>NC_090437.1:790166674-790468603 GCF_031143425.1 Pleurodeles waltl | reverse complement strand
ATCACTGGGTGAGTGAGAACATCTGTGTATGCACCAGCTCACCAGTGGAAAGAGGAGGAATTCAAAATCAACCCCTAAAGAAGTCATAACATTTGAAATACAAAGCAATAAAGTGCAAAAGTGAACCTCAAAATAGAGGACAGAATATATGGCAGATAGTGGAGTTAGCCATGATCTTAGAAAGTAACAAACAGAATTAAAAATGAATCTGTTCATTGACGAAACATGATCATTGTTAGACTTGACATCCTTGGCGTGGTCTCCCCAAACCTTTTGCCTCCGTTTCCCAGGTCGTTGATGTGTGCTGGACTCTGTTTTTGCTGTTTTTGTTACTCTGGGCAGTTTACCACTGCTATCCAGTGCTAAAGTGCAAGTGCTCCTATATAAAATGTGTATGTAATTGGATTTCCATGATTTGTATATTTGATTTACTGGTAAGTCCCTAGTACAGTGCACTAGAGGTGCCCAGGGCCTGTACATGAAATGCTACTAGTGGGCCTGCAGCACTGGTAGTGCCACCCACATTAGTAGCCCTGTAAACAAGGCTCAGACCTGCCACTGCAGTGTCTGTGTGTGCAGTTTTAAACTGCCAACTCGACTTGGCAAGTGTACCCACTTGCCTGGCCTAAACCTCCCATTTTCTTACATGTAAGACACCCCTAAAGTAAGCCCTAGGTAGCCCCATGGACAGGGTGCACTGTATGTTTATGGTAGGACATATACTAATGTGTTTTATATGTCCTAACAGTGAAATACTGCCAAATTTGGCTTTCACTGTTGCAAGGCCTATCCCTCTCATAGGTTAACATAGGGGTTTGCTTCTAAATATAATTAAAGTGTAGATTCCATTTAGTAGCGGATAGACGTTTGGAGTTTGGGGTCTCTGAACCCACAATTTCAAAATACATCTTTTAGTAAAGTTGGTTTTAAGATTGTGTGTTTGAAAATGTCACTTTTAGAAAGTGGGCATTTTCTTGCTTAAACCATTCTGTGACTCTGCATGTTTGTGGATTCCCTGTCTGGGTCAGTTTGACCATTGGGCTGCTTGCACCTCTCTCTATACAGTGACACAAAGGGAGCTGGGGTGTAGCCTGCATATCCTGATGAGCCATCTGTGCTAGGAGGGAGAGGAGGAGTGGTCACTTACACCTGAAAGGGCTGTGCCTGCCCTCATACAGTGCAGTCTCTGACCCCCCTGATGTATGTCTGGGGCCTGGCCTGGGCAAGGCAGGATTTTTACAATCAAGAGAGACTTTCCTTTGAAGTAAGCATACTTCAAAGGCCAAAATGGGTATAAGAAGAGCACCCAAAACCACAGACTTTAGATCACTTCTGGACATCAAGAGGAACCTCTGCCTGGAGACGAGCTGAAGAGCTGAGAAGTGCTGCCCTGCCTGTGACTGTGCTTTGTGGAGCTATCCTGCAGTTGTTGCTTCTGCCTGGTGAAAGGAGACAAAGCCTGGACTTTGCTGTGCATTCCTGCTTGTGAAGAAATCTCAAAGGGCTTGTCCTGAGCTTTCCTCCTGTGTTGAAGTCTCAAGACCATCAAAGAATTCTCCTGCCAGCACCAGGACTCTCTGCTGAGACCCCTGCCCTGCCAAGTGGTGCCCTATCCAGTTCCTGGGGCCTTGACAGGTGAAGCTGGCAGACCAAGATTGAAAATCCACGCACAGACCGGCGGGCGGGGAAAATATCAAAGCACCTTCCGAGATGCGGCTGAGAAACGACGCCCGACAGCTTCATGGCTGGAATCTACCCTCCAACTGCATCATGGCTGGAAGATCGACGCACGCAGCTGGAGCAACAATGCGCAACACCAGCTGATGGAGGCTGATAACATCACAACCCGTAGAGCGCGGTTTTGCTGATGTAGTGCAGCAGCATTTTCAAAGCAAACCCCACAGGGCGTGAAAAAATGACGCAATGGCTGCCCGGACCCGAGTGCTTGCCCGGATCGACGCATCGCTTTCCTGCAGAGAGGAAAAACGACACACGCCGACACGCCTGGAGGAGGAGAAATGACGCACAGTCTCACTTGCAGGTGAGAAATTGATGCATCACTAGCCTTTTTCAATGCACCCTCGTCTGTGCGTGTTATTTTGATGCTACCCAAGTACTTTTCAATGCTACCAGTGTTTTTACTGTTTCTCAAGGATTTAAGACTCTTTTGCTTTTACCATCATTAACTTGACTTGTGTATGTTGGATTTTTGTCATTTTGGTCTTGTTTTGTTTAGACAAATATTTCCTATTTTTCTAAACATGTTTTGTGTCATTTTGTGGTGTTTTCACTGAGTTACTTTGTGTGTTGATACAAATACTTTACACCTAGACTCTGAAGTTAAGCCTGCATGCTTGTGCCAAGCAACCAAGGGGGTGAGTGGGGGTTAACTGAGGGTGATTCTCCTTTACCCTGACTAGAGTGAGGGTCCTTGCTTGGACTAGGGATAACCTGACTTCCAACCAAAAACCCCATTTCTAACAATCATTAATTTGTTCAGTGCAGAGCACGTTTCAATTAGACATTAAGGTTATCAGTTTGCTCCATTCATCTACAGTATTCTGTTAATTCTCCATGGATCTAAGACACTAAATCAATTTACATTCTTGTAATAGTGGGTTATTGGTGTTATTCCCACCCTTTGGGTTGCATTTTGGTGCTTCTATCACTTGCCACAAGAGATCCTCCATTGTGTGGCACTGTTGAGAAAATGGTTTCACCAGTGGGGCACCTGCTGCTCCACAGTTAATCTTACTGTGATGTTGCAATATTCATGTCTTCTTTGGTGTTGTCTGTCCAATGTAGATTTTCCGGCATGCATACCAAACAGTATATATTTCATTACTTGAATTACTAATCTGTGAAAGATCTCAATTCAACTCTCATATTAAAATGTTCAAAGAACTTAGGGCCGCATTACGAGTGTTGCGAATGTGGTTGTCTTCAGCCTGTCAGACTTGTGGTGGAAGTGTGAACTCCTGGACCCACTGGCACATTATAACCAACATTGTTCCTGACGGACTGACTGTGGTCTGAGTTGTGCTTAGCCATGGTGGCACTGAACTCAGCACCATCGTACTGATCACAACTCAGCTTTATGCCAGCCATTCCATGGAAAGGCTGATGAAAGGCCAGTGCTTGGGGCCACGGGGGGCCTACACTGCCTATGCCCTTGGAATGGACAGTGCAGGCCCCCTGCCCATTATAATCAGAAAGCGAACTGTTTGCTTTACGGTCAGCCCTGTGGAAACATAGTTTTACAATGTTCCTTCTAGTGAGCCCGGCCGGAACATTGTAATACGAAAGGAGGGGACGTTACTGACATGGTGGTAGCATCCTCCCTGTGGCATTGGCAGTCCTGCCAATGTCATATTCAGGCCCTTAGTCATCAAAATCTTAATGGGGATGAAGATAGCAGCTGATCCACGAGTACAGAAGGAAGAGGATGAGATCAAGTATGTATCCGAACTTTAAAGTATAAAGGAAAACAGTTATATTAGGTCTAAAGAATGACTGCTAAAGTTCATAAATCTGCGCCTAAAACATTTGGCTTGTATGTTTTTAAGTTAAAAACTGAAATTGCGAAACACTATAGAGAACATAAAAAAATCCCAGGCCCAAGGTCTTGATGGGCTATCAGTTGATATTCTAAAATTAGAACAGACTCTAAGGGCTCAAGTTTGTATACCAGTGTTGTCTTCAGTAATTATGGCTGATGAAATCTCAGAATCTTTTGAAGAAAGCATAAGAGTCCCTGTTTATTTATTAAAAGGGCTTACAAACACATCCAAAGAATTAACACATGAATAACTCTGTTGGACATTCCAAGTAAGTAAATGTGGAACCTTCTGAAAGCCAAAGAAGAATGGGTATAAACAGAGCCAGTTCTATCCAAAGAACAACTTGGCTTCCGGAAGGAATATTTAACAATGGATGGTTGTTTTGCTTTGCAATTCCTAGCAGAAAAACATGTATTAAAACAAATAGGTAGGTTTTCTATAGTGATGGCTACTATTAATCAAGTCCTCATCTGGGAAAAATGCCAAAGTTGAAAAACCCATCAGGGAGGGATTTCGTGGTTCTGGACCAGAATTAAATTAATGAGTGGTAGAGCATTATCCTGCAAAATTAATACTCTAATTGTTTTAGGCAAGGATGTATATTAGCCCCACTCTTTTTTCAATTTACACAGTGTTTTTTCTTGTTACATTTAGGCTGGCCCAATCATTTGGGAGGAGAGACCATGGGGGTCATTCTGACCTTGGCGGTCTTTTCGCAAGACCGCCGAGTTACCGCCGCGGTAAAGACCGCCGACCGCGGCGGTATGCCGCTGAGCGTATTCCGACCGCTGGGAGCGTTCCGCCGGAAAACCGCCAGCAGCCACACTGGCGGTCGGCGGGAAAGTGGAGACTGGTCAACCTCCACCGCCACGCCAGCAGAACACCGCCCACAGAATTACGACCCACATTTCTGTGTGGCGGTCTTCTGTTGGCGGTCTTCTGTTGGCGGTCACGTCCCTATGGTTCCCGTCGCCTCCCGGAGGACCAACGCACAAGGTAAGCTGATCGTCCGTGAGGGGAGGGGGTGGGGGGTGTTGTGTGATGTGTGCGTGCATGGGGGTGTGTAGAGGGGGTGTGTGAGTGCGTGCATGCGGGCGGGGGGTGCTGCTGTGCCTATGGGCAATGTGTGTAGTTCGGCGGGTGCGCATGTTGGCATGTATGTGTGCAGGTATGTGCCCCCGTTGTGTATGTGTGTGTGTAGGGGGTGTGCATATGTGCATGTTGGGGGTGCGTGCATGTCGGGGTGCGTGTATGTGCATGTCGGGGTGGGGGGCAGGGGGTTTGTAACATCTCTGGGGGGTGGCAGGGGGGTGGAGGGTGTGGGGGGAGGACTCGTGGGGGTAGTGGGGGGTGGGGGAGACCCCTATCAGTGCCAGGGATGGAATTCCCTGGCCCCGATAGTGCCTACCGCCATGGTTCGCATGGCGGTTCCCGACCGCCAAAAAACGCGGCGGTAAGCAGGGTCATGATACGGTTGGCGGTCTTGGGTCGACCGCCGGGCCGGAGTGCGCAAACTCCAGCCCGTCGGTCATGACCGCCGTGGCGGTCGGAGTGGGAAAGTGGCGGTCGATCGCGGCGGTGACCGCCGCGGTCAGAATGCCATTTTTTGGGCCACCGGTCTGTTCGCGGTCCGACCGCCGCCTCTCCGCCGACCGCCAAGGTCAGAATGACCCCCCATGTCTTCAATATTCTCGGTAGGTGATACGGTTTTAATGGATTTCACA
The DNA here is from genome assembly GCF_031143425.1 of Pleurodeles waltl. Lineage (NCBI taxonomy): Eukaryota > Metazoa > Chordata > Amphibia > Caudata > Salamandridae > Pleurodeles > Pleurodeles waltl. The sequence goes on along the minus strand of NC_090437.1, from coordinate 790,463,319 downwards.
CCTGTGTGTCTTCAGAGACAATTAAACATCTTTGCCTCTTATTGCAAGACACAAAGACACAAGATTTGATAATAAATGTCTCTAAGACAGAAGTCATTGTTTTCTCTAAAATATTGAACAAGAAAAATCATCTGATACATCAGCTAAATCAAGTACAACTGGAAAAAGTTAAGGAGTATAGGCATTTTGGCCTTCTCTTTAAAAATAAACGTAACTTTAAGCCTCATATTGATCAACAGGTACTCAAAGGAAAGGTTATTTCCTTATCTTTAAAAATATTCTTAACTTTAAGCCTCATCTTGAACAATAAGACCTCAAAGCAAAGACTATTGTGGCTCCTTTAGAAAGGTTGGACTCAGTGCTGGGGCACAAGTGTGTTGGGGTCCTGAGGCTGACCTATAACTAAAGAATAACAAGCCTGTTGCTTTATGGTTATGAAATACTTATGTAAAAAAATATATCTCAGCTTCCCACCATTTGGGAACGATGGCTTGGTCTCTCAGTCGGCACTATACTCAAATATCAGCAAAGGACCCTGAATTACTGCTTCAGCCTTTCTAAAGTTGCAGGAGGATAATTTAGGCATTAAACAACATTAAATGCAATCGTCACTCAATTCTGGATGCTTCATGGACTGTGAATCTCTAAAAAATAATTAAAAGGATTAGTCATACCACAATCTTCCAAAATTAGTGTTAGCTCAGTGTGTTCCACAGGACAAAACATAGAACAGCTTTTTAATAAAATCAAGGCAAAAAAGAAGGTGGATGTTGAAGGTAGGGCCTAGCCAATTCCCTGCTTTTATAGAATGGAAGAAGAGTAACAAAGATACAGGAAATGAGAGTATAGATAATGTGTGCCTTTTGAAGAAGTAGTAAACTGACACTTGATTATCTGTTTGTTTTTGTACAGCTTTTGACCTCGGGAGACAAGACTATTATTGACAGTTTTCAGAGTCAAACGTGTTGCTTACATGATATGATTATATCCTTTATGATATGTGACAATATTCAATAATGATATGTGTTAAACCTTGCATCATTAGCATGAATTCACCATATGTTTTACCTACGGACCTCCTGTTTTTGTTGGCTTTAGGTTTCTGAGAACAAGCCAGTTCTATAGTGCATGTGCTCTTTCCCTGGTAACATTTGCATATACCCAACATGCATGTTTAATTTACTTCATTACATGTGCCCAGTGCATGTAAACTAAATGATACTAGTGGGCCTACAGCACTGATTGTGTCACTCATTTAAATAGCCCTTTAAAAATGTCTCAGGCCTGCCATTTTAGAGTCTCTGAATGCAGTGTTGAACTGTCATTTTAACCTCTGAAAATACACCTTTTGCTAGGCTTAACCCTTCCTTGTTGATACTTATAAGTCACCTCTACAGTAGACCTTGGATCACACAGGGCAGTGTTCAATTTATTTAAGAAGTAGAACATGTACTATTATATTTTACATGTCTCGGTGGTTAGGAACATTTAATTTGATTTTCACCACTGCAGGGCTTATCTCTCCCATAGGTTAACATTGGAATTGCCTTATTACCCTTAAGAAGTGTAATTTCCAGAGAAAAGGTAACCCTTTCATGTTTGGTGTCTTTGGAATCACAAATTAAAATCCTAACTTATGGTGAAGTCGGATTTAAATTGCAACTCTGGTCACATCACAGGGTATACATGACAGTTGGGCTTTGTGTATTCCTTCCAGACAGCCACACGCAATGGGAGCTTAGGTGTGCCTTAATAGACCATCTGGGACTTGGTGTGCCATCCTGGGCAGGATGGGAGGGGCGAGCTGGACACAGCCTTGCTGACACCTGGATAGGCTGTGTACTGTCCCTACACAAAGGGCTGAATTCCCCTGTAGTTAGTCAGGAGCCAGGTTAGCAGTGTATATCAAAGGGCAGCAGTGCATGTCAAAGGCATGTCTTTGAAGTCTCCCACACATCAAAGCCACCACTGGGTATAGGAACTGGACCTCAGACACCACCACTTCAGTACACTTCTGGACCTGTGGATACTGTGTCAGTAAGAAGGACTGCTGTTGTGCTGAAGGACTGCCACTCTGCTGGACTCTTGCTTTGCTGTGATGACCTATTGCCTGCTGCCCTCTGGTCTGGGAGTGAGAAGGACTGGACCTGCATCTCTCCAACCCAGAACCCACAGTGACTCTAAAGGCGCATTGGCTGGCCTCCTGATCTGAAGTCTCAGGGACATAAAAGGCTTCCAACCACCCAGCTTCTGCAACTGAACTCTGCCATCTGTAAGTCTACCCTGCTAAGTTCTGCCACCCTAGTCCTGGATCCTTGGAAGAGGGCCTTAAGTGCTTCCTTGTGAAACTAATGGATCTTCCTGCTAAGTGGCATATTCCTAAGCAGAACCGATGCATCTCCTCAACCGAGTTGCATCTCGAGCAGAACCAATGCATCACCTCTGCTGCGTGGATTGGATTCAGCACAGAAGACTCACATTACTGCCAAATCCCACATTTCGATTTGACTGAAGCCTCCATGATGATGCTATGACTCCGCATCGCAGCTTCAACACTCATCAGGTACAACACATTGCCTAGGCTGCGCAAATCATCCCTGACACCGGTCTTGGCATTGCTCTGGATCCTCAATGTCAGCACAACAGGACCTCACAATGCAGCCTTACCACATCTCGGAACCAACACATTGCATCAGCTGCTTCATACATCTTTGCCTCTGATTCATACAACACTCCACAACAACGATTTAAGATAGTTTGTTCAGCGGGCCTAACTGGGTCCCTGGAGCGAGCCTATGCTCAGTCACAGTCAGTCTGGATGTTTAACCTTGTCCCATTCTGGCATGGCTAGAAATCATTTCATTTATGTTTTATGTATTAACCTAAGTTCTGATTTTATAACCTTGTGTGAGATCCTTTTTGTCTGGCATTTTCACTGCTTCACTGTTTGAAGTGTTGCACAATTACTTTACACATGGCCTTCAAGGTAAGCTCGACTACACTATGCCTAGCTACCAGTGGGTGAACACAGGTTAATTTAGGGTTTGCCCGTGCCTTACCCTGACAAGAATTGTGGTTGCTGCTTGACCGGGGCTCACACTCCAGTCAACCAACAACTCAATTTCTCACACTATGCTTTGGGTAAATACCTAAAAACGTGTTATGAATATTATGTAATGAAGGATTGACAATAATTGGTAAGCTGATATAGCAGAGGATTTCTTCAAGTTAGGCTTATCACACTTCACTCCTGAACATTATCATTTTTAATCCCATAGTGTAAGAGGCAGAGGAAGAACAGAAAATCTATGAGTCATAGGATATCAGTTCATGGGGCATGTGTCATTTTACCATTAACATAAAACCGCCATGAAAAAAGATATAGAGGGAGAATATAAAGACTGTATAGTGTAGGATTTTAGTTAGTTGGTCATGTTGCACTCCAGTATATAACCATTTTTACCTGGTATTATAGTAGTGACTACTCAAAATATCTTTAGTTGCCAGAAATGTACAACTGTGAGACAGAGCCTCGATGAAGTACAGAACTTTTAATAACATAGTTAATGTTTAATCAAGCATGTTGCAATTTTTTTCTGTCGATTATGAGCCCTATTCTGTTTTATAACTATAGCCATGCATAATATTTTCAGTTGCAATATTTTGAAAACTATTAGGCTGATATGCATTTATTTATGAGTACCTCAAATAGCCATTTTGCAGCACAGAGGCGGAGACAGTTACAGGGCTCATTGAGGACTGAGTTGCATAGTATATAAATACTAATATTCCAAAGAACCAAAATATTTTATAAACTGTATAGCACACTGACTTTGCATAATTTCCTCAGCAATTAGCACTTTATTATTAACTACTTTCATATGTTTTAATTTTTTTTTCAATGGAATGATATTCCTAAATTTATCTATACCCCACCGAGAAATAATTGCCTACTTTGGGCCATGGCTTTAGTTGAGTGTTTTTATGATGAACTTAAGTACTAAGTAATGTAATAGTTTTTATTATTCTATTATTCTATGATGTAGTATATTGTTCATTTTTAAAATGTAATGGATTTGTTGTACATTTCTTTTGCCTTGTCAGCCCTGTGGAACTTAACTATGGTTGGATAAATGTTTACTTATACACATGCCTCCAAAATGATCACATCCCTGTTTTTTCAAGGAAATGTTTGCATATATACTTTATTTTTTGCCTTTCTATACTCTTGTAAAACAATAAATTGACATGTGTAACACTGAAAATATGTTTCTCTCTTTTTCTCTCTCCTTCGCTTCATTCTTACTTTGTTTACCTTTTTGTTGATGGTGGATCATTATATAAGGTTAAGGTACTGAGTCAAATCTAATGCATGTCTTTAGGTCATGTGATGCTACCCAAAATGTTGGTGGTGCGATAAAAAAAATAAAAAACATGTTCGATCACTAAATGCTACTGTACAATGTACATTGATCCCATGTGACATCATGCCACTGAATAACAGGTATTTGTTATTATCAGAGTCATTCATTTGAAAGATCTCTAATGGATGAAAGCATGAGAAACTCCACACTGATTTGAACTTGTAATCATAACATCATATATAGAGTCTGGAACATGAGGCATTAGTCCATTGAACGACAAGAAGATGATACATGTTATTTATGCTTGTGGCCGTGACCATGATTGACTCCAGTAGGACACAACTCATAAGTATATATGAGCGGATAATCAATGATTTTAAAAGTCGTACTGTTCTTTCAAGTGAGATTAAGCCAGACCACTTCCAGGGGGCAAAATCATTATGTTTCCAATACATTTTTCTTTAGAGAATCTTTTCCAAAAATGGAATGGATGAATGCAGATTGTAGATTGAATGATTCAATAAATAAATGACTAGTGGGATGGGTATGACATGCATTGATGGATTAATTCGAGAATGGTTGCAATGAATAAAGACGTTTAGTTACATTGGGCAAATGGTTGCAATGCACTGACCATGGTTTGGTGTTGTGATTTTCATTTTAGCTTCTGCACTAAAACATAACCTTCCCCAATGCATTCACCACCAGTCCTTGTGAAACATGCATAGACCATATCTATTTATCACAGCACACTGTTCTAGCAACTCAAAGAACTAAACACACTTTTGATCTAAAATGGGATAGAGAAAGTGATAACCATGTAGTGGCTGAATTGTACAACTCGAAACAAGAAAACCTTGCATCTAGCTGGGCTATAACTTGACCACATTATGTGATCCTAGGCAGCTACTTTTTTCAGTCCCTTCATTTTCTTAATCATAACATGAGAGCACCTTGACATACATCAGTTCGGGGGTGCATTGCACATAAAGAGAAGTCTATAAAGTTGCTTCATCTACAATAACACCATAGGCCATGACTAATGGCATTGTCTTTAGTGCAGTGGAGTTTGTGAATTCCTCCCAGACAGTCACACAATACTGGGGTTATGTGTACCTGAATGGACAATTAACTGAACTGACAGGATTGGGGGCCGAGGTGGACACAGCTCCACTTGCAACTGAATAGGCTCTGGTCTGACTTCACACATATGACTTGCTACTACTGCATTATACCTGCAACCAGCTTTGAGCCAGGACAAGGGAATTAAGAAATACCAATGCCTTCAAAGAGAAACCTCTGGAAATATCTCCTACTTAAAAGGTCATAGATATAAATATAGGACCCTCAGACCCACTCTTCAGTACACTTTTTGAACCTGTGGAAGGACTCTCATACAGTAGAAATGCCTTCTGCTGTAGCAGGCTGTGTTTTCTACAAGGCTGCTTTGCTTGCTCTGAAAGGACTGCAGTGCTGCCTGGAGCCTGCCATTGAACACTCAGTGGGCAGCCCTGCTGCTTAAGCCCTACTTCATCAATTGAACCCAGGACCACAAGAGTGACCCAAGGACTAATTTGGTGGCATCTTGTTCAGAGTCTCAAAGACATATTAGGCGCTCACAATCTTGAACCTGCACCTGGCCTGAGTGAGTCTTAATCTCCCAAATAGTGCTCCTTCAGTCCTAGACTACTGGTGCTTGTGCTAAAGGTGACCGGAGAGCCACAATTCAAACCATGAGACTAAGAACATTTTTGGCTAAAACTGCTTTGGGAACTTTACCTTCTCAATATCTTCTAAGTCCAAAGGTAAGCAGCAACTGGGCCCAATCCACTTCTTGTATCTGATCTGCACTCCTTCTGAGATGGCCATATTTCTGAACTTTGACATTGTCCCAGGCAGCCAGATATTTGCCTTTGGTGTTTTGATCTTTCAGCCTTTAGTTTTTACTAAAAACTTTAAAAAATCATAACTCAGATTTGCTGAATGCATTTTTCTTCTTTTAGTTTCAAATAATTTATTAAATATACTCTATTTTTCTAAATTGGTGTAGGATTTTTATTGTGTTGTTTTTTCAGTTTGTTACTGTTTGTGTGCTGCATAGGTATTTACATTGCCTCTAAGTTAAGCCTGACTGCTTTTTGTGCCAAGCTATCAAAAATGTAAGCACATGTTGATTTAGTGACTTTTATGGTTCACCCTGAGCAGAACTGTGGCTGCTGTTTGACCACGGTAAATACCTCAGTCAATCAACAACCCAATTTCTCACATCAAAACAGTTCCAACAATGCACCCTACAGAGGGAAGCGTACTAACCATGTAGGCAAGCTCCTCAGTGCAACATCTAGGGGTAGTGAGAGTTTATAAATATTGCTAGCTCACCCTGTGCTCTAGCTCTATTAATCAAGCAGATGCAGTCCCCGTAATCCCCCTTTCTTGTTTTACCCCCTTCACTCCTGGGCCAAGCCGGAGGACATAGGGTCAGCACTGCTTCAGGAAACCATCCAGGAGACAGGAATCAACCAGTGGCAAAAACAAATGGATTTCAAAGACTGTGGTCTGAATGGGCATGCTTTAACTCCTAAGGTACCACAGGTGAGCTGGTCTCGTCCAGGCACACAGTTCCCGTGCGATCGGGCAGCAGAAATGCCCACTAGACACCAGGTATTTTTTTTTTTTTTACATTTCAATAAGGGGGGCAAATTATTTTTAGGCCATTTCTGCCCTGAGGGGGGCAGAAAACCACTAGACACCAGGGATAATTTAGTTTTTTGTTCATTTTCATTTTTTTATGTGTGGGGAGCGACCCCCCCAGGCAAGAGTTGCTTCCTGGGGGCCATATTATTTGTAGGCCATTTCTGCCCCCATGGGGGCATATGGGCCTGACATAATTAGGCCGATCTGTCTCCAGGGGGGTCACAATCCAAAAGACACAAGGGAATTTTTATTTTTTTTATACTTACACATAAGGCGAGCGGCCCCTTGGGGATATATGTATTTTTTAATTTACTTTATGTTTTTATGTATGGGGAGCGACCTCTTAGGCAAGGGTCGCTCTTCTGGGGGGAAAATTGTATTTAGGCCATTCTGCCCCCTTTGGGGCAGGCCAATCTGCCCCCGAGGGGGCAGAAACTTCTAGACACCAGGGATTGGTGTGTGTGTATGTGTGTGTTTTGTTTGGGGGGGCAGCCCCTTGGGCAAAGGTTTCTCACCATGGGGGTACATTACTGTTGGCCATATCTGCCCCCTTTGGGGACAGATTGGCCTATTTTTGGAAAGCCCATCTGCTCCTGAGGGGGGCAAAAATCCCACCAGAGACCAGGGAAATAAGGCCATACCCCCACCCCAAATAAATGGGGCCAAAGTTGTTCAGCCCACCAGAGGGCATATTGGGCAATTACTCCCAATCCACACCCCGGGGGGCAAAAAGTCTACTAGATTACAGAAAATAAAAAAACTAAATAGTGGGCTGATGGCCACCAAACAGTATGGGCCTGGTTATGCCCCCACCCGAACTGAAGGGGGTAACAGCTGTTCAGCTCTCCCCCACACACTAAAACATCTTATCCCATGGCAAGCAAGAGGACATTTGATTATTTTGGGTTTTGGTTTTACATTTGGGCCATGAGAGCTTGGTAACTCTCAAAATCGTCCCACTTGGAATGGAGAGGGCTGCACTTTTTTGACTTTGGGACGCTGCCATGTCGAAAAATCCACAAGACCTAGACACATCTGAAAACTAATCATCTACTTGATTCCAGGGTGGTGTGCTTCACATGCACCCCACACCATTTTCTTACCCACAATGCCCTGCAAACCTCCAACTTTGCTGGAAATCAAACATTTTTCCCATATTTTTATGATGGAACCTTCCAAGATCTGCAGGAATCCACAAAATTCCTACCACACAACATTGTCTCATCCATAGGGATTACAATTCTGCTGCACTTGTCAGCCTAAATTCTTTTTTTCAAACTGCCCTTTTGGACTCGCTTTGTTTTCCCATCAATTTCGACATGTTTATGGCTCTTCCATGTCTCAGGCACTTGGCCCTCCTACTAAAATGAGGTATCATGTTTACCGGGAGACTGGGGGAACGTTGGATGGTAGGAAATTTGTCCCGGTGCGGTGATCCAACACAAAAATGTGGGATAAAATTTGATTTTTCAGCTAAATTTGAGGTTTGCAGAGCATTCTGGGTAAGAAAACATTGGGGCTTCCACGCAAGTCACACCTCCCTGAACTTCCTCAGGTGTCTAGTTTTTAGAAATGCCTGGGTTTCCTAGGTTTCCCTAGATGACTACTGAGCCCATGACCTAAGACGCAGGTGGCCCCCGCAAAAACAGGTAGTTTTGTATTTGATAATTTATATGTGTCTACATAGTGTTGTGGGGCATTTCCTGATGCTGGCACTAGGCCTACCCACACAAGTGAGGTACTATTTTTATCAGGAGACTTGAGGGTACGCTGGGTGGAATGACATTTGTGGCTCCTCTCAGATTCCAGAACTTTCTGTCACCCAAATGGGAGGAATAAGTGTTTTGTTGCCTAATTTGGAGGTTTGCAAAGGATTCTGGGTAACAGAACCTGGTGAGGGCCCCATAAGTCACCCCATCTTGGATTTCCCTAGGTGTCTAGTTTTCAAAAATGCATAGGTTTGGTAGGTTTCCATAGGTGCCGGCTGAGTTAGAGGCCAAAATCTACAGCTAGGCACTTTGCAAAAAACAGCTCTGTTTTCTTTGGGAAAATGTGATGTGTCCATGTTGTGTTTTGGGGCACTTCCTGTCGCTGGCACTAGGCCTACCCACACAAGTGAGGTTCCATTTTTATCGAGAGACTTGGGGGAATGCTGGGTGGAAGGACATTTTGTGGCTCCTCTCAGATTACACAACTTTCTGTCACCGAAATGAGAGGAAAAAGAGTTTTTTTGCCAAATTTGGAGGTTTGCAAAGGATTCTGGGTAACAGAACCTGGTGAGAGCCCCACATGTCACCCCATCTTGGATTCCCCTCGGTGTCTAGTTTTAAAAGATTCATAGGTTTGGTAGGTTTCCCTAGGTGCCGCCTGAGCTAGAAGCCAAAATCCACAGCTAGGCACTGTGCAAAAAACACGTCAGATTTTAATGTAAAAATGTGATGTGTCCATATTGCGTTTCCTGTCGCGAGCATTAGGCCTACCCACCCAAGTGAGGTACCATTTTTATTGAGAGACTTGGGGGAACACAGAAAACCAAAACAAGTGTTATTGTCCCTTGTCTTTCTTGTTTTTTCCTTCCAAATGTAAGACAGTGTAAATAAGACGTCTATTTGAGAAATTACGTGTAATTCACATGCTAGTATGAGCACCCCGGAATTCAGAGGTGTGCAAATAACCACTGCTTCTCAACACCTTATCTTGTGCCCCTTTTGGAAATACAAAGGTTTTCTTGATACCTATTTTTATATAGAATGAAAACCCATGGCAAGGTGCAGCTCATTTATTGGCTCTGGGTACCTAAGGTTCTTGATGAACCTACAAGCTCTATATATCCCCACAACCAAAAGAATCCAGCAGACGTAACGGTACTTTGCTTTAAAAAATGTGACATCGCAGGAAAAAGTTACAGAGTAAAACGTGAAGAAAAATTTCAATATCTTTTAATTTCAGCTGTTATTTTCTGTAGGAAACCCTTGTAGGATCTACACAAATTACCCCTTGCTGAATTCAGAATTTCGTCTACTTTTTAGAAATGTTTAGCTTTCTGGGATCCAGCATTGGTTTCACACCAATTCCTGTCACTAACTAGAAGGAGGCTGAAAGCACAAAAATCATAAAATGGGTCATGTCCCAGTAAAATGACAAAATTGTGTGGAAAAATTGGGTTTTCTGATTCAAGTGTGCCTGTTTCTGAAAGCTGGGAAGATGGTGATTTTAGCACCACAAACCCTTTGTTGATGCCATTTTTAGGGGAAAACACACAAGCCTTCTTCTGCAGCCCTTTTTTTATAAAAAAAAAACAAAGTTTTTGCTGTATTTTGGCTAATTTCTTGGTCTCCTTAAGGGAAACACACAAATTCTGGGTACCTCTAGAATCCCCAGGATGTTGGAAAAAAGGATGCAAATTTGGCATGGGCAGCTTATGTGGACATAAATTTATGAGGGCCTAAGCGCGAACTGCCCTAAATAGCCAAAAAAAGGCCTGGCACCTGAGGGGAAAAAGGCCTGGCAGCAAAGGGGTTAAAAACATTTGCTTTGCTTTGTTTATTGTTAAAGTGTTGAAGTGCTGCAAGCAGGAAATGCTGTTGGCCTGGCCCCAGTAAAAAAAACAAGCCCCCACCACCCTAACTTCCAGGGAAAATGCCTGGTGTCTGTTTGGTTCAGTCAGGGCTGGGCCAAATACCTCTGTTTCTGCCTATAATGTCAGAATTATTGAGCATAGCTCACAAAGCAACTTTTTTCAATCAAAGGCATGCTGTTCGCTGGAGTGATGTGCGGCACTGTTTTGACTGTATTATTCTTTCCTTCTAAAGTTACCACTGAAATCTCAGAGACACTACAATCCTGTAAAACTGATGTGATTTTCTATTGTGGCCTGATCCTGTCCCTCTATTACCTCTATCTTAGATGTGGGACCTTCCCACACCTTATTGCAATTTCAGAACCTTCAAGTGGAGCTAGAAGAATGCATGACATCGAGTAGTCAACTACTATTGATTGGATGCTTATTATTTGATTGCCATCTGATCAGTCAACGGCTGTTTGAGTGTCCTTTAAATCTCTTCTATGTTGTTTTTGGCAAGCTGATTTCTTTAAGCAAAATTTTTCATTCACAGTGCTAGGTTACAGCTTGCAGACTTTGAACCATTGACCAAAATTATCCCTGAATTTGTACTTTATCTGTATACTTCACAACAATTAAACAGACATTAGTAATTGTTTTATAAATGCTAGTACCTCTAGACCCATTAGTGTTTTTAGGCACACAGCACCTCAACATGCACTCATGACTAAATGTGGAAAAAAGTAAAAATAATGCCACTTAAACATCCAGGATTGTGACTTCAAATAAATATGTAATAAATACAACAGATCAGTGGAAGGCCATCTTGGAGTGGTATTGTGCATCATTATTTAAACCTTGCTGCCAGCTTCAGATGCATGATAGCAGTTTTGGAATGGTAAATTAATTATATTCTATTCACAATACCAATTTAAGATGGATACCAATTATGATTTCACACAGCGCCCAGCTTGGATTGGTATTGTGCATAGTGTGTCATTTTTGCAACAATTAAAGATATCCAACATGTTGCCTCTAAATGTGTGGAGAGTTAATTTCCAGTTGTCCACATGGTTTAGAGACAATAGCTGCATAAGAGGTGGTGCACTGCAGATGAAGATGAGCAAGAAGCAAGCAGGTTGAAATCACCCTGGGAAATGGCCAAGTGCCCTAAATAAAGCAAACTTGAAAAAAAGGAAACATAAAAAAATAAAACAGTCCTATAAAAGAAGAGAATATAAGAGTAAAGGACTAGAACACCTACTGTAGCCCTGAAGCACAATCATGTTGAGGAACATGGTATAAAATAAATGCCTTTCCCCACATGGCAATAAAGCTAATAGCTGCAGTGGGCTACCCATTGCTCTTTTAAGGATCTTCTATGCATGTAGAAACCTATCAACAGGCTTTGACACAGTGTTATAAAAGTCTGTATGCAAACTCCCATAGGCTTTAACTTATGCTTTCACAAAAAGTAAGACAAACTTGCTGTTTTTTTCTTATCACTTCTTAATAAAACAGATCCAACCTTTTACATCTGACTTAAGTTTCCCGAAACTATTTAATCCTGTAGCCTTTTTCATTGTCTTCTCACAATAGCCATCCCTGGCCTGCTATATAGAATGTACTCTTTTCCCACAAGATTGCCTCAAGGTATACATTCATAAAATTGCAATCATGCATTACATTATATTTATGCAAAAATATACTTCTCATTCTGAGAGTGTTTAGCAATGATCATGAAAGTGAAAATCTTCTACTCCAATGGTTTGTCAGAAGAAAGTAGCCATCATCAAAACCCTTGCCTACTACAGTAATCTGTAAGACTCCATTACACAAAACCTCTGCACAGGCCTTAAGTCAGTACAATAATTATCAAAGCCTATTTGCTTTGACATGTGATTTTTTTATTTATTTCAAGAGTGTTTCATTGGGATTTTGTTCAATAGGGAAATTAAATAACATAAATGAAAAGAAACAATGCATTGTATGGTGCCATCAAATCAAGTGGGAACAGTAGTTTAATATATAGCATAAGGAGTCAGACCATAGTTATAAAAGTAGAAGGCAGAGATAAGTGTGTTTGTTTGCAATGGTGAGGTGAGGTTAATCAGTGTATGTATTATGACGGAGCTGTTTTTGATGTTGTGGTGAATGATTAAGGTACTTCAGTTGTAGGTGAATGAGACAGAGTAAAAGGGCAGAGACGAGAGAGGAAGAAGGGGATGGGGTGAAAAGTAGAGTGTTCATGGGGAAGGAGAAGGGTAAAGAGAGGAGGCGATGGGAGAGGAGGGGGATGGTGGGAGAATGAGTGAATGAATGTATGAATCGACGAGTGATCGGATGATCGTGGTTACTAGATGAGTGAGACATAAAGTTGCCTTGTTTGCACCAGAGTTTACCATTCTTCATTGGTGTTGTTTACAAGTATAAGTTTGGTGAGTTACAGGCAGTTCTGGTGAATTGGACCCATTCCCACCATGTGTCTTTCCATTCATCGAGGATACCTTTCAGGCCAGTTGTGACTAGAATGTCCCATTGGAGACTGCCCTTTTTCTTTAATGCCTGTTTAATGTCAGTGGGAAGGAAGCCCAGTATCTTAGAGGCTAAAGTAGGAGTCCATTTTCTTTGAAGTATTTGATATATATATATATATTATTATACTTTTGTCCTGTCAGAACTTTTTGCTGGAGGTGCACTCCATTAGCATCTCCTGTTCCCTTTTCACAGCTCCAGGATATGTCAGAGGATCGGAGGCCTAGTTTATAAAGTTTGGCTGGAGTCCAGTGGGCCTTATTGGCGATCCGGTATCTGCTTTGTGCTAGCGGTGGGGTTATTATATTGGAAGTGGGGTTACTTCAGGTAGATGGCCAGTCCGGTGAGACCTTTGGAGTGTTGTTGGAGTTCGATGGTAGAGTTTCCCACTTGTCTTGTGCTAGTTTATCTAGTGAGGTTTTTGGTGGGAGATAGGAGAGAGTACAGTTTCGTAGCTAAGTGACCGCATTTGGTAAATGTTTGTAATGTATTGGGTACGTCGGGGTTGGAGGTTTATGTTTGGCTATAAGTGATTTTAAGGAAATGGTAAAAGTCTAGGTCATTTAGATCAAATTTGTCTTCAATTTGAGAGAATGGTATGGGTTCTGAGGGGTGCTGATATCTCTCACCAGGAGAATATCTTTTTCTGTCCACTTCTCTCTATATATTGTTCTCCCTTCAAGTTTTAAGTTTGGACACAGTGAGGCTAAACATGAGTGTTTAATTTTGTTGCGTAGCATGTTGTCAATTTGTCGGGGTGCCTGTGCTGTACTGGATGGAATGTTTTTAGAGTGGTGTGTTTTAATTTTTTTGATGGTTAGAAATTAGGTGAGGGATAAAGGTTTAGCGTGGGCGGTTTCAATAGCTAGCCGTGGAGGTGACAGGTTGGTAGTGGTTAGGAACCAGTGGCTCCCTTATTAAGGCATTTTGGTATCTCCTGTAGTAGGGTAAGTGTAGGCCACCAAGTTTTTTAGGAAGTCTCAATTTCTTTAGGGCAATTCTGTTTTTTTTAGACTTTACGAGGAATTTGGTAACTAACATGTCTATTTTAGTCAAAAAGGTGTCTGAGAGGTATATGGAGGATGATGATTAAAAAGTTAATGAGGGGGTAATCATCATCTTGGTAGATTCTAATCTATCCCACCAAGTAATGAACCTGGTTGACCATTTGTCTAAGGTATCTTTGATGTAAGCTAGTGTCTTTTTCACATTGAGATTGATGGAGCCTTTAAGGTTATGAGTGAACCATGTACCCAGGTGTTTTATCTTATCTGCGGCCCATTGAGTCCATAGGGGCTATGAGCTGTTGCAATACACATTGAGAGGAAGAACCTCTGCCTTTTCTTTGTTGAGGCAGTAATGTGACATCTTAGAGTAGTCGTTGATGCTGGATATGATGTGCGGCAAGGCTGAGTCTGCCTGAGCGGTAAAAAGGAGAATGTCCTCCACATAGGTATCTAGTTTTTGTGGGCCTGATGAGAAATCGATACTGAGGATGAACTAATTTTCTCTGATTAATGTAAGTAGGGGTTCTAGTGTTAGTAGAAATTGTAGGAGGGAGAGAAAGCATCCTTGTCTGGTTCCTTGTTGGAGGTACAAGAGATTAGACAATTTTCCTTTGATGTATATTCTAGCTTTCAGTCATTTATATAGAGCAAGGATAATTTTTGAGGGAGCAGGCCAAAGCTGAAGGAGGTGAGTGAGGCTCCTGTGAGTGGAGGAAGGTCCACGATACCTTATCAAAGGCCTTCGCGGCATCTAATGCTATTGCACAGGTTGGTTGGTGCAGGAGTTTGCCCATTTCAATCACATCACAAAAAAATATGATATTATATGCGCTGAATCTCCCTTTGATAAGTCCTGATTGAGTGGGATGTATTATGTTTTTGAGAATGGGCTCTGTTCTGAGGGCTGGAATCTTTGAGTATATTTTGCAGTCTGTGATTATGAGGGATATGTGTTGGTAGTTTTTAGGATTAGATGAGGCTTTCCCTTTCTTGGGTATAATAATTCTGGTTGCCACCACAGCAGGGCCCTCAATGGAGCCAGTGGAGGAGAAGTGGATGAATAAATCTTCTAAGAGAGTGATTAGGGAGTTACCCCAAGTTTTATAGAATGACACCCGGATGCTGTCTGGCCACAGAGCCTTCCTGGCTTCCATTGTTTTGATCGCGTTTATGATTTCTTTGTGAGAAATCAGTTGTTCTAAGTGAGTCTTTTGTTTGATTCATCTACCTTAGTTACATTAATTTTGCTGAGGTAGTTTAAGCATTTGTCATAAGATGTGTTATTACTTTTGGAGTAGAGGGTATGGTTAATATTTTATTTATGGTATCCTCGTTTACCGATGTGACACAATGTACACTGGTTATAGAGATTATTCGTGTCTTCTGGCGGGTCTATTTTAAATAAGACAAGTATTTTGCCAGCTTTGTTACGTCCACAGAAGTTGATGTCTTTGTATTTTTAGACTATTAGGTGGGCTTTGTTGCTCAGTATTCATACTTGAAATTAATTAGATTGTTTAATTAAGTTTTCTCTTTGGTGCATTTGAGATCTTTCTCTAATGCTTTTATTTTTAGTTCTAGTTGGTCTAAGGTTTTGTTGACTAGTTTGTTTTTCTCTGCCATAAGTTTCATCATCTGCCCATGGATAGTGCACTTCAGGGCGTTCCAGATGATTTGTGCTTTTGGACCAGATGACCTATTGAGTTCTATATATTTATTGATCTATTTTTTGATCATTTCCTTGAAGGAGGGTTCCTCTGTGAGGAGGTTGTTCATTCTCTAGGTTTTTGTTCCTGATGCATTGCAAGCAATATTGTATAGTAATGAAATACAGGCATGGTCTGACATTAGGATTGGTTTAATGGTTGGGAAAGAGGTGGCTGGGACATGAGTTTTGTCGAGTAAGATATAATTGATGCGAGAGAATGTATTGTGCGGATGGGAGAAAAATGAGTACCCTTTCCCTGTGGGATTGAATAATCTTCATATGTGTTTAGGTTTAAGAGAATTGCACATGTTTAGCATGTATTTATGGCATTTGTTGGGTTTAAATTGACATGCAGAATTCCTGTCAAGAGTGGCATCTCAGGGGAAATTGAAATCTCCTAGAATCATTCTGCAGTTGGCAGGTAAAGTTGAGAGTTTTTTATTGAGATCAATCCAAAAGATAGGGTTGTCGTTTTTGGGGGCATAGATGTATATGACGATAATTTCAGTGTTTTCCCTCTGTAATTTAGTGAGAAGCCATCTGTGAGTGAGGTGGCTATTTGTGGGATCCGTGATAGTTGGTGACACGTGTCATTATTTCTACTAAGTTAAGTTTTTATGTCAACAATTAGGGTTGTGAAAAATGGTACCCAATATATTTCATAATTATGGAGTACAATGTACGATTTGCAGTTAATTCTCTACTTACTGTCATTATAGGGCTAACATATTATCAACATATTTTCAACGTAAAGCCAACAGAGTTTTAATGAGTTATCAGTAAGGTGTCTACCTAAAACAAACATTATCAACCTAGTACCAGCATAATGTTCACATAGTGCCAGTATATTCTCAACATAGATTCAACAGATATCAAAGTGAGTTGGTCAAGTGACCCCAGGTTACTGTATTGCAGGTAGTATGGACAAACATTAGTGATTTTTGTATTGTCCAACCTGTGGATCAAAACACAGTTTCAATAACAACTGGACAACAGCTAAGTTCCCATTGGATGGAACTAGATTTGTATGATATGATTATCAATGTGAGGCAGGTATTAATATTAATAAATGTCAGTATGAGATTTGATCAATCTAAATTATGTTGAAAGTGAGAAGAAGAAACATTGCAATTAATTTGTCATTGGGTTGAAGGCAGTTATAAAACATCCAATTTAACCAGAGTAAGTTGAAGGTCACTATAGAGATACAGGATCAGTCAATGAAGAAGCAAAGGGAAATATTACCATTGGTAAGGGTTAACTGTAGGATGTTAGGTTTATTGTTAAGTCATTAGTATGGTAGTAGGTGCTAGTTAGTTTAGTTAAGTTGTTGTAGGTTGCTGACCACTTTATTTATTCTGCCTCGGTTTGAAGAAGTGGAAGCAACTCAAACAAATATTTTGGCCTGTTATAGTTATTATATAAGTATGAGCTTGTATACCCATGTGTTTATCCCAGGGGTCTTTTAGAGTTCTGCAGCATTATGGGAAGAACGTGAATTTGGTTTTGTTTAGGCTGTTTGTGGGCAGCTTTGAATACTGTATGTTACTAAGTGAGTAGAAAGTTAGTAAAAGTTAGTAGGAAGGATTTGTGTAAGCGTTAGCTATTCCTTCTGAGTTTTTAAGAAGTCATTTTCAGGTCTTGGATTTCTGCCACGTAGCAGTCCAGGTCCTTAGGGTTTTAAAAAATTATAGTTTTGCCATTGTATGTTGTTTTTATTCATGAAGGACCAATAAGTAAAAATTGTATTGACAGATCTTTCAGAGTTTTCCTTTGAGAAAGGAACTCCTTTCCTTTCTTGACAGCGGCCTTGGAGTAATCTTGGTAGATCCCAATGGAGGCTCCTTGTCACCAAATTATCTGTATTTTCTTCATCTGTGTGAGGATGGCTTCAGTATGTGATTAGCAGAGGTGTCTGAAAATGAGGGCTCTTGGAGCTTTGGTATTTGTGGGCTTATGTGTGGGCACTCTGTGCACTCAGGTTATTTCAAAGTCCTTGTCTAAGTTTATATGGAGTACTTGGGGGATCCATTTTTCAATGAAGGTTGCACAGGAAGAAGCTTGGTTTTCGCTACTTTCAGGAAGTCGAAAAATGCACAAGTCACCTCTTCTATATCTATCTTTGAGTTCAGTGATGTTTCTTTCCAGTTGAGCCAGTCTTGCAGTAGTGGTTGATAACATTTCAGTACAGTTGTGTTTGTGGTCTTCCAGGAAGTTTATCCTTGATTTTATTTCAGAGACTCTGACAGCCAGGTGAATCATTTATTGCTTCAAAGATGCAAGGTCGCTCTGCACAGTTTTTGTGGTGGCTTTTGTCAACTGATTCAGCATGTGTAGCATGTTGAGTTTCTGCAGAATTAGGTCTAGAGTTGCAGAGTTCTCATATTTAGATTTTATAGGAAAATCCAGTGCTAGGAGGTTCTGCTTGTGTCTCTTTTGTGCTTGTTTGGTGTCTTTCAAACCTCCCTTAGTTTCTTTAGGGTTGTGCATTTTGAAGTCTGCTGTTTTTAGAGCAAATAGTACTATATACTTTGCATTGGGTGCACCTAGTGTGATTTTGGTAGTCCTTGAGATGTGAGGTGCTGACTGTTGGGAGATAGGGTGAGGCGCAGAAGTCTGTTTCCTTCCTGGGTTAATAACACTTACATCATTTTACATGGTGCTGAATTGCAGATTGTTGAAAAGCAAGGTACAGCACTTTAGGGTGCAAGGGATTATTCTCAACCCCCTCCTGCCTGCAATTTGGGCTGCTGTTGAGGTGGAGAAATTCTGGATCCCAATGTGTCTAGTTTAGAAGTAAAAAAGTTCTGGAGCATGGTTTAGAGTCAGCTGTTTTAAATGGAGGTAGCCATCTTAGTGCCAGGCATAAGATGGGAGGTCCCGTTCCATATTTGCTCTGGTCAGTAGGCTAGCTATGTACATTATAGGTTCCTACCCTTATAGAGCGTTGTAGAGCAGTGCCACTAAGTGCTCACCTCTAAGAGTAGGATGTTCATATTGATGCTCGGGTAGTCGAGGAGAGATTCTTCCACTTGGAGTCCTGGTGTCAACCATTTTAGGGTCAGAGGCAACTTCTGGAGCACTTGGTAATAAGAGGTGTTTTTGACAAAAAGTCGGTCGCTGAAAGCATCACATCTTCCTATATGATAGGTGCTGTTTAAAGTGTCCTTGGAGGTGGTGTATCAGTAGAGCGGCCTGTTTTTGTCCCACGGCAGAGCGCTTTGATCAGGTGGGCATTTTCCTTGGGCGGTAGCCTGCTTTAACATGTGCTTTTAAAGGTAAAGTCAAGCCTTCAATTTTTTTACCTTTTAGTGTTATAAACAGATCATACCTATAGCATCTGACAAACCTTTTCATTGGACCAATCTTACCTTTAGCCTTCATGGTGGCCTTTTCACCATAACCAACTCAGGCCTACTGTATCACTCATAATCTTTCCTGAAAGGCAATAGAAGTGCATACCCTCTGCCCAATCAAAAGCTTTTTGAAATGAGCATCAATATGTGCCCAGAGTCTAACATCCCTGTTTCAGTACTGCTTCTTAAATCTCTTTTAATGATGACCACAATTAATCAAGTAACACATGCGTTGTCAAGCCAAACATAAAAACACACAAGTATCCAAATGCTTTATATCCCCCCAAAAAAACATAAATAACAAAAAAAACGGAAAACAACAGAAAGGTATAATTACTTTGTCATGTATATAAGATTAGTGTGATAACAGAAGAGAGTTACAATAAGTAAGGGCAGACATGGATTCTATGCATAAGACAGAAGTGTTGCAAACCTTTCTAGCCAATGAGTATACCAAGCACCTAAATGTATGCCTGGGATGTGTTGAGACGGGTCACTCACCTGAAAAGCAGGATGTCTGCAGGGACGATGGTACGCCCGACCTCCTGGAACACCTCTCGGCACTTCCTGGTGGACACAGAAACCCCGGCAGGTGTCCCAAAAGGAAAGGGGGAGTGAAAGAGAAAGAGACAAAATACTGCCACGTCTTGCCAGTCCAGCCAGGCACCCTGTATCTTCAGGGGGCAGGTCGTTGTTGACAGAGTAAAAGTAGAGTTAGTGCACTCAACTTCCTTGAAACTGAATCTTTCTTTCTGATATGGGCATGGAGTAGTAGAAGAACACTGGGATGCTCCAGCACTTTTATTGGATAATAATAACTGTTGGCACAATTACTAACACTGCATTACCAAAAACCCAAACTGAGTATCATAATAATAAGTACTGCAACACTAGGGCTGGCTTCACAGTGATTCACTGTTGCACACTACAATTAGAACTGTGGTTGCATTTACCGTGCACAAGAAAGACAAAAAAGGGCATTAATTACATCACATATAACTTTCCTGCATGCATAGGGTTAAACTAAAAGGAACAAAAACAATCCAAGAAATACAAACGTCCACTCTGGGTTTAAACAGTTAGGGTGGCACAGTTTGGTTTGGTTTCACTGTGTGTGTGAAAAACCCTTTGAAAGCAAATTCCTCAAACCTGAAACACAGGCATGAATGACACAATTTAAGTCCAAGAGTTATGCTATTAGAGAAAGAAAAGTCATGTAAATGCTCTTTTCAAATTGCACTGTCACTTTTTGTAGTACTTCAGTTCAAGCAGATTTCCTGAAGCACATTTAGGCAAGTGACTACAGTAATAATGTAGAATGTTCAGAAATGCATTTGTCTCTTCAAGATAAGCACTCTGCCATAATACGAGGTCTGAAATACACCAGCTGTGTAACAAGATTACGGAGATGACAGCAGGGGCTGGGCTGCCAAATCAGATGCTGAGATCAGGAAGCAAAACAAAGCCAAGCTATTTATAGCCAATCAGGAAAGCAGTTGAGTTTCCACAAGTAGATGGGTCACCACACCCAATTAGAAGCACATGTCTACACCTGCTCACATTAGCAAACAAGCATTGGTAAAGCAAGCATTGATAAAACCAATTGTGTAACACAGCACATTATGTTTACTTAGAAACATGAAGGTTTAGCCAAGAACAGAGATATGATGTAACCCTAATCCCTGGGGATGCTGACAGATAACGCAGGAGGCACCTGGTGGATTCCTGACAGGATGTGTGATCCTATTGATCCCAATGGAGCTGTACAATGTTTGTAAATGTAGGATATTTGCAACCGAATTCCAAGTCAATGGAAAGCACCTGACATGTTTGAAAATATTTAAATGCTGCTTCAATTCTCAAACTAATAGTGATATGTTTGCCTCAATCTGTCTGTGGAAACTGTAATTTCACTACTTCACACCTGCAAGATGAGGGAGACATGCCAGGTTTCTGAATAGTTAATAATTAACACAGTGTAACCAAGATATTAGAGGAATGTAGGTGTAGGTGTAGTGTTCTAACATTACTTATCTTATGATTTTGTGATTTGTATCTTGACTTACCTCTGCCCTCACCCTCCCCTGCCTTTCCAATCTCCATTTTCGATTGACATTTCTTAAATATCATGAGCACATGGGTGAATAAAAAGCTATTATCTATGCTCTTTTATTTATGCTCCATAATGTTTATAACTTGGGAGGTCATCTTGTTCTAAAGATGCAGTTGTTATGCTTCCATTGCACTGCCACATTCACCCACCTCAAGAAGTTGAACCCTTACATTTCCCTGTATCCACCCCCTGCTCTATTCATGGGGACATTTCAGCTTTTCTAAGTTAGCAGATTCATACTGTATGTCCTTACCTTTTCACATCCCTTTAGATAACTACCTCTAGCGCCTCTTTCCTTGCACAAAATGTGTTATGTGGGTGGTATATCCTTCTCCTATGAAAGCCTTATAAATGAAATGCCCTGCAACATTTCCAGTAAAGTCAAATGAATCACATTCTTTCCAAATACACTTTAAACATGGCTAGTTAGTGCAATAATTTGATCCTGCAAACCACAAGATGGCCAGAATACCACCAGGATGCCCCCATGCTTGGTGTTGCACAATTCAATCCCACTCATTTCAATCTTAATTTGCAGCCATTTGGTTGAAGCAGAGAAATGGTGGTTAAACTGCATTGCACTACTGATCAGTAATGTGATTACGCTGTAATTTCATTGTATATTCATCCCAGAGGCACAGGATATAAACCAGCTATTGACTGTCCATTGGTAAATTATATAAAAATATAACTTTGTGTAGCGGTTTGATTTTTCAGGTTTTAACATCTTCATTGTGGATTCCAAGGACCTGGTATTGTTTCATGAATGGGGCAGGCAACACTCGTGGAGGTTTACTGCATGCAATTCCTCGGAGATACATAAAAATTATGTGAGATTCCTCAGAGTTCCCTGAGCCGGCACAATTGTGCTGATTTTTAGCACTATGAGCTTGTTCCATACTGAAAAAACAATAGACACAGCACAATGTTGCACATCAGAAGGCACTGCTGCTCGAGTTGGTTTTACTGCCACTCAAGTAGATTTTCAACTTGAGCATCAGCTATCGCAACATGAAGGGCCACAACAGAAAATGTTGGATAAATCTTGCTGGGTGCCCTCTCAGGACCCGTAAATCATTCTAGGGGATGCCGTTTTACTCCTGGCAAGCTGCACTCAAGAAAAAACTTGAGAGAATTTGTCCAGAATGCTTGGTTTTATGCGTAACTCCAAGTAGCCAAAACTTTGTGAACTCTGCTGGCGCAGAGGAATTTATCATTCACCCCTAATCATGAATAGACTGGTCCTGGTGCAGAGGAGAGATGAGCACCTGATTAACGTGACTGCACTGCCTAAAGTACATGCCAGCAATTCAGAATGTGTCTGAGTTAATGTATAAGCTAATTACATTTACACAACTCAGAAGAAAGTCAATAACTTCCCACTGTTTTCAAGGACACAAAGCATCCTGTGTCACACACATTAGTAAAAGAAGGTTGCATTTTGCAAACCCTAACAATTTTGAGGGACAGTATGCCTCCATGCTCTTGTTCACATTTTGTACATGAGAACATTTTTGGTTATGGAACCTATGTTGCTTTAAAGGGACTTTTTGATAAAAAGGTCACTTGTGAGAATTAACATTGGAAAGTGCATGCAGTGGTTCTCTGGGCCATTTTCTGCTCCCCATTAACTAGTCCCCAAAGATTATTCACCGTTATTTGCAAAGTTGAAGCTGTCCCACAGAGTTATCGCCCCAATTCAGGTGTTGGAGATCTTTGAATGGTTTGCTAGTACATATAAAGTTGCAAACTATTCTTGCCCTGCAACTAACATGCCTCTTCATGTGAGTGAGACAAAATTTGTGAGATCCAGAAACACTCTTCTGATTCACAAAATGTTTTTTGTTCAGTATTACCTGTGACTTTGCAGTTGAAGCCCAAGGTTTTGCGAATCACATGGTTTGCGATTGTAAGACCCCTTCATATATCAAGACATAGGTGGTCATTACAACCCTGGCGGTCGGTGTTAAAGCGGCGGTAAGACCGCCAACAGGCCGGCGGTAAAAAATTTGCAATCACGACTGTGGCGGAAACCGCCAACAAAGACAGCCACTTTAACACTCCGAACCGCCACAGCCAGACAAACAAACAGTGCAGCGGTCACCGCCAACAGACAGGCGGGAGACAATGTACCGCCTACACTATTATGACAGGCCAATCCGCCACCTTTTCCGGGGCGGATTCACCGCGGATAAGAACACGGCGGAAACAGGAATTTCGAAGGGAAAACGCTCACCTCTACACACTCCACGAGGACGCCATGTACCCGGAAATCCAAATTCTCCCTGTGATAGTCTTCCTGCTCCTCTAGCACGAACGCCGGCTGCGAAGATCACGGTGAGTACTGCACCTATGACACAGGGGAGGGGGGAGGGAAAAAACAGAGATACATACACGCAACACCCCCACCCTCACCCACTACAACACACACACTAATGCCTATCAATATATCACAGTTACGCCCCCAAACCCCCGGAAGAATGCAAAGACAATAGAAAATGAGTTTAACCATTGTAATATATTAAAAGCAAGAAGGCAGAAATATATATCTATACACCATGTACATAATATATACCAAGCATAGTAGTTGAGGTAGTGCTTTAAGAAAGTCCGTGGAACACTGGGACCAAATGGTATGGGCGAGGCCCACACAAGATCCCCGACAATGGCGGAGAGAACACTGCAGGGGCATCAGACAGCAACTAAACATGCACCTCAGGGGGAGGGAAAGGTAGGGGGGCACCTCAGCCGCTTGAGTGCACAACGACAAATCCACGAGGGAGCCAAATGCCCACTGTTCCATCCTGGGGAGTGCAAAGCCACAGTCTCTCAAGTCTCTACAGTGGGTGGGTTGCCCACTGTTCAATCCTGGGGAGTGCAAAGCCACAGTCTCTCAAGTCTCTACAGTGGGTGGGTTGCCCACTGTTCCATCCTGGGGAGTGCAAAGCCACAGTCTCTCAAGTCTCTACAGTGGGTGGTTTGCCCACTGTTCCATCCTGGGGAGTGCAAAGCCACAGTCTCTCAAGTCTCTACAGTGGGTGGTTTGCCCACTGCCATGTCCTGGGGAGTGCAAACCCACAGTCTCACAAGTGGATGACAGTCGCCACTGGTTCTGGAGGGGGCATGGTGCCCAGAGTGCTTCATCCTGCTAAGGACAGAGGTAGTGGATGACAGTCTCCACTGGTTCTGGAGGGGGCATCGTGCCCAGAGTGCTTCATCCTGCTAAGGACAGAGGTAGTGGATGACAGTCTCCACTGGTTCTGGAGGGGGCATGGTGCCCAGAGTGCTTCATCCTGCTAAGGACAGAGGTAGTGGATGACAGTCTCCACTGGTTCTGGAGGGGGCATGGTGCCCAGAGTGCTTAATCCTGCTAAGGACAGAGGTAGTGGATGAGAGTCTCCACTGGTTCTGGAGGGGGCATGGTGCCCAGAGTGCATCATTCACCCCACGACGGACTCAATTGTGTCAGTGCCCTTGCCGCTCATGGGCCAGCAGTGCTTGAGATGGCGGTGCCCTATTCAGCGGTGCTTGAGACGGTGGTGCCCTGTTCAGCGGTGCTTGAGACGGCGGTGCCCTGTTCAGCGGTGCTTGAGACGGCGGTGCCCTGTGCAGCGGTGCTTGAGATGGTGGTGCCCTGTTCAGTGGTGCTTGAGACGGCGGTGCCCTGTGCAGCGGTGCTTGAGACGGTGGTGCCCTGTTCAGCGGTGCTTGAGACGGCGGTGCCCTGTTCAGCGGTGCTTGAGACGGGGGTGCCCTGTTCAGCGGTGCTTGAGTTGGCGGTGCCCTGTTCAGCGGTGCTTGAGATGGTGGTCTCCATTGCAGGGTCTCAGCTGCTGGCGGTCTTTCATGGCCCAGCGGGGCTTTTGCTGGCGGTCCGTCATGGCCCAGCGGGGCTTTTGCTGGCAGTCCTTCATGGCCCAGCAGGGCTTTTGCTGGCGGTCCTCCATGGCCAGCGGGGCTTTTGCTGGCGGTCCTTCATGGCCCAGCGGGGCTAGTGCTGGCGGTGGCATCCTGGGCAGGTGGGCTGGTGCTGGCGGTGGCCTCGTGGGCAGGTGGGCTAGTGCTGGCGGTCCTGTCCTGGGCAGCTGGGCTTGTGCTGGAGGTGGGCTCCGGGGCATCGGCGATGATGGCGGTCTTCTCTGCTCTGCTGCTCTTCCCAGACTTGCAGGGTTTCTTGTGGCCCTTCCCTACCTTGGAAGGTGTCACAGCTGACTCCACACTCCCACCGGGACCCCTGGGAGCGGCTTTGGTGGCTGGAGTCTTCCCCCTCTCCCGCCGGACACTGGCCAACTTCTGATGCTTCACAGGTGGGGGACTGTCTGTGCTGTGGCTCCGTGCCACACTGGCTGCCCTGGTGGCCGGTGTACTCCAGATTACGGTGACTACAGGCACCACTGGTCCCGGAGATGTTGTGGCTGAGGTGCTACCTCGGGACCTAGGAGACGGACAGGGTGGGGGAGGTGTGGGAAAGAGGTCAAGGGTGGACAGGAAAAGTTTTTTGGAGACTCTGGGACAGGTAGCTGGAGGGGGTTTGGGAGTGGAGGAAGAGGTGGTGGTTGTAGGAGGTGTACGTTTGGTGACTTTGGGTGAAGGTGCATGCGCTGGAGGCTGTCGTGAGGTGGATGGCTATTGGGTGGGTGTGTGCCTGCATTTGTGTATCTTGGGAGGGGGCGTCACAGACACACTGGGAGAGGACACAGGGGACGTGTGAATGGTAGTGGGGGTGGTTACAGCACGTGATCGGGGTTTGGTGGTGTGTGTGCTGGTGATGGAGGTAGTGGCTGTAGAGGTAGTGCATGCCGGTGTGAGTGTAGACGAGACAGGGAGGGAGGAGGGAGACGAGGAGGAGGGGGACACAGTGGAGGCAGTGGATGTTGGTGTGTCTGCATGTGTGTGATGCTTGCGTGAGTGCCTGTGGGATGTGTGGTGCTTATGTTTGCCAGAGCTTCCCTTGTGTGTTGAGGTGTGTGCATGCTGGTCTGTAAGTGTGCTTGGGATAGGCTGAGGTACAGGGGATTGGGTCTGGGTGGAGGAAGTTGGAGGGGGGAGGCTAGAGACGGGGACAATGGCTGCCATCAGTGCTGAGGCCAGAGTCTGAAAAGCTTGCTGAAGGGCCACCTGACCAGAATGAATGCCCTCCAGGAATGCATTTGTTTGTTGCAACTGCCTCTCTACACCCTGGATGGCATTCAAAATGGTAGACTGCCCAACAGTGAGGGACCCAAGGAGGTCAATGGCCTCCTCACTGAGGGCAGCAGTGGTGACTGGGGCAGGGCCTGAGGTGCCTGGGGCGAAGGTGATGCCCAGCCTCCTGGGTGAGCGGGCACGGGGCAAAGGCTGAGGGGCTGCTGGGAGGGCGGTGCTGGTTGGGGGGGTGGCGGCTGTACCTGTCGATGCGGGGGGCACAGATGTTGCTGCCACCACAAGGGAGCTCCAATCAGAGGACGAGTCCGTGTCGCTGGTGTCAGCTCCTGTCCCCACCGTGGAGCTCCCCTCGCCCTCCTTCCCACTGGTGAACTCTGAGTCCGTAGTCTCGCCCTCCAGGGTCATGTGGAATGCAGCTCCCTCGTGCTCCGGTGCCGCTGCTCCTCCGCCTGATGATGCTAATTCGCACAAGAATAGGGAGACCACAAAAAGGGGGACGACGACAGAAGAAAGACATGTTGAGTGCATGCATTACCGCTAACGTTGGCGGACACAACAGACACAGAAGCCCCCTGCACTATGCCGCGCTCTTGGGGTCCACTGTTCAATTCCTGGAAAATGGCCTACAAGGCTATGGATGACATCTGCACACATAGATGACACAGGGGCATGACTAGGTGTACTTGGCACTCTACAGAGGTGGGGTGGGGTGCCACATGGCCTGCCTTACTTAGGGGCCTTGCCTACGGAACTCGCTCTGGCGTAGGGAAACCCACAGCCCACCTCCCCCACCCAGACACCTCCACTGCACGCAAAGTCAGCATAATGAGAGTGTAGTCACCCCCTTGTGGCTTCTGTGATGCCCTCAAGTGCCCATCCAACTCTGGGTAGGCCACCGCCAGGATCCTGAATATCAGGGGGGTCATGGTGCGACGGGCACCCCTCCCACGTTGGGAGGCCATCCCCAGCTGAGGCTCCGCCGTCTTCTTGCTCCAGCGGCGAATGTCCTCCCATCTTTTACGGCAGTGGGTGCTCCGTCTGTGGTAGACCCCCAGGGTCCGGACGTCCTTGCCGATGGCATGCCAAATATCTTTTTTCTGGTGGGTGCTGACCTACATGAAATGTACAGGGGAAAAAGAGAAGTTATTACCAACTGCACCGTCAAAGTGATTGGCCCCCATCCCTACCCTTGCCATGTGGCACATGCATTCACTGTCTTTCATGTACGCAGCACTCTCCCCCCTTCCTTCTTACACCCAGCCCTCTCCACACAGGCATAGCCCATACAACATGCTCCCTGTGTACTTACCTGTTTGTCTGGAGGACCGTAGAGTAGCGTGTACTGGGGGAGGGCCCCATCCACGAGCTTCTCCAACTCCTCCGATGTGAAGGCAGGGGCCCTTTCCCCAGACACTCGATCCATTGTCTCTTCCAGACCGAGGTCACAGCAGCACTTGCAGTGTAGGTCCTCTCCTGTCGAAGATCAGGTATCGAGTGATTGAACAGATGGAAAATGGCGGTCACGTCCGCGGCGGTGTGTACCGTCACCGCCGGCGTGCATCGTCATTGGCTCCTGGGACCCATAGGGTTGAATGTTAACCAATGCAGCATTGTGCTGCGGTCTTCGACTGCTTACCGCAACGGTGTACAACGCCAGCGCAGTTACCTCACATCCCATTGTCCCACTTTACAGGTCAGGCAGCCACCATTTCAGAGGCCCACATGGCTTCATTTTTAACTGCGTCACACATACCTAGGCCTAGACTCAACATACATGCAGCCCATCTTTTGTGTATGAATGGTGTTCTGTGTAAACTGTGGGTACGTACCTCTGAGTTGTTTGACTCTGTGCTCACTGTTGTCCTTCATAGGCACTGTCCGCTGGGACATGTCAGGAAATGGCGGCATCCTCCGGTGTACCGACCGTTGGTGGACCTGTCGACAATGGAGGAGCGACATGTGATTATCACATACAGGCTTGACCGTGCCACAATCCAGGAACTGTGTACCCAGTTGGAGCCAGACCTGATGCCAGCAATCCGCCATCCCACAGGAATCCCCCTCAAGTGCAGGTGCTGTCAGTGCTCCATTTCCTTGCAAGTGGGTCATTTCAAACAACAGTGGCCATTGCATCAGGGATGACCCAGCCTATGCTTTCCAACGTATTGTCCAGAGTGTTGTCTGCCCTTCTGAAACACTTGCAGAGCTACATTGTTTTTCCTCAGGTGGAGGATTTGCCTACAGTGAAAGGTGATTTCTATGCCCTGGGGCACATCCCCAACATCATAGGTGCCATTGATGGGACCCATGTGGCTTTGGTCTCCCCCCACAGGAGTGAACAGGTGTACAGAAACCGGAAGAGTTATCATTCGATGAATGTACAGATGGTATGTTTGGCAGACCAGTACATCTCCCATGTGAATGCCATGTTCCCTGGCTCAGTGCATGACGCCTACATCCTGCGGAACAGCAGCATCCCTTATGTGATGGGTCAACTCCAGAGGCACCGTGTGTGGCTATTAGGTGAGCACCTGGAAGCAAGTCAGTGGGAATGATTGTCTGGGTCTGGGGATATCCCTCCAGGTTGGTGCGTGTCTAACAGTTGTCCCTCACCATTTGCAGGTGACTCTGTTTACCCCAACCTGTGATGGCTACTGACCCCAGTGAGGAATCCCAGGACAAGGGCAGAGGAACGGCACAATGAGGCCCATGGGCGAATTAGGAGGGTGATCGAGTGGACCTTCGGCCTCCTGAAGGCCAGGTTCCGGTGCCTCCATATGACAGGTGGATCCCTATTCTATTCACCAAAGAAGGTGTGCCAGATCATCGTGGCCTGCTGTATGTTTCACATTTTGGCTTTGCGACGACAGGTGCATTTTCTGCAGGAGGATGGTCCAGAAGGCGGTATTGTGGCAGCTGTGGAGCCTGTGGACAGTGAGGACGAGGAAGCAGAGGAAGAAGACATGAACAACAGGGACTCAGTGATCCAGCAATATTTCCAGTGAGACACAGGTAAGAGTACAGAACTGCCTACTACTGTGGCAGCTGTGGAGCCTGTGGACAGTGAAGACGAGGAAGCAGAGGAAGAAGACATGAACAACAGGGACTCAGTGATCCAGCAATATTTCCAGTGAGAGACAGGTAAGAGTACAGACCTGCCTACTACATGTACTTAAACACTACTACCTCTCTACTGTCTGTCGTTTTCACCCAGTGTATGGTCACTGAGTTGTCACTTTCCCTTACGATTTCACAGATGTAGGTCCCACTGTGTGACATCTGCTTAGATTCCTCATGGACTAGAGCTGTGTGACATAGGTATGTTGACATTACAATTGAAAGAGCATTTCATCACTGTAATTGCTAATACACTATTTCGAAATCACAGACATACTCCAGATTGTTTTGTGCTTCAAGTGTGTTTATTTAAGTGCTCCATATTGGACGGGGTAGTGAAATGGTGAGGGGTGATGGCGGAGGAATATCCATGGCAGAGTCCAGTCTATTAGTCTCACAGGTGCATTGCCCATTTGGGCATAGGAAGTGGAACTGGGGCAGTTTATGTATGGACAGGGTGACAAAGTGGGACAGTAGGATGATAATCAGGGTGGTCTCATTTCTTGGCGGGGGTCTTGGCATCGTTCTCTGTCTTTGTCCTGGATCTCAGGGACCGTTTGCTGGGTGGTTCTCCCTCTGCAGGGGATGAGGTGCTGGTGTGGTGGTCCTGTGGCGGGGCGTCCTGTCCACTAGCGCCGGCGGAGGTGGTGGGCAGTTCATCGTCCATGCTAGTGTCAGGGGCCCCTTGTAGTGCCACAGTGTCCCTCCTGGTGTTGAGTACTTCCTTCAGCACCCCTACAATGGTGCCCAGGGTGGAGCTGATGGTTCTGAGTTCCTCCCTGAAGCCCATATAAATGTAAAGTTCCACTCCACAGACTTCTTCTTTCTTTTCCTCCAAGTTATCTTTATTATGGTAGGAAGTCACAACACCTTCAGCAGATACAGAGACAGCTCCTCTTTCTCCTCCTCCAGATCCTTCTCTCACCCATCATTCTATTGCATACCTCATCCTCTACCTCATCACATTCTAGGTTCCATAAAGGAGATACTACCATGAATGGTGAAATCTCAACACACCTTCCCCCTTCATTATGAGAACAAATAAATCAAAAAGAGAACAATGAAGATAATATAATCAACTATGTACAACAATGTAGAGCACTTCAGAAATTTTTAGCGATCAAGTTTGCAAACATTCCCCAAGTTCCATGTAGATCCATTTTCTAAAACCACCACATTTTTCCTTACATTCAACACTCTTTGAGGAGGATAACATTTGCTTTCTCCTTTAAGAACAATACCTTTCTACTTTACTGCCACCCAATCTCCCCTTCGTATAATGCTAGATTTCACACACATCCTACTGTTGTAGTATGTGGCACCCTTTTCCTGCATTTTCTCCACCTTTGCCCTTATTGACTCTCTATCAACCACCACCTTCTTGTTGGTCTTCAACCACACCGGACACTCTAGCACACCAGGTTCCCTTCCTTTTAACGATACAAAAGGTGACACTCCCGTTATAGAATGGGGAGTCGTTCGATAGGTCCACATCATTTCTCTCAACTCTTTTTTCCACGGAAGTTGATTCGCCAAAGATAGCTGTATGTTTTCCATAATCAATCGATTTACCCTCTCCACAAGACCATTGGCTTGCGGATGGAAAAGTGCTACCCTCTCATGTGTGATCCCAACTTTTTGCAAATAATCCGTAATTTCTGATGATATAAATTGCACCCCATTATCGGACACAATGTATTTTGGTATGCCCTCTTCCATGAATACCTCCTCAAAGAACTCAATCACTACGGAAGTTCTCACATCCCCAACCACCTTAGTAATGAACCATTTAGAGTGATAATCCACTAACACCAGAATATATTTACACCCCATTCCCAGACTGGATATAGGTCCAATAAAATCCACAGCCAGTTTCTCCCATGGACCACTAGGGAATTTCACAGGAACCAGAGGTACATGCCTTACCACCTTGGTCTTGTCACTGTTGGCACATGCCACACAATTTCTTACAACCTCTTCCACTTGTTTGTCCATCTCAGGCCACCAAAATGTTTGCCTCACCTTCCTTTTCATTGTTCCCCTGCCCAGATGCCCTTGATGGGTAATCTCAATAATGTGTTTACGTACACTAACAGGTGGAACAAGTTGGTCCCTTCTTAATAACCTCCCCCTGACTATACTTAGTTGATCCCTAATTCTAAAATACTTTACTAAGTCACAATCCTGCTCATCACCATTCCTCCAACCATTAACCACCCTTTCTTTCACAACCTGCATAGTGGGGTCACTCACCTCTGCCTGTTCCCATTCCTGCGCCGTTATAGCCACATCTCCTAAAATAGTGCTCACTACATCCTTTGACTCCTCTTCCAGGAACTCTCCTTCATTCACAGGCGCTCTAGACAAATAGTCTGCCATAACATTCTCACTACCCTTCACAAATTCCACCGTAAAGTTGTAGCTCAAAACTGACAACAACCATTTAGAAATTTGCGGGGTAATACCTCCCTCCAGCCCGCGTCCCCCTTTAAAAATGTAGGTAAGTGGCTTGTGATCGGTCTTCAATTTAAAGGGTAAACCCCACAAATAAAATTTAAAATGGTTTGTTCCCCAACAACAAGCTAGGGCCTCTCTCTCTATTACGGAGTATGAAACTTCAGCACCTTGCAATCTTCTAGACGCAAATCCAATGACGCGTTCCTCACCTTCCTCAACCTGAGTTAACACAGCACCAACACCTACATTACTAGCATCAGTTGTCAAAAAAGGTTTTGGCACATGAATCAAATATTCCCAACGTGGGAACCTTTTAGTTCTCGAAAAGAGTACCTACAACTTTCATCCCACTCATACGCTACTCCCTTCTTCATAAGTTTTCTTAATGGTTCAACAATCTCAGAAAAGTTCTTAACAAACTTGGAGCAATACTCTACAAGTCCCCGAAATGACCTTAACTCTTCTTTTGAGCCGGGTTCTGGAGCATGTCTAATTGCAGAGACAATGCTCTTCTTTGGCCTAATCCCATGCTCATTTACTGTATGTCCCAAATATGTCACCTCCCGTTTACGAATCTGACACTTCTCTTTCTTAATCGTCAGGCCATTCTTTTTCAACCTATGTATTACTTCATGGAATAAAAGATCATGATCAGACTCATCTTCTCCTATGATCAGTATGTCATCTTGGAAGCATAACACTCGACTCATGTCCCCAAAAATTAGCTCCATTATCCTTTGGAACACCGCAGACGCAGAGGCAAGTCCGAAAGGCATACTCTTATATCTGAAAGCTCCTAGCGGTGTCACAAATGATGTTAAATGCCGCAAATCCACATGCAAGTTTTTTTGGTGATACGCAGAAGACATGTCCAAAACACTAAATATATTCCCCTTCACCTTCACTGATAGCATCTCTGTAATGTTTGGAAGGGGTTGTCGGTCAACCCATATGCACTTGTTGAGATCTCTAAGGTCAATACATAAGCGAATCTTCCCATCCTCCTTCGGTGCAACGACGACCGGAGCCAACCATTCAGAAGATTCGATTGGTTCGATAATATCCTCCTTCAATAGTTTCTCTAATTCTTGTTTCAATGGCTCCCTCATTAAGTTTGGGACGTTTCTTACTTTATGCACAACAGGTGTAGCATTCCTTTTCAGTATAATCTTATGCACAAACCCCTTTAAAAGTCCTAATTTAGAAGAGAAAACCTCAGGATATCTTGCAACTAAACCATGTTCCATAGATTCCGTCACAACACCAATATTAATCTCCTCAGTGAGTGACACAGGTTCTTTTGCGTTAGGATTCAAAATTATACCAAGATCTTTCTGATGGCGCCAACCAAGAAGATTTGTACCAGAATCTGTAATGTACACCTTCCCCTGAATGATCCTTTCTTTGAAGGAAATCGCCATGCAGCACATTCCTATGATCTCTATTTTCCTTCCTGCATATCCCACTGCTTTTATATCAGGCGTAGATAGATTTTTGCACACAGAATTTGCCCATCCAGACTCGAACACTTCTTTTGAAATAAGAGTGAATAAGCTTCCTGAATCCACTAATAACCTTACTGGAACATCATCTAGCATAGCTTGGATATGCGGTTTATCAAGTGCCTCAGTGCTCTCCTTTTTCATTCTTTGAAGTGAAATTTCTTCACAATTGTGGGAAACCAATTCTGCATGGACCGTCAAGATTATATCTTCCATAG
The DNA here is from genome assembly GCF_031143425.1 of Pleurodeles waltl. Classification (NCBI taxonomy): domain Eukaryota; kingdom Metazoa; phylum Chordata; class Amphibia; order Caudata; family Salamandridae; genus Pleurodeles; species Pleurodeles waltl. Next base: position 790,429,541 of record NC_090437.1, on the reverse strand, counting down.
TTTCGCATATGTCTTGTACCTCCTGAACCATCTTGTTATCAGTACCCAATTTAAATTTGCAAACTTTGGCAAAATGCCCTCTCTTTCCACAATTGCGACAAATAGCATTCCTGGCAGCGCACATTTTACTGGAAGCGATATGCCCCGGAGCATCGCATCGATAACATTTTATTACTCTCCATTCCTGTATTTTCTGTTTCTCAACTTTATTCACTCTAATACCATCATCATCCTTATCAGACTTGTTCCATCGCACTGCACCGCGAGGTTCTTCTTTCTTTTTGATTTCTGCTACAATCCCTTGTTCGGCTTGTGTAGATTTTACATCCATTTCTTGCAGCCATATAGCTGCATGCTCCATTCTTTTAGCAATCTGTATTGCCTCTTCCAAGTTCGGATCCTTCATTAATAATTTTTCACGTATCCTTTTATCACTTGCACACCTTACGAGTTGATCCCTTATTAGGGAATCAAATTCACAAGATAAACCTAGGCACCTTAAACTCGCCACATAAGATGCAATGTCCTGGTCTCTCTGCTGCATCTTCGAAAAAAACGTATGATGTTGTAATATCAAATTTGTTTTTGGAATGAATTGTATATCTAACATCTGCATAGACATGTCAAAGACGTTAGAAGGCTGACCGTCTCCCATTCCTAACGATACTTCTGGTAGATTTTCATATATCCTTCTACCTTCAATACCAAGGTGATGCAATAATATAGCTTGGCGTCTAGGAGGAGCATATCAATCACTGCCAATGGCTAACATATAAGTGTTAAAAAATTTCTTCCACTGTTTCCAAGGTATGGGTGGTTCACCTGGAGTAGCTAGAAATGGGGGTGGCGCTAATATACTTTGATCGCCCATTTTCCTTTTTTTTTTCCCTTTCTTTATGCACTAAATGTTCGTTATCTTCTCCAATAACATGTGACTTTATTTATAGTAGTTATACATTTATTCTCATAAGTGTAGTTGATAATGAAGAAATATGAATAGTATATCTTCACTTTCTCCTTTTAATCTTCATTCACTGCACAAATGAAATAGTCTTTCTTTAGTTTCTTTTTTTTTTTTTCTCCTTAGTCCCTCTTCAACTCCATTGTTTGATCCTCATCGAAATCCAGATAAGATTACTAAGCTTAAAACCTTTTGAGTGTGTTGATTTTCTTTTAAAGAAACATAGCGCACTTTAAAATGTCCTAAATGTGCTGCAAGCAGTGCGCGCCGGTATTTGTTTATTTTTCCTTTAAATTAAGCAGCACGCATTAACGCGCGCACAGTCCTTGCATTTACTTTTCTTTGAATTAGCGCGCGGCACACACAGACAGTTGTTAAAGCAAAGGCAGCTAAAAGCATTCAGCGCGTGTCAACGCGCGCACGGCCTTTGAGCAATATCTTTTCTTTTTGAATGAGTTAGCGCGTGGCACACCAGATAGTCCGTTCAGCGCGAGGAAGCTGAATGCCAAGAAATTAAACGGCGCGTGGCAACGCACGCACAGTGATAACGGTAATAAGTATTTGAAAAGGATTTGAGTAATTTCACGTTTTAAGTTTGAAAAGTCCAAAGTTGAAAGTTGAAAAGTAATTCTAATGCAGGCAGATGATATCAAATATTATTGTTTTGAGTACCTTCTGTCGAGGTTCCCTCGAAGATCAGTATCAGTATGTTCATATAATCCAGGAGTGAAGGTGTCCCTCAGCCTGTCTCCTGCACAGGGCCTCGTCGCCAATGTAAAGTTCCACTCCACAGACTTCTTCTTTCTTTTCCTCCAAGTTATCTTTATTATGGTAGGAAGTCACAACACCTTCAGCAGATACAGAGACAGCTCCTCATTCTCCTCCTCCAGATCCTTCTCTCACCCATCATTCTATTGCATACCTCATCCTCTACCTCATCACATTCTAGGTTCCATAAAGGAGATACTACCATGATTGGTGAAATCTCCACAATAATGTTCCTCCTGCAGGAGCTGGGTCTCCTGAAACTTGGCCAGTACCGTTGCCATCTTCTCCTGGGAGTGGTGGTAGGCTCCCATGATGGAGGAGAGGGCCTCGTGGAGAGTGGGTTCCCTTGCCCTGTCCGCCCCCTGTCGCACAGCAGCCCTCCCAGTTCCCCTGTGTTCCTGGGCCTCCGTCCCCTGGACCGTGTGCCCACTGCCACTGCCCCCAGGTCCCTGTTATTGTTGGGGTGGTGGGTTATCCTGGGTTCCCTGTAGTGGTGGACACACAGCTGATTGACGTGTCCTGGGACAGAGGTATGGGCCCGCTGGGTGGGTGCTGTGCTGGTGTTTCCAGAGGGGTGAAGGTCCTTGGTGGCCTATGACTGGGTGAGGGGAACCGACTGTCCCGAGGTCCCCGATGGGCCGGGCTGGTCATCTAGATCCAGTTTGACAGAGGTGCTGTCATCACTGTGGGCCGCTTCTGTTGGTGGTCTGGACATGTGTGGACCCTCCTGTCCGGTGACATTGGGTAGGGGTCCTACAGGGGTATAAAAGGATGGTTATTACATCTGTGTGTGTCATGTGTGCAATGGGTGGGTGACCGTGTACCCCAGTGCTTGCATTCCTGTGTGGGACTTGTGTGATGATGGTTTAGGGGGTTGTATGGGTTAGTGCAGTGGGCATGCTTTAGTGATGTGTGTCCATGCTTTGTTGTTGCATGCAGGGCTTGGTGTTGGGATGGGTGGTTTGTGATGTTGGGACATATGTGAGGAGTTGGGGTGCTGGGGGTGAGGGTGAGGATGGGGGTATGTGCTGGCATGCAGGTAGGGTGGGGGATGTAGTAATTAAGATTTGTCTTACCAGAGTCCATTCCTCCACCTACTCCTGTGAGGCCCTCAGGATGCAGAATCACCAAGACCTGCTCCTCCCATGTTATTAGTTGTGGGGGAGGAGGTGGGGGTCCACCGCCAGTCCGCTGAACCGCCAGGTGCTGTCTTCAGACCACGGAACGGACCTTCCCCCGTAGGTCGTTCCACCTCTTCCTGATGTCCTCCCTATTTCTTGGGTGCTGTCCCACTGCGTTGACCCTGTCCACTATTCTTCGCCATAGCTCCATCTTCCTCCATCTTCCTTGCTATTGAGGTGTGCTGCACCTGTGCTCCGAATAGCTGTGGATCTACCTGGACGATTTCCTCCACCATGACCCTGAGCTCCTCCTCCGAGAACCTAGGGTGTCTTTGCAGTGCCATGGGGTGGTGTAGGTGATGTGTGGGGTGGAGTGTGTGGTAATAAGTGCGCTGATATGTAGTGGGGTGTTGTGTGAGGTGCGTGGAAGTTCTGTGGGTGATGGTGTTGTGTGCCTGTGGATGCTGTTGTTCTTGCTGGTGCTGTCTCTCTCTGGCCTTCTTTTGGAATTTTTGGTCGTAGGGGTTTGTGGGTGATGTGGGTGTGTGTTTTATATTGTATTGGGGGCGTGGGAGTGGTGTGTGCATGTGTATCAGCTGTGTGTATTTCGAATTGTCCAATGTGTCTGTGTTTTGTAAGAGTGTGTGTATTTTGAGCGTGGCGGTGTGTACCGCCAATGGAATACTGCGGTTGAAAGACTGCCGTGTGGATTCGTGTGTCGTGATAGTGTGGGTGTATTCCTGTTGGCGTGATGGTGGAGGTTTTGTTTTTGCCAGTTTATTACTGACCTTTGGTGTGGCGGACTTGTGTGGGTGTCTGAATTTTGTCGGATTACGAAATGTGGGTCGTAATAGCTGTGGCTGAATTCCGCGGCCGCGGCGGTGTGTTGGTGGTCTCCTGCACGGCGGTAAGCGGCTTTTACCGCCAATGTTGTAATGAGGGCCATAATGTATTGTTATCTCAAATGGATTGGCAAAAATGAATTACAAACTTCAAGACATGCAAGCAAAAGGCATACATGTGGAGAGTAATAGGATAATAGGATACCAGGATTGATATCTCCTACCACAAATGGATGGTATTTTATCAGTTTAGTAATTTACAATTATTACCACCTCTCTATCAGGGAGAAGCGTTATCTTTAATTTGCAATAACATCCAAGCTAATATATCAAATAATCTGAATAAATGAATAAGAATGGAAAAGTGGAAAGAACTGCTTACAAAATCGATTTCTATATCTTGCCCTCAATTGATAAAGAATGATTAGGTGGTACTGATCAGCAATTAAATGTATCTCTAACTGATAAAATATCCTAATAAAAACCTTAACTGAAGCTAGAAAATTTACTTTCAGGTCTCAGGGATAGTTTTCATGAGCTGTCATTAATGTGTCTACGTTGTTATAAAAACAGCTTTGTACTTGCTCTAAGCTTTCTGTTAATACATGGAAAGGAGGTGCAAGTTCCAGGTCCACTTCTGCCTCTGTCACTCTAGTTCTACTAGCTGTGTATATTATTGAAGGTCTTGCCTCTTGTCCTCCTGGGAGGTGGTGTAGTGAAGGAACTGATCATACCTGCAAGATCTTTGCTATCTTTATTGAAATATGAACTAGGTAATTAATGATGCCCGAACTGCATCATAGCTTGATTGTTGGAAAATGGATTATTGGTAGGGGCAGGTAAGTACCTACACTTAGCAGTAGGCCACTAAACCCCACTAGGTACTGTTGCATAGGTTTTCATTATGCTAATGAGGCTACTGGATTTGGGCGGTAGGTTAACATGGATTGCGGATACTGAGTACAATTCCACACCAGGTGACACCTGTCGGCTTAATCTGAGTTTTACGCGTAACTAGCAGTGCCTCATCTCTGACCAGATGATTGTGGCAATCGGGCACATGGCAAGATAGGCTCCTCAGGGAATCATGGTTAATCAGATCACATCCCTTTCTCTCAGTTACCAAAAGTCTCACCTAGGCACAGACAACTGAGGTAGAATATAGTTCAATAAGCGTTTATTGAAATAACTGCATCTTAGATAAAAGCATATGTATAGCAGTAACTAGGATGATAAAACACAATAAAAGGAAGCACATGACTAGAAGTGAAAAAACACAAACACAGTCCTAGCATAGAGTCAAAAAGGAGATGGATCTATAATCCTCCTGCCTACGCTAAGTATGAGTACAGCATACTAAGCCTAATCTGCCCTTCAGGATTCCCCCTGGGAGAAAATCATCCCTCATACCTGGAGAAGAAGCTTGTAGTCTTGAAAGACACCGTCCCCATATGGATCAGGGGTTCGGCCATCTAAGCAGGTAGCTGCAGCGAAGCAATCAGCATACAGTCATGGTCATCTGGCTGGATTCTTCCTCTAACGTGTTTGGGACAGAAGGGTGTTTTTATAATATAATAGCTGACAATCTAAGAAATAGTCCATGTGTACGAATGCCTGTTTTCTGTGAATGTTGGAGACTCAACATACCACGTTTGTCGGCAATCCTATTTGACTGTAGTCTTGGAAAGAGTCTCTACTAAGAATGCAACGTTTTCCTAGGCGAAAGGAAGATGCAATAGAAATTATAAAAATAAAACCGCAAAAGTGGCTAGAAAATAAAACTGAAGAAAATGTGCATAGGTGAACGATATAGGTAAAAGTGCACAGCTGCAGGCCTAGGTGTCTAAAATAACGTGTTTAAAATATGGCTAAAATAGCTATACAACAGCACAGTCAGGTTTCAATAAATTAATCCCTGCTCAACCCTTGGTAGGTTGGCAACGAGCGACATGGTTTAACTTAGGAGACAAAGGGCCTCATTACGAGTTTGGTGGCCTTAGGACCGCTATGTTGGTGGTGGCAGTCATACCGCCTACAGGCTGGTGGAGAAGGCTGCCAAATTATGACCACGGCAGTATTCACAGCAGAATACAGCTAAACCACCAACGGCACCACCAGTGCATGCAGCCCGCCATGGATGATGGCATCCACCTGCAGGCCGGCAGAGACCATGTTTCGACTGGAGAGATTATGAGGCTGCACACGGCCAAGGTTTCCACCCTGGATGCACCACCACAGAAACCCAGATTGAAACCAAGTTTATAAAAGGAGACACTCACCTTCAGGAAGCCATACTAGTCAGGAGCTGCCATGGAACCAGAAACTAAGGGGGTCATTACAACATTGGCAGTAAAAGCCTCTTACTGCCGCGCAGAAGACCGGCATCACACCGCCGCAGCCGTGGAATTCCGCCACAGCTATTATGACCCACAGCTCGGAATCCGCTAAAATCTAGACACCCACACAAGTCCGCCACACCTAAGGTCAGTGACAAACTGGCGATAACAAAACCTCCACCGTCACGCCAACAGGAATACACCTACACTATCAGGACCCACGAATCCACATGGCGGTCTTTCAACCACGGTATTCCATTGGCGGTACACACCGCCGCGCTCAAACTACACACACATTTCCAAAACACTACCACATTGGACAATTTGAAATACACACACCTGATAAACATACACACACCACTCCCACACACCCAATACAATATAAAACACACACCCACATCACCCACAAACCCCTACGACAACAATTGCGACAGAAGGCCAGAGAGAGACGCCACCAGAAACAACACTAGCATCCACAGGTACTCAACACCATCACTCACACAACATCCACGCACCTCACACAACACACCTCTAAATATCACCCCACACATCACAACACACACCACCCCACACATCTCCCACACCACCCCATGGCACCGCTAAGACACCCCAGGTTTTCTGGGGAGGTCATGGTGGAGGAAATAATCCGGGTAGAGCCACAGCTATTCGGATCAAAGATGCAGCATACCACCATAGCTAGGAAGATGGAGCTATGGCGCAGAATCGTGGTCAGGGTCAACACAGTGGGACAGCACCCAAGAACTAGGGATGACATCAGGAAGAGGTGGAACCACCTACGGGGGAAGGTGTGTTCCGTGGTCTCAAGACACCAGATTGCGGTTCAGAGGACTGGCGGCGGACCCCCACATCCTCCCCAGAACTAACAACATGGGAGGAGCAGGTCTTGGCTATACTGCATCCTGAGGGCCTCGCAGGAGTAGCTAGAGGAATGGACTCTGGTAAGTCAAACGTTTAACCACTATATCCCCCACCCTACCTGCATGCTATCACATACCCCTACCCTCGCCCTCACCCCATCACTTCAACTCCTCACACATGTCCCACTATCACAAACCACACATCCCAAAATCAAGCCCTCCATGCAACACCAAAGCATGGACACCCAACACCAAACATGTCCACTGCACATAACCATACACCCCCCTAAACCATTATCACAGAAGGTCCCACACAAGAATGGAAGCACTAGGGTACAGGGTGACCCACCCATTGCACACCATGGCACACACAGATGCAATAATCATGCCTTTACACCCCTGCAGGACCCCTATCCAACGTCACCGGACAGGAGGGTCCAGACATGTCCACTCCACCCACAGAAGAGGCCCACAGTGATGACAGCAGCTCTGTCCAACTGGATGAAGATGACCAGCCCGGCCCATCTGGGACCTCGGGACAGTCACCAGCACAGCACCCACCTAGCGGGCCCATTCCTCTCTCCCCAGGACACGTCAAGCAGCAGTGTGTCAACCACTACAGGGAACCCAGGCTAACCCACCACCCCTACAACACCAGGGACCTGGGGGCAGTGGTAGTGGGCACACGGTTCAGGGGACAGTGGCCCAGGAGCACAGGGGAACTGGGAGGGCTGCTGTGCAACAGGGGGAGGACAGGCCCAGGGAACCCACTCTCCACGAGGCCCTCTCCAACATCATGGGAGCCTACCATCATTCCCAGGAGAAGATGGCATCAGTACTGGCCAAGTTTCAGGAGACCCAGAGACTGCAGGAGGAACAGTATTTGGGGTTCAGGGAGGAACTCAAATCCATCAATTCCACTCTGGGCACCATTGTAGGGGTGCTGAAGGAACTTGTCAACACCAGGAGGGACACTGTGGCACAACAAGGGGCCCCTGACACTAGCCTGGACGATGAACTGCCCACCACCTCCGCCGGCGCTAGTGGACAGGAGGCACTGCCACAGGACCACCACACCAGCACCCCACCCCCTGCTGAAGGAGAACCACCCCGCAAACGGTCCCTGAGATCCAGGACAAAGACAGAGAACAATGCCAAGACCCCCGAAATGAAATGAGAGCACCCTGATTGTCATCCTTCTGTCCCACTTTGTCACCCTGTTCATACTTAAACTGCCCTAGCTCCACTTTCTATGCCCCTTTGGACAATGCACCTGTGAGACTAATATACTGGACTCTGCCATGGACATTCCTCCACCATCACCCCTGACCATTTTACAACCCCCTCCACTATTTAGCACTTAAATAAACACCCTTAAATCACAAACCAATCTGGAGTCAGTCTGTGCTTTTGAAAATGTGTATTTGCAATATCTGTGGAAAAATGCTATGTCCAACGTAATGTCAACATACCTATGTCACACAGCTCTAGTCCATGCGGAAACAAAGCAGAGGTCACACAGTGGGATTTACATCTGTGAAATCGAAAGGGAAAGTGACAACTCAGTGTCCATACACTAGGTGAAAATGACAGACAGATGAGAGGTAGAAGAATTAAATCAAATGTAGCAGGCAGTGTTGTCTTCTTACATATATTTCACTGGAAGTATTGCTGGATCACCGTGTTCCTGTTGTCTATGTCCTGTTCTTCTGCTTCCTCGTCTTCGCTGTCCACAGGATCCACAGCTGCCACAACACCTCCATCTGGACCATCCTCCTGCCGAAAAGGCACCTGTCGTCGCAAAGCCAATTTGTGAAGCATACAGCAGGCCACGATGATCTGGCACACCTTCTTTGGTGAGTAGAATAGGGAACCACCTGTCATATGGAGGCACCGGAACCTGGCCTTCAGGAGGCCGAAGGTCCTCTCTATAATCCTCCTAGTTTACCCTTGGGCCTCATTGTAGCGTTCCTCTGCCCTTGTCCTGGGATTTCTCACTGGGGTCAGTAGCCATGACAGGTTGGGGTAACCAGAGTCACCTGCAAATGGCGAGGGACAACTGTTAGACACACGCTAACTTTTAGGGACATGCCCACACCCAGACACCTAGTCACACTGTATTGGGTCCATGTCCTCACCTAATAGCCACACACGGTGCCTCTGGAGTTGCCCCATCACATAAGGGATGCTGCTATTCCGCAGAATGGAAGCGTCATGCACTGAGCCAGGATACTTGGCATTGACATGGGAGATGTACTGGTCTGCCAAACACACCATCTGCACATTCATTGAATGGTAGCTTTTCCGGTTTCTATACACCTGTTCATTCCTGCGGGGGGGACAAATGCCACATGTGTACCATCTATGGCACCAATGATGTTGGAGATATGTCCCAGGGAAAAGAAGTCACCTTTCACTGTGGGCAAATCCTCCACCTGAGGGAAAACGATGTAGCTGCGCATGTGTTTCAGCAGGGCAGATAACACTCTGGACAACATGTTAGAGAATATTGGCTGGGACATCCCTGATACCATGGCCACTGTTGTTTGCAAAGACCCACTGGCCAGGAAATGGAGTACAGACAGAACCTGCACTAGAGGGGTATTCCTGTGGGATGGCGGATAGCTGAAATCAGGTCTGGGTCCAACTGGGCACACAGTTCCTGGATTGTTGCTCGATCAAGTCTGTAGGTGATTATGATGTGTCTCTCTTCCATTGTCGATAGGTCCACCAGGGGTCTGTACACCGCAGGATGGCGCCATCTCATCACCTTCTCCAGCAGACGTGCCCTATGGAGGAGAACAATGAGCAGAGGGTCATCCAACACAGAGGTATCACAATGTGTTATTTTCTGAAATGTTGGTAATTCGCAATGTCCCGATATCTGTCCGAATTCCCGGCCTAGTTAGGTGTGACGCAGTTTTTTTCCATCCCATGTGGCCCCCTGAAATGGTGGCTGCCTGACCTGTAAGGTGGGACTAGGGGAAATGAGGTAACCTCGCTGGCGTTGTACACCGTTGCAGTGGGCGGTCGAAGACTGTGGCACAATTCTGCATTGGTTAACATTGGGCCCTATGGGTCCCAGGAGCCAATGACGATGTACGCCGGCGGTGACGGTATGCACTGCTGCGGACGTTACCACCATTTTCTATCTGTTCCCTCACTTGATACCTGACCTTCAATAAGAGAGGACCTACACTGCAAGTGTTGCTGTGACCTGTGTCTGGAAGCGACAATGACTATAGTGTCTGGGGAAACGACACCTGCCTTCACTTCAGAGGAGTTGGAGAAACTGGTGGATGGGGTTGTCCCCCAGTACATGCAACTGTACGGTCCTCCAGACAAACAGGTGTGTACACTGTGAGCATGCTGCGTGGGCAATGCCTGTTTAGAGTGCTGTGAATGGAAGATACAGGGGGAGGCTGAGGCTTGCATGTGCGTATGGTGAGTGTATGTGCGTCAGGGCATCAGTGGGAACTGGTGGGCAATGAGTATGAAGGTCCAGACGGGTGAGTAATATCCTTTCCTCCTGTACCTCCTGTACCTTCCTCTAGGTCAGCACCCACCAGAAGAAGGGTACTTGGCGTGCCATCGCAAAGGACGTCCGGACCCTGAGGGTCTACCACAGTCGGAGCACCCACTGCCTTAAAATATGGGAGGACCTGCGCTACTGGAGCAAGAAGATGGCAGAGGCCCAGTTGGGGATGGCCTCCCAATGTGGAAGCGGTGCCTGTCGCACCATGAACCCCCCCTGATGTCCCGGATCCTGGCGGTGGCCTATCCGAAGTTGGATGGGCAGTTGTGGGCATCACAGCAGCCACAAGGGAGTGAGTCCACTCTCATTCAGCTGACTCTGCGCGCATTGTGAGGTGTCTGGGTGGGGGAGGTAGACAGTGGGTTCCCCTAGGCCAGGGCGAACTTGGTAGGCAAGGTCCCTTGCTACGCAGGCTCTGTGGCACCCCAACCCCACTTGTAGTAATAGCCATCTACACCTAGTCAGGCTCCTGTGACTTCCAGGTGTGCAGCAATTGGGCTTAGGCCTCGTACCCCATGGGCCTGTAAATTTGCCAGGAACAGTTTGTCCATTGAGTAGTGGAGAGGGCTGCTCCCTGTGTGTTGTGTCCACCAACGGTAGTGGTGTTGCATGCACTGAACATGTTTTTCTTCTGTCTTTCCCCCCTTTTTGTTTTGTCTCCCTCTTCTTGTGTGCAATAGCATCATCTGGTGGAGGAGCAATGGCACTGGAGCAGGAGGGAGCAGCAACCCACTTGGCCCTGGAGGGTGAAGCAACGGAGTCTGAAGCCACCAGTGGGACGGAGGGCGAGGGGAGCTCCACGACGGGGACAGGAGCATACACCAGTGACAGCGACTCCTCCTCTGATGGGAGCTCCCTTGTGGTGGTGGGCACCTCTGTGCCCACCACATCTACAGGTACAGCCGCCACCCCCCCACCAGCTCTGCCCTCCCAGCAGCCCCTCAGCGTGTGTCCCGTGCCCGCTCACCCAGGAGGGTGGGCATCTCCTTCACCCCAGGCACCTCATGTCCTGCCCCAGTCAGCCCTGCTGCCTCAGTGAGGAGGCTATTGACCTCCTGAGATCCCTCACTGTTGGGCAATCTACCATTTTGAATGCCATCCAGGGTGTTGAGAGGCATTTGCAACAAACAAATGCGTACCTGGAGGGCATTCATTCTGGGCAGGCGGCCCAAGAGAGAGCATTTCAGGCTCTGGCCTCAGCACTGATGGCAGCCATTGTCCCTGTGTCCAGCCTCCCCCCTCCAACTTCCTCCACCCCGACCCAATCCCCTGTACCTTAGCCTATCCCAAGCACACCGTCAGACCAGCATGCACACTCATCAACACACAAGAGTGGACATGGCAAACATAAGCACCACACATCCCACCGGCACTCACACAAGCACCATCCCCATGCAGACACACCAACATCCACTGCCTCCACTGTGTCCCCCTCCTCCACGTCCTCCTCCTACCTCCCTGTCTCGTCTCCACTCACAACTGCATGCACTACATCCTCAGCCACTACCTCCATCACCAGCACGCCCATCACCACACACCGCTCATGTGCAGTCACCACCCCACTACCATGCACACATCACCTGTGTCCTCTCCCAGTGTGTCTGTGAGCCCTCCTCCCAAAGTACACAAACGCAGGCACACAACCACCCAACAGCCATCCACCTCACAACAGCCTCCGGCCCATGCACGTTCACCCAAATTCAGCAAACGTACACCTCTTACAACCACTACCTCTTCTTCCACTCTCAAACCCCCTCTATCTTCCCATCCCAGTGTGTCTAAAAACATTTCCTGGCAAACCTTAGCCTCTTCCCTTCACCCCCCGTCCTTCCCCTAGGTCCAGGCTTTCCAGGTCCCAGCCCAGCACCTCAGCCACCAAATCCCCAGGCACAGTGGTGCAAGCAACTGAGGGGTCATCGAGTTCGCCACCCATCAGGGCTGCCATTGTGCCACATAGCGAGGGCAAGGACATTCCACTACCTGCCAAGGTGAAGAAGGTGCCCTCATCCCGGAGGGAGAAGAAGCACCTACCAGCCACCAAGTGCTCGGCCAAATCAAAAGGGGACAGTGGCAAGACACCTGCGGCACCATCAAAGGTGGGGAAGGGACAAAAGCAGAAGAGCAGGTCAGGACAGGGCACGGTGGCACCGACTGAGGGACTAATATCACCACTTCTGTCCACGACTCTACCAACCTGTACAGCGACGAACACCGCCACCAGCACCGCCACCTGCACTACCACCATCACCACCACCATCACCACCACCTGCACCACCACCTGCACCGCCACCTGCACAGCCACCTGCACGTCTGCAGCCTCAGCAACAGTCCCCAGCATCTTCCCCAGTGGGCAGCTGTTCGAGGCTGCAGGAGACGTCCTGCTGTGTCCCTCAACAGGTGCTGACCCATGCACCACTGCCAGCACCTCCGCCAGCCCCGCAACGTTCTCGGACAGTGGCACCACCGCTGACATGGCTACCATCCCAGTGGTCAGTCATCCGAGGCTGCAGGAGAGTTCCTGGACCCTGGCCAGCTTCCATGAGGCATGACTTCCATCACTGTTTGCATCTGCAGGTGGAAGGCAAAGCTGCAGCAGTGTGGGGTATGCCTCTGCCTCCATGGCGTATCATGCTACCTGTTCCCAGGCTATCTCATGGCACACACACCCAGGTGAGGGAATGGGACCGGCCACACTGCATGTGGAGCACTCTGGGCACCATGCCCCCTCCAGAACCAGTGGAGATTGACATCCACTACCTCAGTCCTTGGCAGGATGAAGCACTCTGGGTACCATGCCCCCTCCAGAACTAATGGAGATTGACATCCACTACCTCAGTTCTTGGCAGGATGAAGCACTCTGGGCACCAGGCCCCCTCCAGAACCAGTGGAGATTGACATCCACTACCTCAGTCCGTGGCAGGATGAAGCACTGTGGGCAGCATGCCCCCTCCAGAACCAGTGGAGATTGACATCCACTTGAGAGACTGTGGCTTTGCACTCCTCAGGACCAAGCAGTGGGCAACCCACCCACTTGAAAGACTTGAGAGACTGTGGCTTTGCACTCCCCAGGATAAAGCAGTGGGCAAACCACCCACTTGAGAGACTTGAGAGACTGTGGCTTTGCACTCCCAGGAAAAAGCAGTGGGCAAACCACCCACTTGAGCGACTTGAGAGTCTGTGGCTTTGCACTCCCCAGGACAAAGCAGTGGGCAACCCACCCACTTGAGAGACTGTGGCTTTGCACTCCCCAGGATAAAGCAGTGGGCAAACCACCCACTTGAGAAGCTTGAGAGACTGTGGCTTTGTACTCCCCATGATACAGCAGTGGGCTAACCACCCACTTGAGAGACTGTGGCTTTGAACTCCCCAAGATAAAGCAGTGGGCAACCCACCCACTTGAGAGACTGTGGCTTTGCACTCCCCAGGATAAAGCACTGGGCAAACCACCCACTTGAGAGACTTGAGAGACTGTGGCTTTGCACTCCCCAGGATACAGCAATGGGCATTGAGCCCCCTCGTGCAGTAGTGGTGTTGTGCGTTCATCCGGCTGAGGTGCCCCCCTTCCCTTCCCTCTGAGGTGCCTGTTTATTTTCAATCTGATGCCCCAGCAGTGTTCTCTCCGTTTCGAGTCAGGTATCTTGTGTGGGCTTCGTCCATGCATTTTGGGACCAGTGGTCCACGGACAATGATTGCTACACTATCGGGACTTGTGTAGTTGGTGTACACATTTGTATATACTGAATTTTGAAGTTTCACTATCAGATTTTTCATGATTACAATTGTTACAATCATTTCCTTTTGTCCTTGCGTTCTTCCAGGGGGTGATGGGGTGTTTATGTAATGTTGCTGCATGTATTAGTGTGTATGGTGTTGTGGGTGAGGGTGGGGGTGGGGGTATTGCATGTTGCGTGTGTGTGTCACTCTCTTTTTCCTCCCCCCTCCCCTGTGTTGTAGTTGCAGTACTCACTGTGGTTGTCGACGGCGTCTGTCCTGCTCCTGATAGAGCAGGAGGAAGACCAGCATTGGTAACACCTGTAGTTCGGGCTCCATGGCGGCCTGCTTCCTCGTTGGGTGTCGAGAGGTGAGTGTTTTCCCTTCTGTGTACAGTTTCCACCGTGCTTTTGAGAGCGTTGGTTCCGCCCCGGAAAAGGTGGCGGATAGGCCTGTTGTGATAGGGTGGGTGGTACTTTGTCCTCTGCCTGCCTGTTGGTGGTTACCACCACGGTGTTTGTTTCTACCGCCGTGGCGGTCGGATTGTTAAAGTGGCTGTCTATGTTGGCCGTTTCCGCCATAGTTGTGATTCCATTTTTTTTGTCGCTGTTAGAGCAGATGCAAACTTCTGCAAATGACTTCTCTGATGTGAGGAATGTTTTGTGCTATGTTCTATCCTTTTTATCTTTCACTCACAGATTTGCCTAGATCCTGTTTGGTCAAGCAACCTTGGCTTAAGAAATACTGTGTCAGGAGCAGATGGGAATTCCTGACAGACATGAGAAGTGTCAACACTGAAACCTGGTAATATTAGTGTTGTTTATGTGGGGTGTAACCTTGATTGTTATACCATCATAACATTAGGGAGGAAAAGGCTTTACCATTTCTTTCTCCTGTTGCATACAGGAAGATGTCAAATGGTGTGCTATGTGTCTGGAGAAGTGTCTGGCACACATGTAGAGTTTGTATCATAGCCTCTCACTTCACAATGGGTAGAGTACTTTGGGATCTACGTTGATCCTAGCTGTCATTGTGTTCTTACTTTTCAGTCCAAGTTGCATGTCACTCTAGACTGACATAGGTTAGTGACAGCCCTACAGATATGGGACCAATGTGAGTGAAAGAGGTCAGTAATAAGTACCTCAGTTATCATCTTTGTATGTTCCATGGGATATGTGAGTTAGAATCTATGATATGGGTATGTGATGAGCCTATACAGGTGATACAGAGAACTTATCAGTGTGCCCCTGCCTTCTAGGTAGATTACCATGACCCTAACTTCTGTATCTCATGTGTTTGCATTGTATGACACCTTAGCATACATCCTGAAAGTACTCTCAGTCATGCACTATGTGCTGATTGCAACAATAACTATAGATTTATGTTGAACTGGATTTCAACCTATTTGACATCTGGCCCATAACATTCTCTTGTAATGAGTCTCCTGCTGATGGAGGCCTCCTTTGATGGACATTAAAATGGATGTTAGATACAGGGGGACATGACCACACCAGTGTTGGCATGCATCACTTTTGCACATGGATGATAAAGGACACATACACATGACCTGTGTTTAAGTGTGATTTATTCAACAGGGTAGCCGCTACACCAGTTGGTAACACGAGTCCAGTGTCCTTGAACCATGGGAAAATGCAGTTAGGTTTCAGAACAGTCAGCAGGGTTTATCTGTGGCACACAAGAGGGACTAATCAGGAGAGGTTCACTTCCTGGCAGTGGGTTTGGTCTTGGCATCTGCTCCTGCTGGATGTCTGGGTGGATGTCCACATTTGTGGGGGGTTCTTCAGCTACAGAGGGAGGGCTTCTGAGGCATGACTTTCCCCTGGCAGGGCCTCCATTCCACTAGCAGCCACAGATGTTGAAGGGGCTGATGTTTCATTGCTAGTGGAACTGGCCAGATGTGTAGAAAAAGTAATCAAGGTGCATTGATGTCCCTCAGCACCCCTGAAATGGTAGCCATGTGGGAAGTTTGTTCCTGCCACTGCTGCATGAGTTCCTGGTGGTGATACCTCTGCAGCCTTTGATTTTCCCCCAACATGGTGATTACTTTGCCCATCCTGTCTTGGGAACTTTGATAGGCTTCCTAGACATGAAAGTTGGTTTCCTGGTCAGTTGTGTCCCTTTGACGGCCCATTCTCTGACCCACAGCATCCATCCCATGCACGCTACCAACATGTGCCTGTGCACCTGGCACAGTGTTCCCTCTCTCAGTGGTTGCATGTCTATTATTGTCAGGGGTGGCAATGTTAGACTCAGGTACCTGTACTGTGGGTCACATAATAGATGATACAGTCCATTGGACACAGTTTTGGAGGCAAATGGCTGCCTGTGATGTTGATGCAACAGTGTTGGTAGGAGTTGATGTGGGCAGGGTTGACTGATCAAGTGTCCCAGATAGGCCAGGTTGTTCGTCAGTGTCCCGACATCCAAAAGTGTTGTCCTCACTGGGGCCTTCATGCAGAAGGGGAGTGACAGCATCGTGTATCTTCTCCATGGAGACAATGGCAAGGTTACCTGTGGAGGACAGAGTTCAGGTTAAAATGTTTTTTTTGTAGCATTTGTGTGAGATGTAGACAGTGCCTTAACATTTTTCCTGCAATGAGATTGACAGCTGCTGCACAGCATACCTTAGTTGTACATATAACTCTGTGACTTGATTTCCATACTCCATGTGAAGAGTTGTTAGACTAGGTCAGTACTGAGTGCACTTTAGATTGGATCTGATATTATCTGATTATTATAATGACCTTGTCAAACCTGGCATCCTTGGCATTGCCTCCCCTGTCTTTTTTTGCTCTGCCTCCATTTCTTGACTATGTGCTAGACTCTGTTTTTGCTGGTTTTGGTACTCTGGGCACTTTACCACTGTTGACCAGTGCTAAAGTACCCTGTGTAACATGTATGTGTAATTGGCCTTTCCATGTTTGGCAGATTTGATTTACTAGTAAGTCCCTAGTACAGTGCACTAGAGGTGCCTAGGGCCTGTAAATCAAATGCTACTAGTCGGCCTGCAGCTCTGGTTGTACTACCTACATAAGTAGCCCTGTAAACATGGTTCAGACCTGCCACTCCAGTGTGTGTGTGCAGTTTGAAACTGCCAATTCGACCTGGCAAGTGTACCCACTTGCCAGTCCTAAATCTTCCCTTTCTATATATGTAAGGCACCCCTAAGGTAGGCCCTAGGAGGCCTCATGGGCAGGTTGCAGTGTAGGCTAAAGGTGGGAACATGTACTGATGTGCTTTATATGTCCCAATATGAAAAACATTGTTGCAAGGCCTATCTCTCTCACAGGTTAACAATGGGGCTGCCTTTAAATATCTTTTAAGTGCAGTTTCCCTTTTGGAGCAGATGGAGATGTACAGATTGGTATCTCTGAACTCACAACTTAAAAATACATGTTTTGGTAAAGTTGTTTTTTAAATTGTCAGATTGAAAATGCCACTTTTAGAAAGTTGGCATTTTCTTACTTAAACCATTCTGTGACTCTGCCTGCTTGTGTATTCCATGTCTGGGTTAGACTGACAGTTGGGCTGTTTGTGAATTCCCTCTAGACAGTGACACAAAGGGATTTTGGGTGTAGCCTGCATATACTGAAGGTCCATCTGAGCTAGAATGGAGGGAGGAGTGTTCACTTACACCTGAGTGGGCTGTGCCTGCCCTCACACAATGCAGTCTCCAACCCCTGGTGTGAATCTAGAGCCAAGCCTGGGTAATGTAGGATCTTGTGAACAACAGAGACTTTTTTTAAAAATTTGCCTACTTAAATGGCAGAAAGGGGTATAAGTAGTGGACCCAAAAGCCCTGATTTTTAGGTTACTTCTGGATTCAAGTGGAACCTCTGCCAAGGAGAAGAGCTAAAGAGCTGGGGAGGAGTACCGCCCCTTTGCCTGTGACTGTGCTTTGCTGGGTGGACCCACAATTGCTGCTTCTGTCTGAAAGAGGACAAAGACTGGACTTTGTGGTATATTCCTACTTGTGAACAATCTCCAAGGGCTTGGATTGAGCTTGCATTCTGTTTTGAAGTCTCAGGGCCATCAAAGTCTTCCTCTGCCAGCACTTGGACTGTCTGCTGAGACTCCTGCCGACCAAGTCAGGTCTCTGGGCCTTTGAGAGGTGAAGTTGGCAGAACAGGGACTGAAATCTATGCACAGAACAGCGTATGGGAAAACATTTGACACACCACCTGCTACACGTCTGAAAAACGACACGCCACTTGCTTTGCGGCTAAAATCAAAGCTCCACCTGCATTGCGGGTGGGAGATCGATGCATCGCGTCTGGAGGGATGATGCAACACCTGCTTGCGACTGCTGATAATGATGCAAATCCCAAGCAGCACGGTTTTCCAACACCATGCAACCGTATTTCTCAAGCATCATCACTCGTGGGAAAGAAAAACGTCGCATCACCTACCCGACTGAAGAAGGAACGATGCACGGCCTTACTTGCAAGTAAGGAATCGACGTGGGCTTTTTCGCTCCACGCTCGCTCGTGCAATTTTATTTTTTACGCAAACCGTGTACTTTGTGTAAAATCAATATTTCCGTTGTTTCCCATGGAGTAAGACTCTTTTTACTTTGAAAATTAATATCTTGACTTGTGTATGTGGGGTTTTTGTCATTTTGGACTTGTTTGATTTAGATAGATATTACCTATTTTTATAAATTGGTGTGATGTCCATTTTGTAATGTTTTCACCACTGTATTACTGAGTGTGTTGGAACAAATATTTTACACATTGCCTTTGAGATAAGCCTGACCGCTTGTGCCAAGCTACCAAGGGGGTGACCAGGGGTTATCTAAGTGTGTATCTCCATTGCCCTGACTAGAATGAGGGTCTCTGCTTGGCAATCATTCAGAGTGCAAACTGACTGCCAAGCAGAGACCCCATTTCTAACAATGGTTCACCTCTGTTACATAGTGAAAGGTAGGCTTGCTAGATGGCACACACTAAAGCTACACAATGCACAATGATGTCCTTGTAGGGACACAGTATGTGAGTATACAAGGACATTGACCTTTATCTGGATGCAGCACATGTGCATCAATTCATTCTTCTGACTTTTCAACGCAGGTTAGTCTATTTCTGGATTGGGATATTTGATCTGAGGCCATTATGAATCAACCCTCAGCCATAGCTGTGTTTTGCATTGGTTGCTATAGTGAGTGAGCCATTGCATTGCTGTCATTGTCATGTAGTGTTCCACACTAGAACAATCTAGATGTCTATAGCTAGTATATTAGTTGTACATGCATTACATGTGATGTTTTGTACACATTCCAGGTTTTTACCATGATGGGTTAGTGCATTCTGGGAGTCATAGTGATAAGATTAGCCAGTAGTTAATGCGCCATTTCCAAGGGCTGTGAGGGAAGTTGGACTTGGTGGAGAAGTGGCATGCCAGAGCGGGCATTAGGAGATTTGGAGAGCAGTATAGTGGGTAAAATAGTTCATTAGGGTGTGTTTAGGTGGTGAGTGAGTATGCAGGAGAAGACAACTGTGTGACATTAATGTTGTGGATACTTACCAGACTCCATTCCCCCAGGTATGCCTGTCAGGACCTCAGGTTGCAGTATGTCCAAGACCTTCTGCTTCCATGATGTGAACATAGGGGAAGGAGGTGGGAGCCCACAGCCTGGCTTCTCTCTAGCTAGCTTGCGCCTGGATGCCATGGAATGCATCTCCCCTGCAAGTCATTCCACCTCTTCCTGATGTCCTCCCGTGTGCGTGGATAGCTACTTACAGAATTAACCCTGTCAAGTATTCTTTGCACAACTCCA
This sequence comes from Pleurodeles waltl, assembly GCF_031143425.1. Classification (NCBI taxonomy): domain Eukaryota; kingdom Metazoa; phylum Chordata; class Amphibia; order Caudata; family Salamandridae; genus Pleurodeles; species Pleurodeles waltl. Next base: position 790,409,592 of record NC_090437.1, on the reverse strand, counting down.
TTTTCCTTGCAATAGATGTTTGTTGGACCTGTGCTCCAAACAGGTGTGGCTCTACTCTTACTATTTCATCCACCATGACCCTCAACTCGTCATCAGTGAAATGTGAATGTTTTAGTGGGGACATGGTAGGGGTAGTGGTGTGTGGAGGTGTTGTGAGTGTAAGGGTGCAGTGTTTGGTAATTGGTGAGGTGTGGGTGCTGCAATGTGAGTGGTAGACCGTTTAGCAGATTGTGTGTGGCAGTGATGTGTGCATTGTGACTGTTGTGCTGATGTGGGATGTGTGCTGAGTGAAATGTGTATGTGTGCGGATAGTGTACAAGTACAGACTCTTATCTTTTAGGCTTCTCGCTGTATCTATATGGCGTTCTGGATGCAAAGGATTGTGGGTTGTGTAGGGTTGTGTTACATAGTGCAGTGAGTAGGTGTGTCTGGTGTGTGGATATGTGTCAAGTGAGGAGTATTCAAACTATCCAAAGGGGTGTTGTGTTCTGACAGAAGTAAGTTGAGACTGCCACATTTGATACCGCCAATAGCTTTTTCGCTGTGGTGATTTATGGATCATAATTTGGTGGTTGGAATTTTGTTGGGCTGGCTGTGCTGGAGGTGAAACTGCCTCCTTTCCGTCCTCCAGTGTCTTGCCGTTTTCTGAAATTTGGCTGTTTTTTGGCAGACTTCACAGTGTAACTCTCAATGCGGTGGTCAGATTATGACCAACATGGCAGTCTTTTGGCGGGCGCCACCATGGCGTTCTTCCCAAAAGACCGCCAAACTACCAATGAGCCCCATCATGTTTGTTTTCTATGAAATTGTAATTAAAAATCATCTTTAATGGTAAAGTCAGATTTTAAATAGCAATTCTGAAAATGCCCCTTTTCCTACCCTTACCTATTTGGTTCCTATAGGCTCCCCTGGGTCACTTGACTGGCTGTAGTTGGCAGTTAGACTTTCAGAATTACTCACAGACAGTCACAAAATAAAGGGATTAGATGTGCCTGAATGGGCCACCTGCTAAATGGATGGATGGATGGGGCAGAGCTGGGCACACTGAATAGACTGTGCTGTGCCTTCACAGAAAGTGCTTCTCACCTCCACCTTATCTCTGCAGCCAACTTGGAGCCAGTGCAGGGGAGTCAGGAAATTCCAAGCTCTTCAAAGAGAAACCTCTAGAAACTTCTCCCAACTTCAAAGAAGGAACAGGTATAGAAATAGGGCATTCAGGCTCACGCTTCAGTTCACTTCCTCTACCAAAAAAAGGACTCTCCGAGGACTGCCTGTGGCCTGCTGTGTACTCCACAGGACTGCTTTGCTACACCTGGATGGATAGCTTTCCACACTAGAACAATCTAGATGATGTAGCTAGTAAATTAGGTGTGCATCAATTAGATGTGATGCTTGGTGCACAATTCAGGTTTTCACAATGATGGGTTAGTGCATTCTGTGAGTCCTAGTGATAAGATTAGCCAATAGTTAATGTGCATTTTCCAAGGACTGTGAGGGCAGTTGGGCTCAGTAGAGAAGTGGCATGTCAGAAAGGGGCATCAGGTGATTTGGAGAGAGATGTATTGGGTAAAATAGCTTATTAGGGTGGGTTTAGGTGGTGAGGGAGCATGCAGGAGAAGACACTTGTGTGTCATTAATTTTGTGGGTACTTACCAGACTCCAGTCCCTTAGGTATGCCTATTAGGCCCTCGGGATGCAATATGTCAAATACCTTACTCCCATGATGTGAATGTAGGGGGAGAAAGCGGGGGCCCCCCTCCAGTTTACTGCACGGCTAGCTGGTGCCTGGATCCTATGGAATGCACCTTCCCCTTAGGTCATTCCACCTCTTCTTTAGGTCCTCCCTTGTGCATGGATGACTGCCAACAGATTTGACCCTGTGAACTACTCTCCGTCCTCCAGTGTCGTGGAGGTTTCTGAAAATTGGCTGTTTTTTGATGGACTTCACAGTGTAACTCTCAATACGGTGGTCAGATGATGACCAACATGGTGGTCTTTTGGCGAGCGCCACCACGGAGTTCTTCTCAAAAGACCGTCAAACTAGTAATGAGCCCCATCATGTTTGTTTTCTATGAAATTGTAATTAAAAATCATCCTTAATGGTAAAGTCAGATTTTAAATAGCAATTTTGAAAATGCCCCTTTTCCTACCCTTACCTATTTGATTCCTATAGGCTGTCATTTTGTAGACAATGTGTTGGGGTGTTGTGAGTATAAAGGTGTAGTGTTTAGTAATTGGTGAGGTGTAGGTCCTGCAGTGTGAGAGGGAGATGGTTGTTGTGGATTGTGTGTGCTAGTGATGTGTGTATTGTGTGTGGTGTGCTGAGTGAAATTTGTATGTGTGCCTATAGTGCACAAGTACAAAATCTTATCTTTTTGCTTCTTGGTGTATGTGTATGGCGTTCTGGATGCAAAGGATTGTGGGTTGTGTAAAGGTGTGTTATGGAGTTCAGTGAGTAAGTGTGTCTCTCGTGTGTGGATGTGTGTGAGGTGTGGGGTATTCAAATTGTCCAATGTGGTCTTCTCACAGAAATGTGCTGAGACCGCCGCGCTTCGGAACCCCAATGGTTTTCAGCCATAGAACAACTACTGTGGTGATTTGTGGATTGTAATTTTCTGGATTAAATTTTTGTTGGGCTGGTGGTGCTGGTGGTGGAACCGCCTCTGTTCTGCCAGTGTTCTGGTGGTTTTCGAATATTGGCTGTGTTTTGGCATAATTCACAGTGTGACTCTTAATACGGCGGTCGGATTGCCACCAACATGGACGTCTTTTGGCAGCCGCCACCCTGGTGGTCTTGCCAAAAGACCTCCATACTCATAATGAGGCCCAAAGTGTGTAAAGAATTCAAGTATCGGAAAACACTAATAAAATAAGACACAGGAAACAGTTTAAAAGTACAAAACTTGGCATGGGCATTGCAGGGGTCCCCATGGATAGCCTTGTTGTGCTTTTTACTACCCGAATTATGGCCAATGGAAAGCAGGACAGGTGCTGCTGCACCCGCTGCACTGCCACATTTTTTCTGGCTCAATTACGAGCCGGCGTCAATGTTAAGGTCCTGTTCAACTCAAGACCGGTGGGCGGAAATGCTGTTTTGGCGCGCAGGCCCTACAATGAACTCAGCAATGTTCTGGCCGCACTGGCGGTAAGGTGCTGCTATGAGTTTGGCGGCTGGCCTCCGCTGCCCAGCAAACGCGTAATGAGGGCCTTAGTCTTTTTTTTTTATATTTCATTCAGAAAGACAAAGTTACCAATCCAATCTGACCTCCCTGGAGCCCTGTTTGGATAGACTTCGCAGGAGACCTCGTTGAAGTATTCTACATTTGGACTTAGAAAATTTCTCAGGACAGAAATCTTCATCTGGGCTGAAGCTGAATCTTGATCTGATGTCCCTGGATCCTTCCTCAGATACGCTGCTCAGAAAGTCCTGGTCAACTTTTTACGTTTGGACTTTTTCTTTCTGATGTCAGACGACTCTCCACAGCAAGCCAAATTCGTGACAATGTTGTCAGATTGCCTTTCCAGGAGCATTGGAAGTCTTGGGCTCCAGACCTTTTCACCTGGGAAAACTTGCATGTCAGGCTGGGTCACGGTTGGCGTAAGCCGGCTTGCGTCACGACTGTGGGTTGGTCCCTTTATGGAGCTTTTTTCAAACGTTCTTCAAAGTTCTCCAAACTTTTAAATCATCTTACAAAAGTCCTTTGAAGGTCCTCTAGGAACCCCCAGCTCACTTCAAGATTCCAGAAGCTCTGAGTTTCTCCTTGAGGCCTAGGACTCCAACTCCCAAAGTGCACCTGGCTCAAACTCCAAAATGACCACTGGACATCTGGTCAGTTCCTTTTCACCTGTAGCAAGCAGGGATTCCCCTCTTGAACCAGATGAAGACAGACAAAGCCCTTTTACTGGTCAGCCCATCTGTGCAGATGGTGCAGTCCTTTAGAGTGCAGTGTCCAGGTGCAGGGTAGAGGGTCCAGCAGGGCAGTCCTTCTTCTTCTGATGTTGTTCCTTGTAGGGATGTGAAGTGTGGGTGCAGCTCTGCCATATTTATCCTTTCTCCTGGGGTGGAAAGCAGGGGGGGCAACTGTCCAATTACAGGCAGGCCACTACCCCCTTAGATGACAACTTCCTGATAAGTGTGGCAAAAATCAATCCAAGGAAGCAACATTCCTTAAAAATCCAAAATGGAAGAAACTGAATTTTAGAGGTTAGGTCTGGCTGAGCCCACTCACTGACATGGCTAACAAAATCCTTAACACGCCCCTCTCCTGCTCTCTCCTTTTCTAATCAAGGGGGCACATGGTTGTCTGGGTTTTCAGGAAATGGGGGAGGTCCTGAGCTGCTCCAAATGTCCTTATCTCCTTTGAAGACCAGTTTGGCTGCTTTACTTCCCCTATCCTGTTTCACCATCTGCTGAGGCAGTCTCCTCCCCCAGGCACTTAATATGTGTTCAGCACCAGGCCACTTTACACCACATCAAGGCAGCCTGGCCAATCAGAGAAGGGCACTACAGAGCTCAAACTGGTAACTTTTAAAGTTCCAAAAAGTCTTTCCTGAACTAGGTATATTAAATCCAACAATGGCAAGTTTTTGCACTTATTACAACAATCAGTTTGAGACCAAACTTGACATATCTAGCTCCTTTGGAGGCGTTATTAAATAAAATAAATTCTCCCTATTGTAGCCTATGGAGCCTATTAATTACTATAAGGAAAAACAAATTTGGCTATTTTCCTCACCACAGCTTAGGAAACATATTCTATAAGGTTAGTTTAAGACTTTGGAAGTACTTTTAATTCCAAAGTCGAACTTGCATGTAACTAATTTAAAGGCAGCCGAAAAGGCAGGTCTGCCTTGAAAAAGCCCATGGGCACCTCTGCAGTGCACCTATGGGGATACCAGCTATGCTGGGGTCCCTAAAACTGCATGCCCTACCATAAATTAGGGACTTATAGGTAGGTTGACATAGGTAATTGTAATTAGCCTAATTTGCATACTCATTTTACACAGAGCCCAGGCACTGGGACTGCTTAGCAGTACCCAGGGTGCCATCAAATTCAGAAAAACACCAGCAAAAAGCAAAAAATGGGGGCAAAAAGTTAGGGGGCTTCTGCAATAAGCCCAGTTTTCTCACAATTATGCTGAAATGCAAGACATAAAAGGAGTAGAAAACAAGAGCAATGGCATTTGACAAATAGGTGTACAATCATTTTCACTTAACTATTCACTGTTAACCTCCTCCTAATGATCAGTATGCATGTCTATTATGTTGAGCAATCAACCTAGCTATAGAAAAATTCAGCACTGAAGGCAATAAAGAGGAAAGATATCATAATCAATGTTTTTGATGACAGTTGGGCCTTAGGCCTAACACTAGTCAAGGATAATGTGTCCAGAACCCAACCACCCTAGCAGAATTCTTATGCGCTACACTAATGAAATAGAATGAATGAAATTGATAATTTGCCTCTAGAGCATCTTGGGGCCCTTTTCATTGCATATGTGTTCACAGCAGATCAACTATGTTTATCAGGCTTCTGCTGGGAGAGAGTGTTCATTCCAGAGTAAAACACACAACAGCTAGGCTCAGCTCCTCTCATCACTGGACTACTCTTGGCATAAGAGTGGATGCTCTGGCAGTCTGAGAGGGCCTCTCATGATAACATGGGCCTCTCCAATTCAGTCAAATCTAGAGGTTTATATAGGATATTGACCACTGACTTTTAGCCTGCATTGCAAAATGAATTGGGGATTTTTCTGTTTTTGAGATACAAACAATCTAAACCAGCAAGCTGAAATTACACCACCTTTCACTACATGTTTAACTCTCATGTCTTCTGTTAAATCTTAAGATGTAGATATTGAGTAGTTTGTGTCAGACTTGTGTTGTTTGATGTAATAACAAATCAGATTTACGATCAGGCTGCAGAAATGCTCAGAGTGGCATGAAAGGAAAGGAAAGGCCTTTCCTTTCCTTTCATGTCTCTTTGCCTAGCCCTACCCCCTGATCGGAAGAGAAGTGCAAGCATTTCTCTTCAGATCGCGCTGGATGGAGGTGACCTCTGATGTCAGACATCACTGATGAGGGGTATGGGGGTCGAGGTGAAAGGTGAAGTGATTCTCCTTCCATCCCTGCCCAGGGTATGGTGGTGGGAGGCCCTCGGGGAGAGCGCTAGCACTTCCACTGAGGGCCGGTACCGGAACATAATGGTTACATCCATGGCACCCCAGCACTGCGCCACCGTCCACGACGTTCAAGCGTTTAAGTACTACCTAATGTCTATACATTTTATGCCCCAGCTGGGAACCTAAGACCTCCCAATCATGTCCTCAGGTCACTAAAACAGGCCTGCACTGAATCTAAAACCTTGTTCTTCCACATGCTAGGTTCTTTTCGCTGTAACTCAAATACAATTGTCCTCAGGGCTAGCTCATCTGTGTAGAAGTTCTAAACAGCTTTCAAGAAAGAATGGCTTATGAATGAATGTGCCTTTTGTGTCACTGTTGGACGTAGAAACTCAATACGCCACCTTACACCCTGTCAAATGTTTATGATCTTGTAATGGTAAAACATTAGTACACTTTCTGGTGTAATGATCCATGAACAGAGTAGATGCAAGTGCCCTCTATGTATCTATGCGGGTGCGTATTTGTAGGTATGGGTGATTGTATCATTTATTGATATTACTATTACAAGATGCTGGCAGATATCTAAGTATATATTTTAGAAAGAACTACTACAGTAGAAATCCATTCCCCTAGAGTTTGTCAGATGCAGTAATCAACACCAAAATCATTCCTTACAAAGGTAACCTGAAATGTTGCATAACAAATTACCTATCTGTAGGCTTTAAAACAGAGAAATAGCAATTAACCCTCAATGCCTGTTGATTGTAACCTATGCCTTTCACCATCAATATGGCAAACTAAATGAGTGATTCGTAACTTTGCATAATGATCAGCTAACACCTAACTCAACAGAGATACTTTTCTTTGTGAACCAATCCGGGCAGTAGCTGTTATCAATGTTTTATCATCTGAAGAAACTGAGGTACCGTGTACTGAGTAAAGCTTTCCCCCCACAAAAAACATCATACATAAAGTCATATAAATACATAACATACACAATTGCTGTTGGCCAATAAAATGCCTGTTCTCTTAAGAGAGCCTAAGAAGGATTCTAACAGTAAACCCTTTATAGCCACAGGTTGTGAAAGGGCATAACCAACATCAAAAAACTTACCTACTATATAATCTGTGAAATTCCATGTAATAAAATAGGCATTTTACCAAGTAATAACAACTTAAAGATACTCTTCCCCAATAATGTGTTCAAGTGTGTCACCAACACGAAAAAAAATTGTCTACTAGAGTAAATTATGAGTTTCCGGGTAACAAGAGCCCTGCGTTCAGGCTTTAGCACAGTATAATAACAATCAACCTTTAAAAACTGCTTGCCTTTCATATATACTTCTCATAGTAAGTAAGTAAGTAAGGCCTACTTGCTTTGTCATAACGTTCCATTACAAACAGATTGCTCATAAGTAATTCAACATAACTTGTCTCAGTTAATTGATAAGGTCTCTATTTTTTACCAATGAGAGAATGAAACTATATACAATCCAAGCCTACAGAAGTGTGCAGAACCTGGCCAATTTTGGCTATTCATTTGCAAATTTACAAATATGAAGAAAATACAGCCAGCAAAACAATATGCACCCTCTCTCCATAGGACCTAAGAAGATTCATCTGACTGAAATTCTACTCCCAGGGTTTGTCAGAGTGGGTGACCAAACCAACCCGCTTTCCTACAATGGGCATCTTTGAGTTTGTATGCAACCAAATAACTTTCTATGGCCAGTAACATAATGTGACAGCAATACACTGTTAGAGGTCTCCTAGTTCTACCATATGCTTTACACAATAGATGAACCAGGCCTACTGCCTTTGTAACAACTTTTCATAATAAACAGGCCAGACCTATGGACCCGAAATAACATTTGCCTGCACACAAATTACGCTTGTAGCTTTTATCATTGGCTTATCACTATTACCACCTCAGGCCTACACTATTGAGCAAAATATTTCCCACAAGACAATCATCAGGCATACAGTCATAAAATTGCAATTGTACACAAAATCACAGCTGGCAAAGCAACATAGTATCTCTTCTATCAGGGCTTAACAAGGATTTCCACAGCACACTTCTTCTATATAAGGTTTTTCAGAGGGGCAGCCATATACAAACCCCTTGCCTACTAAGCAGGTCTATGAGTTTACATGTAACAAAAAACACACGTAGGTTTAAATTTAGAGTACTAACAATCCACCCTTAAATGCCTATTGACTTTAACATATGCTGTTCTTAATCAATATGTGAGGCCTAGTGCTTTTCTTACAACTTTTCAAAATAAACAATCAGACATATCCTTTACCATTGGATTGCCACTATAAACAACTTAGACCTTTCGTACTGAATGCTAATTTTCTACAAGGCAACCATATGACATTCATTCATAAAAGCATAAATGTATATAAAGTTACAGTTGTCAAAGCAAAATTCTATTCTTTCCCAGAGTGCCTAGTAAGGGTTAGTAGCACATATATTCTATACCCACAACTTGTTTGGGTAGATTACCCACACCCCTGCCTACTACAGTAATCTGTGAAATTCCATGTGACAAAGTGCCTGCCACAAGGCTTTAGCACAGTGTAATAACAATTCATCCTTAAAAGCCTTTTGTATAAAAGCCTACTGTATGTTTTTTTTTTTTAAATAAGTAGGTCAGGTCTACTGTCTTTCTAATATTGTTTAATACTTAACAATGAACATATGAAATCCTGCATTCTTATTCCAATGAATCAATTGAGTCTTTACTCTTTAACATTAGCTGTACACTCTACCCAACACCGGCCTACTCAAGTGCACATAAACTGGCAACAATCATACATAGATTTATAAAATTAAAAATATAATTTGCAAAACAACATACAACCCCTTTCAACAGGGCCTAACAAGAATCACTACAGTGAAACATGTATGTTTTGTATAGTGTGAGATTTCTTGTAACAAAACTACCTGTAGGATTTAATAGAGAGAAATAACAATCGTCACCTAAATGCCAACTTTGACACATGCGTTTCACAATAAATACATGAAGCCTGGTGAATTTATCATAACATTTCACAATAGATATATCAGGACTATAGCCATAATAATTTGTTTGCCGCCATAACAAACTTAGGGCCATATGTACAAACACATTTTCCTATAGACACAGAATGGTTAAAAGCCTTTAGTCCTGCTGCATTGATTACAAACTTTACCACAAGTCAGAAAATGAAATACCTGCAGTTTTTAAGTGAAAGCGTGCAACTTCTGCCTAATCAAATCCTGTACATGTGAGTGGAGCCTAAGCCACTCTTTCAAATAGGGCCCTGAAAGCTCTTTCATGTTGATCATATAAGATTAGGTGACAGCTCTATTGTAATGTCAAGCCAGACCTGAAATCAATGTAGGTTAATGACTGACCTTCTCTCATCTGTGCTGCTGCCAGAGAAACCACATTAAATTATGTAGTCATCTATAACATTTTAAAAGTATTACAGTGCTATGTGTGTGTCCCTGAAAGTTCAAATTCAGGCACATAGATAAATAAACAGCATAATCACAGCAGCATGGAGCACAAGCATTTTTTGCAGAAGCACACAACCTGTGCCCAATTGAAACATGGAATTGTGGTTCCCAATATGTGGGTGGAGCTAAAAACAACTATCCAAGTGATTCCCTCATTATTGTCTGCTGACAGCTGCACTGTGAAGCCGGGCCATAAACATTGTCTCTCAATACTAGAAACCACCAACATTTGTCCTGTTTACCAAAAAAGAGCCTTTTCTTCTTGTACAACATTTATGATCAACACATTTTTTTGTTTCTGCAAATAAATAAATTAAAATGTACTGTATTGTGATTAATTGGTAGATTGCAAAGCTGCAACATTTTTCTAAACCAAGATAGCACACTTTCCAAGTGGCGGGCTTGTACTTTGATGTAGGCTATTCAAAAAGCTAGAGATGAAGATCAAACATTTTCGGCAAATGAAATTTGCTGCACAATTATGGGTGCCAGATGATTAAATGGGTCAAGATTTAGCTATTGTGGTCTGTAATCATCCACATGCTACAGCACTCTGTTTTGGCAAACATGAAACAAGGAGTCAAAACCAGTGAATCTGCCAGCAAGTGGTGTGCCACTGCCCATGGCGTGCTATAAGTGAACTGTACCATATAATCATATCTTTATAGCCATATGACATCCTTATTGATAAACATTGATTTCTGTATTCTGTGTCGCTAAAGAGAATGTTTTTGTAAATATTTCTTCTGAGACAACTTTTGATTTCCAAGAATATTACAATTTTATACTAGTCCGCTAATACTCATTTGATTTTCGTTTACTTGTATGTAGCTCACTTTTTAAACCATGAGTTTTATCTATAAAGCCCTGGTCTTTTGCAAGGCTTCTCAGGAGTTCATTTACTCACTGAATGAAAAAGTGATTGAAACATTAACTGAATCAATTCCCCTATTAATGTATCTACATGCATTTGTTTCTATGCCAGCTCCGTACCCTTCTGCAGGCATATTTAGATACAATAAAGCCAATTCACAAAGGTATTTATAAGTGTGTGAAGCAATATTCCTTTAGTGCTACTTTGTCTCCTTTATTATTACTTCACATACTCCTAAATGCCATAGAAAAGACACTGCCCTTTTTGTAGTTTCACTAATAGAGAGCTGAACATTTTGGCCTCAATTCAGGAAGACTGAATAGGCTCCAGAAACGATGTATAGTGACCAAGGCACTTTTCTAACATAGCCCTTTATGATTATAAATGAACGTTGATACTTGATCTGACTATGAGAATATTATCTCTTTGTGCAAATCCTTGCACCATGTACAATGATCAATTAACTGTGGGTAATCTCAAATAAGGAATTCTCGTATAATATTTTTTGACTTGCATTTCTTTCTTCTTTGTGGGTTGATGAAATGGTATTGAGAACAATCATTTGCATTAGACTACTTAAGGCTTTTCCCAATTTAATACCCCCATTTGTCCCACAGGGGTCTGCTATGGATGTCTGTCATTTTAGATGCTTTAATCATATATTATATTTATTCTCAAATATTAAACTGCATTTGTATTCTTTTCAAATTGCAGCTACCTTATTCTCATTCTTTCATGAATTGAATTTAATATGGCATGGGGCGTTACATATTGAAGACTATTCATAATTGAACATTTTCCAAATTTTTCCAATGAATTGTCCAATGTGTTTCCAATGATCTGTATATTAACTCCTAAATTTAAGTTTAGGGTTGAAAACTCATTGAGTCCCAGATTAACCTACTTTTACTTAGCTTACACAAACAATGCCAAGGTGACACCATGTGGTTTGCTTTGTGACCACACACATCCCTGACATAAATATAATAGATGTGCTGATAAGAAAAGCATATGTTCCAAAGAATTCTATACACCAGTAGAATTTTCTCCACCAAATGATGCAGATGATGAAGAAAATGCATAGCTGGGTTCTCTCTTTACTGCTCACATCTCTCCCAAGCTTTAACTCAGGTTATAAACATGCATTTGAAGAGTTGTCAAGCAGTGATAGTGAGAAATGAATCTGAGTTTATTGAAGTCATTTGGAACATGTCAGATAGTGAACACATTACTCCTCTGGTAATCTTCATTACCTTGAGTTAAGGGGTGCCTTGTACCAGCCCATACTCTGTGAGGGTATCTTGCTTTTACACAGCCCCTTAACAAGGGGTTGAGCAAATGATTGCAGGCACCGGATTACTTGATAGAATGCTCTGGTGAGTTACACAATGCATCCTGGTAGTGGTGGTCCTGCACATTTATATTACATCTTTAGTAGACAATCATTTCTGCCTTAGTAGGTTGCTGCATCCAAACACACATAAAAAGCACATTTAAAAACCTTAGTAGGTGGATTCACAGCACAGTTACTGAGTTTTGCTGAAATTATTCCATCCTTTTGCTCTTTGTATGACGATGTAGTAAAGTCACACAGACCTGCTTTCTATCTGCAGTGGTGCTGCTTTCACAGCTTGACATGCTGTTAATTATGTGCAAAACAAAGTTGTCCTCCGGACAAAAGCGCACTCTCAACAGGTTGCAGTTTACTTTGAAAAGCAGCAAAGCCAGTAACATTCAAAGAATAGGAGAACATTTCAAGATATTTGGATCTCTTTTTATGTCCATATGTAACTGAGCTACTATCTTTTCTACGTGATACCACAGATTTTCTATCTAAAATTGATAATATTCCTTGGCAAAACAACTATCTTATGGTTAAAATGGATTTATCCTGTTTATGTACATCAATCAAGTATCAATATGGTATGGAAGCGTATAGGTACTCTTTAAAGACACAGGGGGTCATTACGACCTCAGCGGTCTTGTAAAAAGACCGCAGAGGCCGCGGGAGACAGAATACCGCCATTGCCGGTGGTATTCCTGGCTCCCTATTATGACATTTCCGCTGGCCCAGCGGAAATGTCACATCACATTGCTGCCGGCTCGTAATAGAGCCGGTGGCAATGCTGATGTGCAGCGGGTGCAGTAGCACACGTCGCACATTTCACTGCCTGAAATTCAGGCAGTGAAATGCGCGACGGGGCTATGTGTGAGGGCCCCTGCACTGCCCATGCCAAGTGCATGGGCAGTGCAGGGGCCCCCAGGAGCACCCCAAGTCCCCTTACCGCCAGCCTTTCAATGGCGGTGTGTACCGCCACGGACAGGCTGGCGGTCGGGGACTCATAATTCCCAGGGCAGCGGTGCTTGCACCGCTGCCCTGGGGATTATTACCGGCAGGCGGAATCCTGGCGGGATATTGGAGGGGCCGGCGGTATGGCTGTGGCAATTCCGACACGGTTATAACTGCTGGCGGTACACCGACAGCCTGTTGGCGGTGTTACCGCCACCTTACCGCCGGCCGCCAGGGTCGTAATGACCCCCACAGACTATAGAATTTCTTTAATATACTGAGATGCTTATGTCAATGCTGTCATTCTGTCTTACACTCAATGTTTTTCGATTCAACAGTGAATATTACCTCCAAAAGCAAGGTACATTGATGGGGACATCCTTTTCTCCCACCTACGCGAATCTCTATATGGGATGTGGGAAAAAGAAGTAGCATGGTCGGATGCTCTCGGTGCCCACAGGGAAAGGGTAGTATTGTGGGTGCGATACATTGATGATATTTTCCTTATATGGGATGGCCAAGAAATAGCATTACAGGAATATATCAATGTACTTAACAACAACAATTTTTATATCCAACTTGAAACAACATGGAGTAGGAACAAAATTGAGTTTCTGTACGTCCTACTTGAGGTAAAAAATGACAAATTAGAAACCTCTGTGTATCGCAAACCCACTGCATGTAACTCTATACTACATGGTAATAGTGGGCATCCAAAAGTGCTAAAATGGAGTATACCATATAGCCAATTCCTGCGGACTCGCAGGATATGCTCCGATGACATTACATTTGAAAAGGAAATGATGGCCATGTCACAAAGATTTTTGGAGAGGGGATATCCATATAAAATTCTTATTGATGCGCAGAATAGAGTGAAATGTAAAACAAGAGAGGAATTGATTTTTAATAATCAGTATGCTAATGAGCACACAGCAGTAAGTAGATCCCCTCCTAGACTCTTTTTAGAATATAATCACCAACATCTAGCAGTTATGAATATTTTGCAACATAACTGGCATGTTTTACAACAAGACCAACACATTAAAGGGGAAATTGGCCAACATCCACAAATTACATATCAGAAGACTTGCTCGTTAGGAGATCATCTAACTAAGAGTCTATTTGTTAAAAATGAGATCAAAAATAACACATTGTGGTTGACTAAAAAAAGCATGGGATTTTGGAAAATGTGGTCTCTATAAAGCCCGTAAATATGCTGTAAATATGCAGAGCTTCGAAACATTTGAAGGATGAAAGAGCCTGATTAGAGACAGAATTACATGTGAAACTGAATATGTGATTTATGTTATTGAGTGTGGCTGCCAGAAGAAATACGTAGTACTATTCACAAACTAAAAATCAGGTTTTTGCAGCATCTTGGAGCCATTAAAATCCAAGATAGATCCTATCCTCTCCCTAAACATTTCTGGGACACCCATAGAGGAGACTGCATTAATTTTACTTTCTATGGGTTTAGATCGATCAAATTAGGTCCCAGGTTGGATGATAAGATGCTAGAATTAAGATGGATGGAATCAAAGATGATTTTATTGCTTGGTTCAGAGAATCCTTGGGGACACAATCTGGATGCCGAAATATATGATTTGTTAGATGTGTGTACACACACTACTTCCATATATAGACCTGATACATTGGTTATACTTTTCAGGATACATCAAGGTTGTTGTCCACATGAACATTGCACCTAAATGTCTTATATGTTGAAAGTAGAAACCATGGTTGCTGAGACTGGATATGACTTTCTATTATATATTTTTTAAATTTTGATCTCACCTTTTTCACATGGCACTTTATCTAGGATGGTTTGTTTTTTTAATTCAGATGTAATTTTTCTATTAGGCTTTGTAGAGCTTATTGGTGCAGACAATTGGATGTGGTCCATCATAATTTATTTATATTTGGGAGGTTAATATGATATGTCATTATAAGCTATATTGCAATTTAAGTATAAGATCACTTCTATTGAAGCGAATGCAAAATGTCACTTTAAAAAATATTTCACACACATCAAATCATTGAGACAGGCATATTATCTGTATAGTTCATTGATGCAGACAATTGAACATGGTCTATTTCAATTTATTTATATTAGGGAGGCAAATATGATATGTATTAGCAGCTACATGGTAATATAAGCATGAGATCATCTTTGCTGAAGGAAAGGCACGATGTCACCTTAAAATTATACCATACATATTAAAATATTGAGATAGATATATCATCTGAGGATAGAATTCCATAGGCCCTGCAATTGATTGGTTAGTACACCTTCAATTCTCAGGATATGATTATGCATTTGTCACTTTACTTTAATAAGTTGTGATATCTAACTGTACATGTTGGAAAAAAAGAAATAAAGAAAAATTATGATTTTATATTTATGCATGTAGTTGAATTGATAGATCAGAGATTGAAGATACTTTAAATATGATCTATAACATGACGATATGGTATTCATTTATTTATTGATTTACTTATTCATTCTATATCATGTATCATTTGATAATAGTAATGTGCACAGAATATTTGATATATTTATTATTATGTGACAATTTGGAATTCTGAGTAATTATGACATAGGATGACTGTCAATGAGATATTATATATGTTATAAAATGGCCGCTCCATTGATCTGCACCTTGTAGCAGTGAGAATAGATGAGGGACTATTGTGATATATGAGGAGGTTTTGATCATGGGGGGAGGGTCAAGTAGAAGGCGATAGCCGAAACGCATTGACATTCCAGTTTTGTTTGGGAGCAGCACTGTATTTGCCCTTAATTTGGAATAAATCAGATAAACATCAATGAATGGAAAGATTGTCTTGTTCACATGGTGGCAGCTGTGAAATCATATTATGGTGCAGCCGTATGATGAGTGAAATCTCATTATTTTGGAAGATATATATATATAACTTGCCCATATCTTTGGCACGGTTTAACGAATCTTCACAAAGTTTTCCAAAAAACAGTGTCAGGGCGACAGGCTATGCTTGTTTGGATGCAAAGTTTTGGGCTGATCTGTCAAGCGGGGGCTGAGAAATAGGGGGCTCAAAGTAGTTGTGTACTTGTGTTTCTCATATAGATTCCCATAGGACCTTTAGACACGTTGACAGCACAAACCACTGGACGGACTTACACCAAATTTGGCAGAAACTAGCTTTCGGTACACAGACTGATTGCTTGCTAATTTGGTGTGAATCCGTTCAGTAGTGTTTTAAAAATGTAGGGAAATCCCAATTTGCACATCTCTGGCCGTGGTGTCTTCATGAATAATTCAAGAATTTTGTGAATTTTTGTGAATTTGTGTTCGAAAGGAAGCGTGTAATTGGCTGACCACAACCTGATAAAAAGTTGCAGCTGCCATTTTATTTCATGGGACACTGTCCCCAGGGGTCAAAATCCTAATTAAAAGTGTCACAAGGGGTCAGGGTGCAGGTACTCTGACACTAGAGGTGTGGTATAGGTGGGTTTTAGAAATGAATGATTCTAAGTATATCATCCATCAAAGCCTAAAACACTTTCTAGTTCTCTCCCTCTCCCTCCCGCTCTCTCTTTCTCGCTCTCTCTCTCTCTCTCTTTTAACCTCTTTCTCTCACTCACACACCCACTCAGACCCTTAAGCACCTACTCGCAGACCCACACAGACACTCATGCACCCACTCATGACCCAGTCAGACCCTCATGCACCCACCCACAGCTCCATTCAGGCCCTCAAGCACCCACTCAGAGATCCACTCAGGCACTCACGCACCCAGTTATTTACTCAATTACTATAAGTTAAAAAAACATAGAAATTCACTGAAAAAAAGGAGGTTACAGGGACATTATAGTCAGGAAATAGAATTAGAAAAAACAGACATTCACTGAAAAAACTAATGTCACAGGAACGTTATAGTTAGATTTACATTTTAATGTAAAACCATAGAAATTCACCTGTTTTAGTTACAGTTATCTCTAGTAACTATAACTTGTGCCCTAGGGTAACTATAACTCATGTCCTCACCATGCACTGCTGATTAACCCATAAATTACAACACTCATGACGAGAGAGAGAGTGCAACTAACATGTCATAGTGAGTTAACCCTCACATCTGACATATGTTGTGATCTGCAGGTGACAAATTTGAATCTAGCAGGGCTAGGTCAGTCTGAAACAGAACTCCAATATATGCACATTACATATGCATATTCAACTGTAGGAAAACAGTATTAGAAATAACAGCAAAATGGTTCTTCCCTAAATACACTAGAGGGAACAAGTCCTTCAGGCTACGGGAACTTCGGGAACAAGTACAACATACATTCACCGTCTAGAAAAACACATTGTATTAGAGTCTGGATTTTCTTAAAATTTTGATTGAACATTTTTAATTCTTGCCATTTCGACATATGGAATTAAAAGTACCTCCAAAGTCCTAAGCTACCTTATTTTTTATATATAAGTCACACTAAAATGTGCCCTGGGTGTCCCCAGGGTTGGGTGCAGTGTAACTATAAGCAGTGACTTTATAAAAGATGTTTTATGAGCCATGGTGAGAGAAAATAGCTACATTTGTTTTCCCCACTGTAGTGAATGTGCTCTATAGGCTAACATGGAGATACTTTATTTTAAAAAAATAAAGTCTTATTTTCCATAGGACAGAGCTAAATATGGCATGTTTAGTATCAAATTAAACGTTATAATAAATACAACAACTTGTTGAATCTAATATAACTAGTACCTAGAAATAGTTGTGGAACTCTTACTAAACGTTACCAGTTTCTGCACTACAGTGCCCTACTCGGAAAGATCAGCCTCTGGCAGCCTAAGACAGGCTTGCTTCATGAGTTGTGAGGTGGCCTGGGCTGAGACAAAGGAAGCATTTGGTAGGAAGAGATCTGCCTTAGCGGATGATAGAAAAGGATGGGGGAAAGCAGCCAAACTGGTCTTCAAAGGAGGGAAGGACATTTGGGACTGCCACTGTACCTCCCCCATTTCTTGCAAACCCAGACTGCCATGTGCCCCCGATTAGATTAAGGAATGTGTGTGTGTTAAGGGAAACTTAGTGACACCAGTTGGTGAGCTCAGCCAGACCTAAACTCCAAGATAGAATTTTAGCCACCTTGGATTTTGCAGGAATGCTAGTCACTGGGATTGTTTTTGTCCAGGAAGTGGTCACTCAAGAAGGTAGTGGCCTGCATGTGATTGGACAGAGTCCCCCCGCTTTCTACCCCAGGAGCAAGGACAAAATTAGCATAGCTGAACCCCACCTCAGATCCATACAGGGACAAGAAGAAGAAGGACTGCCCTGCTGGAACCCTGGTCTGCACGTGGACACTGCACTCAGAAGGACTGCACCAGATGCACACTTTGGGCTTCACAAAGAAAAGGAATTTGCTGGTCTTCTACTGCTTCAAGAAGGGACTCCTTGTATGCTACAGGCAGGAAATAGCTGACCAGAATCTTCTGCATCAAGCCCTAAGGAAGCTGACCAGCTGACAAGTGCTCATTTTTGGATTTGAATTAGGTGCAATCTGGGAGTTGGAGTCCTAACCTCCAAGGAGCAGCTCAGAGCTTCTGAAACCTTGGGGTGAGTTGTGGATTCGTAAAGAACCTTCAAAGACCTAATGAAAGATCCAGAAGTTTGGAGCAGTTTGGGGCAACTTTGGAAAAAAGCTCCATAAGTGAACCAACCTGACGTCATGAGTCAAGCGGCTTACATTGACCGTGACCCGGCTTGACTTACAGGTTCATCCTGCTGAAAAGCATTAGAGCTCCAGACTTCCAGGACTTCACCAGCGGCTTGTGGAAAGGCAACTTAATGATGTGAAATCAAAATCAGCGTGCTGTGGAGGGTCGTCTGATGTCAGAAAGAAAAAGCTCAAAAAAAGTGTTTAAGTCTGAACGTAAAGATTTGAATAAGGATTCCCACGCAGTGGATCCAAGGTGGACTGCAGGGAGGTTGGCTTCAATTTCAATTTGGTCACGGATGAAGATTTCCATCACCAATAATCTTCTAAGTCTGAAGGTAGAATCCTTGACTGAGGTCTCATGCAAAGCATATTCAAAGAGGTCGGATTCGACTTGTGACTTCATCCCAGTCCAGAGAGTCCTCAAGAAAAGATTAAGGTGCTCTTTTCAACATTGGCCATATTATGAGTCACCTATGAATTTCTGCCCATAAACAGGCAGAAATCCAACACCGTCGGCCTGACCAATGGTGGGTGGATGGCAGTTCTACAACCAGCACCACCACACCGCAAGGACTCTGCCCGCCATATTACAAGGAGTAATTTGGCACGCAATATAGCATCGGCCGTGGAACCACTGACATCTACCCCCTCCTGGACAACCACCTCGAAGTGTGTAGCCCAGACAGGTAGGTGGACCGACCGAAAGAGGGGATTTGTGTGGTAGGTGCATGTGTGTGTATGTGTACGAGCATGTGTGTGTGTGTCGGAATGTGTGTGCGTACATATGTGTGTGTGACTGTATGTGTGCATGGAGGGGGGGGTGTGCATGTATGCAGAGGGTTGGGATGGGGTGTGTATGTACGTGGAGGGGGTTGTGTTTGTGTATGAATGCAGAGGGGGTACTTATGTGTTGGAGCGAGTGGGGGTGTGTGTCTGTTTGTGTGCGATCGAGTGCTGGTGTTTGTATGTGTATGTGCGGTCGGGTGGGGGTGTGTCTGCAAGTGTGTGGACGTGTGGGAGTGTGTGTGCCGGTGTTAGAAATGGTTATTCCTGTCCTGTCATGCGTTACCACCAGTGTTTTGAGGTAGGGCGAATGCAGCGAAAACCCTGGTGGTTTGCAATCCTGTAATACGGGCAGCAGTGTGAGGTATGCCGCAGGCCCGTAGAAGGCCCCTGCTGGCCACGGCGGTCCTCCCGCACTGGCGGGACTGACATTGGTGTGGCTGTTTCCAGTCGGCCACAATGTCATTTTCATTATGTGGCGGTCTTCACCGCCGCCATCACCTCCACGGTTTTAATGAGCGCCTAAATCAGATGGTAAAACTTTAACTGAGGCCTCCCGCTTACTGTAGCCAAGCAGAGTTCCATCATGGTCAGCCTCAATTTTTGACTTTGCCCTGGTGGAGTGTGACCAGATGTCCAGATTGGCGCTTTTAGTTTATATGCACTAAAAAACATTTATTCTAAAAAAATCATATCTCCAGTTCCCTTTCTTGGATTTATTTAGTTTTAGTGTCATTTCAAAGAAAAAATATAACCTATTTTTATAAATTACAGTTGGATTATTATTGTTTTTTATGTTTTACCTATTTAATGTTTTGTGATTTTTCAATGCTTTACACACTTGTCTCCAAAGTTAAGCCTAACTGCTCCTTGCCAAGCTACTAGGTTTGTACTGTGATTAATTTATTGAGACCCTGACTGGACCTTGTGGGAGTTTGCGACCTATTGCTAATTGTAGGTACTTACCTGCCCTTACCAAGAATCCACTTTCCAACAGATGGACTGTCATCATTATTAAATCAATCACTGTCTTTCCTTCTGCACATCGCCCTACATGGGTTCTAGGCCTAGAAGATCTTGGAATTCAAGGAAACTTCATAGAATGGGTGTTGTCTTATCTCTCCAACACATGAAACATCATCTTGTGCTCCTGCTTCAACTCTTTTCTGCACAGATTAGGAAGGCCCATGATATTTAATCAGTTCCCCACACCTCAGCCATCTACTGGAACTCATCTGATACTTCAATCAGAACTACATCAGCCATACAGATAGCACCCAAGGTAGTCTGAAGCTGAAAAACCTGACCTAGTGTCCTCTGTACCAGTCAACTGCCTTCAAAACAATGGGAAATGGGAAAATTGCCACCCTTCGGCCATCTGATCTCAGGAAATTGATCACTTCCAATTTTATGTAGAAACCAGGAGTTTCCATAGACACTGAACTATTGCTTTTGCCCCAAGTGAAGCAAGTTACAGAAAGTGTCTTCCTCATCATGCCAACCCTCTGCCACATTTTGTTCACCTATGTTTCCCTCAGAACATCTTGAACACTATCATCTTGATGGTGTTCCACCAGGGCTAGACAAACTTAGGGCCATATTTATACTTTTTGACGCAAAACTGCGCTATCGCAGTTTTGCGTCAAAAAAATTAGCGCCAGCTAACGCCATTCTGAAGCGCCATGCAGGCGCCGTATTTATTGAATGTCGTTAGCCGGCGCTAGCAGACCGGCGCTGCCTGGTGTGCGTGGAAAAAAAACACGTACACCAGGCAGCGCCGGCGTTGGGGAAAATGGCGTTAGGGCGTCTTAAAATGGGGCAAGTCAGGTAGAGGCAAAAAAATCGCCTCCACCCGATTTGTGCCATTTTTAACGACGCCCAGACGCCATTTACATGACTCCTGTCTTAGTAAAGACAGGAGTCATGCCCCCTTGCCCAATGGCCATGCCCAGGGGACTTATGTCCCCTGGGCATGGTCATTGGGCATTGTGGCATGTAGGGGGGCACAAATCTGGCCCCCCTATGCCAAAAAAAAAAAAAAAAAAAAAATTATACTTACCTGAACTTACCTGAATGTCCCTGGGATGGGTCCCTCCATCCTTGGGTGTCCTCCTGGGGTGGGCAAGGGTGGCAGGGGGGGGTCCCTGGGGGCATGGGAGGGCTGCTGTGGGCTCATTTTGAGCCCACAGGTCCCTTAACGCCTGCCCTGACCCAGGCGTTAAAAAGAGGCGCAAATGCGGGGTTTTTTGCCCCGCCCACTCCCGGGCGTCATTTTTGCCCGGGAGTATAAATACGACGCATTTGCGTCGCAGTCATTTTTCTAGATGGGAACGCCTACCTTGCATCTCATTAACGCAAGGAAGGCGTTCACGCAAAAAAATGACGCTCATTCCTCATACTTTGGCGCTAGACGCGTCTAACGCCAAAGTATAAATATGGCGTTAGTTTTGCGCCGAATTTGCGTCGAAAAAAACGACGCAAATTCGGCACAAACGGAGTATAAATATGCCCCTGACTATCTGTTCCACCCTTCAAGAAAATGTGCATTTGTGGCACATCTTCGTCTCTTAAGAAGGCCAATCTGAAGAATTCAATACCAGGAAAAATTTAAAAGTATTCATCATCACCTGGCATTCAAAGAGGTAGAAAAAGCTGCCTATTTACAAAAAGATGTCCCCCTTATTGTAAGCACCACTAAACCAGACCCAGACATTGATTTCCAAGGAAAGGAAGAATCATCAATACACAAACAACTATTTCTAACCTACATGTCACTTCATGCAATGATAAAGTGCTGCTCCAAGATCACAAACAATGTGAAACCACACCTCTCTGGTTTTCATGTACAATACTAAAATTCTTCCCACATAAGCAACACTATAATTCCAAACTCTATCAATTTTACACAACAGTGGGATAGGAGTGATAGGTTCAAATCCAAGGAAGGCTAACTCATTCTTTCATCATTCTGAGGTCAGTGAGCTGAGTCATTAATTGTAAACAGCGTTTACTTAGAGTGTGTAGAAAGAGAGTGCTGTATGAACTACTATCTAGAAACCACATCCTAATATTTATCATTGAGCGAAATGAGATGTCTAACACAAGGTTAAAAAATAAAGATACAGAACACTTCCCCTTTCATGTCGGGTAAAATATTCCCCTCTTTGAAATGGCCTTATGGGTCCCCCACCTCTGTACAGATCTGGAACTTGATTTATATGCACAAGTATTGGGGTTTTATGCTGCTGCCATAGAGATGGTCTTCTTTTCTCTTCATGAGAAGCAGATATTCAGTATAATAATCTCATAAAAAGGCTTTTAAGTGAAAAACTATTAACTGGGGAAGATGTTATTAGAGAAGGCAGCAATGTAGCATGAAGTCCACTGTTGTCGCTTATCAAATGACTATCCGTCCAAAGGCAGCAATGCTTTATAGGGAACCTATCATACTCAAACAACCTTCATATTTTGGGTAAACACTTAAGTCTTACAACATATCACAGCACCACCTACTTTAATTCTGTTTGATACTCATAGTTTACAGAGCAGAAAGTCCACCTAACGCAAAGTGTTTCATGAACAATAAAAAGCTTATCAGCCATGTACTGGTGAGCATTATCTCCTTCAGGAACCTGAGGATGAACTTCAGTGCTGCAATTGGGGCACCTATGGTTGTACATTAACTCACAAACATAACAAACATTAGTCTGCTCTTACATGTTTAATGCCACAGGGCTGTGTAGAGATGACAATGTCCTTGGCAGGTATAACCCAAAAGATCCTTGGAATGGGGCAGCGGTTTACTTGCATGGTTGTTGGAAAAGGCGCACATATGGTTTAGCAAACTTGTCAGCTCAGTCAGGTCTTCATCAATCAGTATTTGAACTGTCTTCAATTACCATTTATTGGGGCTGCCATGTTCTGTAATGTTTTAGCGCTGGTCTTCATCTCCTTACTGTGAATGAAAGTAGAGGATGCTACGGGATCATAGAGGTTTTCTCTCCTCTCAAATGATAGTGGTTTACAGGGTAGGTGTTTCTAGCAGGTTTGTTCATAACAGTAAGCCTTTGGTTGGCAATGCAGCAAAAAGTGATGCTTGTTATACCAGAGCTCACTTTGCATTATCTCGCTTCATTTCCTGCTGATGTTCATTTGTTTATTCATGAGCACCATATTCACAGAAAAAAAGCGTTAAAATCACACAGTTTCTGGTCATGCATCACAATCATATTTTTGGTCCTATGCGCTAAAACCATGCAGCTGTACCACATGTACCAACATGGATAGTGTGGTGGTTTTAAAAATCCCTAAGTCAGCTTAGGTATAGAAAAGGTGCAAAAAGATTTGGCCCATTTTACCCACACACACAAATGTTAATTTTGTGATAATCTATATGAGGCCCAAGTATTAGGGTAACGTTTGCCCAGCAGTTCCAGTCTTTGCTGCATACTGGCAAGGTTTCTTGGTGCCCTTTAGATAGTGATGGGAAAGCAATGTAGAGCACCTTGTACGATGAGGGGGGAGAGCCTTGGTGTTTTCAAGTGAAGATGGGATAGCACCATGTTGTACACTGAATTACCAAATAGGATGATAAATGTTTTGGGTACCTGGTCTTGAGGTAGGATACTGCCATATGGTATTCTAAGTGGTGCGTTGCCAGATCTGTATGTTAATCCACATTATGATGGAAAATACATTTGGGCTACCTAGCATGGTAACAGGCTACAACTGCTAGATATTCAATATGGTGCTAGGCAAGGGCTGGTACTGTGACTCTTCCTATCTTTATTTTACAGATCTTTTAGCTCTTTTTGAAACAGAAAAGAGTCTTGATGCTCTTGATATGGAAATAGGAAAATGTGCTGGACACAGAGTAGTTGAGCACTTCGTTCTGAGATAAGATATAGGGTTAGGGTGTGTTGCTTAAAATAGTATTGAGACTTGGGATACTCTATTATGATAGGAAAGTGCCTTGGCATATTCTGCACTGATAATCAACAGAGCCTTTGAGTACTTTCTGTTAAGGTACAGTTGAGACTAGGGGTACTCTATTATCATAGATAGGTGCTTCAAGTACACAGCATAGGGGTACATTGAGGCCTTGATATATTCCATCTTTGAGTAAACATTTCAAGATCCTTAGCACTTGACTGTAATGACGATGATGGCACTCAGAAATAATTGAACCTTCATGAAAGGCAGTGCAATCTGACCAAATATAGACAGATGAAAATTTTTAACTGCCAACGTCTTGTTTGTGAAGGAGTTTCACAAGCTATTGCATGACTGGGCCCTGCTGATATAGACAGGTTATCTTTGGAAGGAATTTTCTACTGGTTGCTGAAGGTGGTTAGCTAAATTCAAGCTATGTTCTTTCTTCTTGATTCCAGAAACATAACTCAGTAAGTTGCAAGGACAAATCACAATTCTAATTTTGCAAAGTTTAAAGTTCCAAACTAAAAGTGGGAACATTTTAAGTGAAAGGTGAAAATTAATGAAAACTGTGGAACTGTGGTTTTAGTTGAAGATATCTAGTTCAGTTTTTTTAAAATATTTGTTTTTTAATTTGTGAAGTCAGTTGATGTTAGTTCTCTACCACACAGTAAGTCTTTATGCATGAAGGGCTCTCCCACAATCTGCATGTTTTTATAATTTCCCTTGTATTAGTAAGCCAGATGCTAAGGGGAGTATCATCTTCTTTTTTTTCACATCTGTTCTAGAAGTAACTTTCAGGAAAAGCAAATATTACAAACCTCTCCTTACAATTCACTCTGACGTCCGACCCATTCCTCATCCTGCTGCACTGCTAAACGGTAGAAAAGCACATCCTGAAAATAAAGGTAAAGCAGCCCCTTCTTAATGGGGTCCTTAAGAATTTATATTTTTTGGGAAGCCCACTACAGTGGCGGCCCCCAAAGGTCCGCCAAGTTAGCGGTCATATGACTGCCATATTATAAGTCACACTGTGAACTCTGCCAATAAACAGCCAAATTTCTGAAACCACAAGGACACTGGAGGACTAAGAAGAGGCGGTTCCACCACCAGCACCGCCAGCCCAACAAAAATACTCCCATCATATTGAGATTCACAAATCACGACAGCGGTTCTTCTATGGTGGAAAACCATTGATGGTGTGAACAGAAGCAGTCTCAACTCACTTCAGTCTGAACACACCACCACATTGGATAGCTTAAATATCCCACACCTTGCACACATCCACACATCTGACACACTTACTCACTGCACTATCTGACACATCCCATAGACAACCCACAATCCTTTGCATCCAGAATGCAATTCACATAAACCTGGAAGCCTAAAAATTTGATTTTGCTCTTTTACACTCAGCACTCATCCCACATCAGCACAACATTCACAACACAAACACCACTAGCACACATAGGGGGTCATTCCGAACCCGGCGGGCGCCGGGCGGAAACCTCCCAAACACCGCCCCGCGGTCAGATGACCGCGGGGGGCATTCCACCTTTCCCGCTGGGCCGGCGAGCGATCGGCAAAAGATCGCCCGCCGGCCCAGCGGGAAAGCCCCAGCAAAGATGAAGCCGGCTCCGAATGGAGCTGGCGGATTTGCTGAGATGCGAGGGGTGCAGTGGCACCCGTCACGATTTTCAGTGTCTGCCAAGCAGACACTGAAAATCTTGCTGGGGCCCTGTTAGGGGGCCCCACGACACCCGTTCCCGCCAGCCTCTTCCTGGCGGTGTAAACCGCCAGGAACAGGCTGGCGGGAAGGGGATCGGAATCCCCATGGCTTGCAGCGCCGCCATGGAGGATTCCTTTGGCCAGGGGAAAACCGGCGGGAAACCGCCGGTTTCCCTTTTCTGACCGCGGCTTTACTGCTGCGGTCAGAATTGGCCAGGAAGCACCGCCAGCCTGTTGGCGGTGCTTCCATGGTCGTTGGCCCTGGCGGTCATCACAGCACCTACACCTCACCATTTACTAAAACACTGTACCCTTTCACTTACAACACCACCACACACCATCTTCACAACTACTACCATGTCCCCACAAAAACACCCACATTTCACTGATGACGAGTTGACGGTGGATGAAATTTTAAGGGTAGAGCCACACCTGTTCAGAGCACAGGTCTAACAAACATCTATTGCCAGGAAAATTGTGGCAAAGAATAGCCGACAGGGTCAATTCTGTAGGCAGTCATCCATACACAAGGGAAGACATCAGGAAGAGGTGGAACAACCTACTGGGGAAGGTGGGTTCCATGGCACCCAGGCACCAGCTAGCCGCTTGGGGGAGTGGAGTCTGGTAAGTACCCTCAAGGTTCATATCACACAATTGACATGCCCTGCGATCTCCCTCACCACCTAAACCCACCCCAATTAACATTTCACCCACTACACCTCTGTCCAAATCACATAATACCCCTCTCTGGCATGCCACATCTCCACTGAACTCATCTGGCCTTGCAACCCTTGGAAATGGCACGTGAACTACTGGCTAAACATATCACTGCAACTCCCAGAATGCACTATCCCATAATTGTGAAAACCTAGAATGTGTACAAAATATTACGTCATGCACGTTTAACTAATTTAGGGGCATACTTATAGTCTGTTTGCGCCGGAATTGCGTCGTTTTTTTTTACGCAAATCCGACGCAAAGCTAACTCCATATTTATACTTTGGCGTTAGACCCGTCTACCGCCAAAGATCTTGGAGTTAGCGTCATTTTTTAGCATGGAAACCTACCTTGCGTTAATGATATGCAAGGTAGGCGTTCCCGTCTAAAAAATGACTCCAAGACATGTGCGCCTTATTTAAACTCCCATGCAAAAATGGCGGGTCAAAAAAAATGACGTCCAGCCGCTTTTGCGTCATTTTTTAGCACCTGGTCAGGGCAGGCGTTAAGGGACCTGTGGGCTCGGAAGGAGCCCAGAGGTGCCCCCCCATGCCCCCAGGGACACCCCCTGCCACCCTTGCCCACCCCGGGAGGAAACCCAAGGATGGAGGGACCCATCCCAGGGAACTTAAGGTAAGTTCAGGTAAGTAATTATTTTTTTTTTTTTGTGGCATAGGGGGCCTGATTTGTGCCCCCCTACATGCCACTATGCCCAATGACCATGCCCAGGGGACAGAAGTCCCCAGGGCATGGCCATTGGGCAAGGGGGCATGACTCCTGTCTTTGCTAAGACAGGAGTCATGTCAATGGAGGGTGGGAGTAAAAAAAAATGGCGCAAATCGGGTTGAGGCAGATTTTTTGCCTCAGACAGACTTGCCCCATTTTTTGACGCCCAAGCTCCATTTTCCCCTACGCGGGCGCTGCCTGGTGTGGGTCATTTTTTTTGACGCACACCAGTCAGCTCCGCCGGCTAACGTCATTCCATAAAAAAGGCGCCCGCATGGTGCTTTGGAATGGCGTTAGCCGGCGTTAACATTTTTGACGCACAACTGCATTGGCGCAGTTGTGCGTCAAAAAGTATAAATATGGCCCTTACTATTTACACCATCTTGAGTGTTCTAGTGTGGAACAATACTTGGCAACGACAGCAATGCAATGGCTCACTCACACTAGTACCCCAAGCAAAGCACAGCTATAGATGTGTGCCCATTTATATTGGTCACAGATTGAAGATCCCAAGCTAGAAATAGACTCACCTGGGTTGGAAAGTCAGATGGCTACGTCGATGCACATGCAGTACATCCAGATACAGGTCAATGTCCCTTGCTTACTCACATACTGTGGTCCTACAAGGACACCATTGTGCATTGTACAGCTCTTATTTGTACCATCTAGCATGTCTGACTGTTCACCAGTTAACAGAGGTGAACAGCCATATCTATAATCAGACAATATTCAATGCCATCAGCAGTACAGTCACTACCAACCTAGTCTAACAAGTCTTTAGATGGAGTATGGAAATCAAGTCACAGAGTTTTAGGCACAACTAAGGTATGCTGTGCAACAGCTGTCAATGACAAATCATGTTAACGTACTGTCTGCATCTCACACAAATGCAACAATACACCAATTCCAACCAGAACCCTGTGTCTCACTCCATCCCCAGGTAACCTTGCCATTTCCACCATAGAGAGGATACCAGAGACTGTCACTCCCCCTCTGGATGAAGGCCCCAATCTGGACAATACCTTTGGATGTCTGGACACTGACGAAGAACTTGGCCCATCTGGGACACCTGGTTAGTCAACGACTCTAAGCCTCACCCTTCCCATATCAACTCCTCCCAGCTCTGTTGCATTGACATCACAAGCAACCATTCACCCTCAAACCTCTGTCCCAAAGACTGTATCATCTATTGTGTACCCCACAGTACAGGTTCCTGAATCTAACCTTGCCACCCCTGACAATGGTGTACCTGCAACCACTATGAGTAGGCACACTCTACCAGGGGCAAAGGTATGTGGGGGTAGGGTGTGTGTGAGGTATGCTGAGGTCCAGAGGATGGGGCCTCAAGGGGACACAACTGACTAGGAAACCATTTTCCAAGTTTTGGGAGCCTACCAAAGTTCCAAAGGAATGATGGGCCAAGTCATCACCATGTTGGGGGAAATTCAAATGCTGTAGAGGGACCACCACCTGGAAATCATGGTGCAGTGACAGGCACAAAATGCTCACCTGGCTTCCATTTCAGGGATGCTGAGAAACATGAACACCACCCTGATTAGGTTTTGTACCCAAGATCTGTCCCCTTCCACTAGCAATGAAACATCAGCTCCTATCACATGTGCAGCTGCTAGTGGAATGGAGGCCCTGCTAGGGGAAGGGCATGCCTCAGATAACCCTCCTTCTGTAGCTGAAGAAACGCCCCCGCCGCAAACGTGGACGTCCACCAAGACATTCATCAGGAGCAGATGCCAAGACCAAACACACTGCCAGGAAGTAAACCTCTCTTGAATTGTTCCCCTTGTGTGCCACGGATACACCCTGTTGACTGTTCTGAAACCTAACTCCATTTTCCCATGGTACAAGGACACTGTACTTGTGTTACCAAGTGGTGTAGCAGCTCCTTGATGATTTCATCCACCATCACTTTTTTGTTCATTTCATTTCTTTCCTTTAATAGCCGTAGATATTCTTTTGATATGCACAATAAATTATACTTAACCACAGGTCCTGTGTATGTATCTTTTATCATCCATGTAGAATATTTATGCATGCCAACTCTGGTCTGATTATGCCCCTCTCTATTGTACACCCATTGTTATGGCCCTCAAATTGGGACTCCATCATTAGCAAAAGACTCATTACAACAGAAATGTAATAGGGCATATTACAAAGAAGTTGAAATCTAGTTCTATACACATTTATAGGTAGAATAGCAAACAGCACATAGAGCATGACTGAGAGTAGCATCAGGATGTATGCTACGGTGCAAAAACACAAGAAGTCATCGTCATGGTAAACTTCCTACAAGGCAGGAGGCACACTGATACCCATACCATAGCTTCAAAATTACAAATACCATGGAACATACAAAGATGATTACTGAAATACCCAGTCTTGAAACCTTTCACTGTCACTCACCTATGTCAGTCTACAGTGACATGCACCTTGGTCTGAAAAGTAAGTACACAATGACAGCTAGATCCAATGTAGATGACAAACAACTCAATTAATTGTGGTGTGAGAGGCTATGATCCAACATTTACACATGAGCCAGACAGATCTTCAGACACAAAATATACAATTTGACAACCTCCTGTGCCCAACAGGTGAAATATACGGGAAAACACTTTTCCACCCCAGTGTTTTGATGGTATAACAATCTTGGTTACATCCCACTTAAACAACAGTAATATTACCTGGTTTCAGTCATGTCCACTGCACATGTCTGTCAGCAATTCCCATCTCTTTCTGACACTATCTTTTATTTGTCAAGGTTGCAAAGCTAAACAGGATCTAGGCAAATCTGAGGATGAAGGAATCATGGACTGAGACTGGTTACTTTGCAATGACTTGTGAAATGTACTGGTCTGCCAGACACACAACTTGAATGTTTATGGAGTGGTAGCTTTTCCTGTTCCTAAACACCTTGGGGAGAACCTAGGCTACATGGGTGTCATCAATGGCTCCAACCACATGTGGAATGTGTCCCATAGCATAAAAGTCTGGCTTCACAAATGCCAAATCCAGCTCTTTGGGGAAACCTCATGTAGCTGTCCAGGTGTTTCAAAAATGCACACAGTACATCCTTCAAAACCAGACAGATCATGGGCTGAGACATCCCTGCAGTTAGAGCCACTGTATTCTGAAAGGAGCCAGTGACCAGGAAGTGTAGCACTGACAAGACTTGAACGACGGGAGGTATGCTATAGGAATTGCAAATGGCAAGCATCAGATCTAGCTCCAACTGTTCACAAAGATCCCTGATAGCATGACAATTCAGACAATATGTCAGTATACAATGTCTTTCCTCCATAGTGTGCAGGTATACTAGTGGATGGTCCACTGGTGGTTGTCTTCCTCTCCTCATGGCAGGGTAACAATGTGAAAAGAAGTAAACAGAGTATATGACATGCAGCATACACAGATCAAGTATAGTTAATTGAATTACTCACACATAACAGCTGTTGAGGACGGCTGCTACTTCTGACATATATAGTATAGCACATAGCTGGGCATCCATTGACACCCTCCTTGGTGCACATTGCCTCATCTAACTATGGGATTACACATAGAAATTCAACTGTTACTGCACATGTTTCTAAGACCAATTGTTTAGGCATGTTTCACACATATTGTTGGACATTATTAACATTTTTGAAACACAGAGGAACCTCGAGTAGTTGAACATTGCTATCATCATATGTCCTCCAATAACACAGCTTTTACAGCACAGATGCACAAAAAGTCACCTAAACATGAGGACAGCATGTACAGCACTATATGGGGTATAGTTATTGACGCCGATTATTAAACACTTCCATTCATAAAATGTGTTCAAAATGGCAGCCGCCTGACGTACTGCACAGGATTTATGGGAGTGACCTAAGTCTGCCAGTGGAAGTCGTCATGGCGGTAGGCAGTCGCAACCGCAGTGTTAATTGCCATTGGAACACATTGTTGCCTTTGGTGGACTTGGGCCAATGACGATGTCCGCTGGCAGTGACGGTCATATACACCTGGTGGACATGACCGCCATCTTCTGCAGTATTGCTCACTCAACTCCTGACACTGATGCCAGCAAGACCTGCACAACCGGAGCTGCTGTGTACTGCCTCTGGGAGCTATGATGCCATGTCCTGCAGGTGATGTGGCTCCCACCTTCACCCCTGAATGGCTTGAGAATCTAGTAGAGGAGGTCCTACCCCTGTATGAACAGCTATATGGTGCATCAGAAGAGCAGGTGAGTCAAATGTGAAACCAATGTGTGATAGGTGTGGCGTATGAAGGTGTACTGTTAATGTAAACTAGTGAAGGTGTTAATGCATGCAGATGGTATTTTGTGAAGGAGTGTGAGCTGAGAGGATAGGAATGTGTGCCAACTTGCTTTTACTGATGTGTTCTAACCACTAATTTTGGTATGATGCATGTGGACATGACTTTCTCCTTTTGTCTCTGTCATCCATGCAGGTCGGTCAACACCCATCAGAAGATGGGAATCTGGCATGCCATCACCAAGCGGGAGCTGACCATGAATGTCCAGAGCTGGTGGAGTACCCACTGTAGGAAGTGGTGGAAGAACCTGAGATGCTGGGTCTGGAAGACCCCGAGGATGTCCTCCCAATGAGGGAGGGGTGCTCGTCAGACCTAGACCCTCCTTAATCGCCCGCATCTTGGCGGTGGCCTACCCTCAGGTGGATGGACGTTTGAGGGCAGCACAGCAGCCACTGGGGGTAAGTACTGACATGACCCATGCACTTTCCTCTAATAGTTTAGTGTATGCTGTCTTAGTACTGTAGCTGTGATGATGTTGTAGGTGCTACAGGTATGTTGACTACTGGGAATACATGGTACTCCAGATGCCAGTATACAGACACAGATGTGGCCATTGTGTTATGCATGGATACATGTTGATCACCTGTGTCTAGCAAATAGTATGACTGCATGTGGAGTCATATGTGTGACTCTACACAGCCATATATATGTGTTACCTGCTGTGTCAACCTTTCCTATCTAGTGTCCCCAAGGCTATTCATCCAAATAGTGAGTTATGTAGCTTTAAGGTGTCAGGCCACTCCAATTGTACTCGATCTGCTCTATGTGTAACATTGGGTCAGACAAATTAGTTACAGGGGCAAGTAATCCTGTGTCCTGAAATAGATGGACACTTCATGTGAGACTGTCATCCAAATCAGGATTTTGTTATGGCCAACTTAGTACTGTCCCTAGGAGGCTTGAGGAGGTGTCCACATTGTCATGTTATATTCGTACAATGGGAAATGTGAAGTTTTATAAGGGTAGACATCCTACAATGTGGAACTCATGTTGTCTATCAGACCTTCTCATATCATGGTATTACATTGACATGTGTACAAATAACTTGTATCCCAATGTGTTTGTTGTAGAGAAGGCAAGTGTCTAGACTGCTTAATCCTTAGCCCATGTGTATTGTCCATGCTAGATAGGCCAATGTCATACCTATATGGTGCTACATATGCTATTTGCTTCCTACATCATGTTAATTTGATACTTTGTGGCTGATTATATATTGTAGCCTCTTTTTTTCCAGATTTACCTTAGCTGACCTGAGACTGTTTGGACAGTTATGATTATGGCTCAGTTCATTTCTGCCTGACTTAATGGTGTAGCAGATGCTCTATATCAACTATGTTTCTTATATATATATATATATATATATATATATATATATATATATATATATATATATATATATATATAGATATATCTATATATATATATAGATATATATATATATGATCAAAAATGGTGGTGGTCTATGGCACACCCAAGAGTAAGAACTGAAACAAAGGTGACCTTTCACAAAATTATTAACAAGCAAAAATAATCAATGGGTACATGCAACAACAACAAAATAAGTTGGGCACATTTTGCAGTCTGTTGACTTCACACCATAAGCACAACCTGGTCTAATTGCATGATACACCTTCAGTCAATCCAAGCCATTTATTAAATATCACTTTGCATTTTGAGGTGTGAAATACCATATTTAGAATGGCAAAACGTAAACTCCAAATCCCAGAAAGAATATGGCCTTTAGCAAGAAGTCAGGAATGGCCAATGTCTCTTCACATGACCTAGGCCCCTGCATTTATGAATAATCAATCTTATATGGGCACATCACCATAAGAGGAGTAAAAAGATGGTCAGAAACATTGCTGCTGTGTCCATGGCATATCCTGGGCAATCACCTTCCACTCAACTGCAGACTTATCAAGTGTAGTACACCTCACAGGCAGTTTACTGCACACTTAGCCTGACCAAAGCTAAGGGGAGACGCTCCAACAACACAACATCAATTACATTCAAGTCTGCATTTGGGGTTTAGGTGCACACTCCCGTTTTCTTGTCTTGTATTGTATTGTGGACCATGTATTAGTATAGCTTATTGTGTTCGAAAGACACCTATTTTTAACATAATACAAGTATATAAGTAACAATACTTTGATAAAGGTGCTTCTCAAGGTGATGGTAGTTATACTTGCAGAGGGATATTCTGTACAAACCTTGTAGTCTTATTTCTGTGGGCCAACAATGCTTACCCAGAGGTCACTGACACCAAAATCATGACCCTTCTGGATCTCATACCTGGCTGAAATACTGACTTTGAAACAGATCCCTTTCGTGCCATATATTCATGTCCTTAACTTTATAGGTAAAAACACAAATTGATTTTTCAATGACTGTGTTATCCTTGTCAGCAAATCAGTCCGTGTTTCCATATACCATTTTCTACTTCATGTTACAGACCCTAACAGTACTTTCATTTATCAGATGTTGTGTTTCATGAGCAGTTTTTTTTTGTTATCAAGCACTATACAACTTGGGTATAGTGTAGACTGTTGTGAACTGAATCAACTGCAGATTCTTTCCAAAGTCAGGTTTTGTGCAGGTGTTTATGACAGAGCACAATTTAGAGCTCTGCTGCTGAAGCTGAAGGCATTGTGATTGTTTTATGGTGGCTGTCTGTACAACCTAGGGAGATGCAGACTTCATGCACATATAATCTTTGGCCTCTCAGCAGAGTGCCCTTGGGGATGATCACTTATTACCCAAGTAAATTTGGGCTTCTATAGTAAAGTGCATGAAGGGGCTATAGTAAAGTGCATGAAGGGGTGCTCAACTATGTAAATATTGGCAGCACTAAAGAAAAAGTAACCCAGATCAGTAGGTGGGTTATATTTGTGGGAGAGGTGGTAGATTGAGGAAGATAAAAGGAATTACAACAGGAGAGAGTGAAAGGGTGCTGCAAAGGAAAAGTACAACATGTTTGATACATAGATGGAAGATTTCAAACAGATGTAGGGGAGAAAAGGGTTTTGGTGCATAACAGAATGAGAGCCTGCAGAGGAAACTCAAGTGGACAAAAGGAGTGATTGAGGTACTCTGAATACAATTATCCTTTTCACAGATCTTGACAATCCTTACTTCTGAGTCTCACATTTTCATTTGCTCTTATTCACAACTAAATTATTGTTGTTGCTAATTATTTGGCACTACTAACAGACACTGGAAACACTAATAGGTTGGTTTTGTTTTAGGTGTATGCCATTTGAAGTGATCTAGGTGTCTGGCTGTATTAACTTAAAACTCACAAAGAGGCACCTATATATTTGTTAAGTGGCATGCTGTGTGAAGCACAGGCTATTAGGTTACAGGAAAATAATCTTATGTTACATTTCTTTGGCTACGTCTATTTTATAGACTCTCTCACCCTATTTTCATCCCACTTAAACCACTAGTCAACATAATTTAAAAAAGGTGTTAGGTTGTTTAACCATGAAATTATGGGCCAGATGTAGCAAAATAACATTTTGCGACTTGCAAATTGCGAGTACTAGCGACTCGCAATTTGCAACTCGCAAAATGTTATGCAGAAAGGTGTCTCAGACACCTTCTGCGAGTCGGTATGGGGTCGAAAATTGCGGCCCCATACCGAGTCTAGGCACTCGCAAACATGGAGGCCTGCTGTCGTCAGCAGACCTCCATGTTCGTGACTGCTTCAATAAAGCATTTTTTTTTTTTTAAGTGTACCCCGTTTTCCTTAAAGGAAAACGAGCTGCACTTAAAAAAAAAAACGAAACCTTAAGTTTCGGGTTTTTTTCAGGGCAGGTAGTGGTCTCTTGGACCACTACCTACCCTGAAAAAATATTTGTGGGTCCATTCACAAAGTGGAAGGGGTCCCACTTGAAGTGGATGGTAACTGCAACACCATTTGCGACCGCATATGCGGTCGCAAATGGTATTGCATACCACTCAGAATTGCAAATAGGAAGGGAACACCCCTTCCTATTTGCGATTCTGAAATGCATATTGCGAGTCGGTCCCGACTCGCAATATGCGTTTCTGCATAACAAAGAGGCATTTGCGCCACGCAAACGGCGATTTTCGCCGTTTGCGTGGCGCAAATCCTTTGCTACATCTGGCCCTAAGTTATTTATTTTATCAATGCAATTTGGTCTAATTTTTTTAAAAACTTTCTGTTTATGTAAAATTTTATAATGTCAATTTCACCTTTTCTAAAACTACATTATTTGATCAACTTACCAGGATCTTCCACACTTTCTTCTTTCCAGCCTGCACTTGCTGAGGGGGATCATGTCTGACTCAGACATCCAAATCACTTCTGGCATGGTGATTGTACAGACAGGGGTAAACTAACACCAATAAGCCAGGCTATTGCTTTACCTGAAGATCTACTTAGCAGTTTTAGTGTGGTCTCATCTGCACTGAGTTGGGTACAACCAACAGATTACAGAATGGAACAAAAAGCATGTGAAGATGATCCCATCTGCTGTAGGAGCACCACCAGCTCTCCTGCAGCTGCACACTACTCCCTGACTGGAGGTGTGTCACCACAGTATATTTAAACAGGTGGAGCCAAAGACACATTTGTTTGTAGATCTCTGCTGCTCAGGCCACAGCACTCAAACTATAAAACACATATTGATGTGGGGGCATCAGTTTTATGCAAACCATGCTGAAATATGGCTTGGCCTGGCCCCACCTTTGAAACGGAAAACCTTAATTTCAAACATTCAGAAGTCATGCCTAAGTAGCCCTTGTAGCCCACAGGGTAGGATATATGGTGTTTCAAAGTGAGCATGTAGAAAGTTGATGTCTGTACGTCCTAGGGGAGTGGCAAGTCCATAAAAGATTTTTTTCCATATGGAAGTTTCTAACTGTCCTCTGGCCAAACAAGACTACAGATAAAAAAGTGAATTCTGCTATATTGGGTATGAAACAAGCTAGACAAATAGTTGAATCACTATTTTTAATATTTATTAGAAGCCCAGTTAAATGGTTAAATTGGAATTTCAATACATATTTAGGAAAACTAACTTTTAGAAAGTTATCTTTTCCCTACCTAAAGCTTCTGAAGGATAACTTGCATTAGTTCTCCAGCAGCTGTGTAGTTAGTACATGACCTTACTGAGGCATGAAAACTACTCCCAGAGTTGAAGCAGAAACAATACCTGGCTGTGGAAAGGTGTTTTCTTCCCCTTGCAGGAAGGCCAGTTAGGTTGTACCCAGGAATTTTATTAAGTTGTAAAGGGCCTGTTGAAGTGATTATTCGCCTCCAAGTGCTGCTCCTGATATCTTGGAACCCTTGACTATGTCTAACTGAACTCCTCCTAACAAATGAAAAGTTAAGACTTAGAATATTTTGGGGCTTACTGTCCTCTGAAAGACAGTGTCCAACCACCAAAGTTAATCTTCCCAAAGAGTGACTTTGCTCGGTTGAAGAAACATATTTCTCCCACTTGAAACTTCACAGCAGCAAAGTCATTTCAGTGAGCCCCCAAAGAGAAGCAGTCTGGACTTGTGGAACTCATTGCAGACAGCCTGCAACATTGTCCTCATTAGACTTGGCATCCTTGGTGTGATCTTCCCTAACTTTTGTCTGCTGCTTCCCAGGCTGTTTCTGTGTGCTGAACTCTGTTTTTGTTGTTTTGTGTGCCCTGGACACTTTGGGCCTGATTACAACTTTGGAGGAGGTGTTAATCCGTCCCAAAAGTGACGGTAAAGTGACGGATTTACCACCAGCCGTATTACGAGTCCATTATATCCTATGGAACTCGTAATACGGCTGGTGGTATATCCGTCACATTTGGGACGGATTAACACCTCCTCCAAAGTTGTAATCAGGCCCTTTATCACTGCTGACCAGTGCCAAAGTGTAAGTGTTCCCTGTGTAAATTATATGTGTGTTTGGCTTTCCATGACTGGCATATTTGATTTACTTGTGAGTGCCTAGGAAAGTGCACTAGAGGTGCCTAGGGCCTGTAATTCGAATGCTACCAGTGGGTCTGCAGCAATGGTTGTGCCAGCCACATGCGTAGCCCTGTAAACGTGGCTCAGACCTGCCACTGCAGTGTCTTTGTGTACAATTTTAAATGTCCAATTAGACCTGGCAAGTATGCCCACTTGACTGGCCTAAATCTTTCATTTTTCTATATGTAGGGCGCCCCCTAAGGTAGCCCCATGGGCCGGGTGCAGTGTATGTTAAAGGTGCGACATGTACTGATATGTTTTACATGTCTTAACAGTGAAATACTGCTAAATTCAGTCTTTACTGTTGCAAGGCCTATCTCTGTCATAGGTTAACATGGGGGCTGCCTTTAAATAACTTTGACGTTCAGATTCCCTTTGGGAGCAGATAGAAACATGGAGTTTAGGGTCTCTGAACTTCCAATTAAAAAATACATCCTTCATTGAAGCTGAATTTTAGATTGTTAGCTTGAAAATGACACTTTTAGAAAGTAGGCATTTTCTTGCTTACACCATTCTGTGACTCTGCCTGTTTGTGGATTACCTCTTTGGGTCAGTTTGACAGTTGGGCTGTTTGTGAATCTCCTCCAGACGGTGACACAAAGGGAGGTAGTGGGTAGCATGCATATCCTGATTGGCCATCTGGGCTTGAGGGGAGGAGTGGTCACTTACACCTCAACGGGCTGTGCCTGTCCTCCCGCAATGCAGTCTCCAACCCCCTGTTGTGTGTCTGGGGCCTGGCCTGGGCAAAGCAGGATACTGCAAACAAGATAGCCTTCCCTTTGAAGTTTGCAAACCTCAAAGGCAGAAATATTGGACACCAAACCCCATGAAAAACAGATTACTTCTGGAACCAAGAGTTACCTCTGCCAAGGAGAAGAGCTGGTGAGCTGGAGGAGGAGTACTGTCCGTTTGCCTGTGACTGTGCTTTGCTGGGTTGGCTGCACCAGCTGATTCTGTCTGAGAGAGGAACAACCTCCCCCTGCACCTCAGACAAAGCCCATCACTCACCATCTTCTGGAAGCCAAAACATGGCTCTTCACATGATGGCCCACTCCCCCAGGGCCTTGAGACCCTCAAGGCTGAGTAGCTGCGCTCTTGCAAATACTGATTGATTGATTGGAGACCGGCTTTTGTGTGACTTACCACTAATGGAGAATCTCCAAGGGCTTGAACTGAGCATGCCCCCTGTTTTTGAAGTCTCAGGGACATCAAAGACTTCCCTCTGCCAGCACCTAGACTCTCTGCTGAGACTCCTGCCTCTTAAGTGGTGCCCTAACCTGTGTCTGGGCCCTTGTAGGTGAAAATGGTGGAAGAGGACATAAATCCACACAAAGACTGCTGTGAGGGGACATTTTCGATGCACTGCCCGCAACTCATCTGATAAACGATGTGCCGCTGGCCTCGAGGCAAAAATGTTCTACCTGCTTCACAGCTCGAAGATCGATGCACCACAGCTGGAGAAATGATGTGCAACACCCACTAGCGGCTGCTGATAATGATGCAAGCCCCACGCAGTGCGGTTTCACAACACTCTGCAACTGGATTTCAACGCAACCTCGCTGCGTGTGAAAAATCAATGCAAAGCCTCCCTGGACCTGAGGTACCCATTTGTGAATCAACGCATCGCTCTCTTGTGGGAGAGAAGAAACAACGCACATCGACCTAGCCAGAGAAGGAATGATGCACAGTCTCGCTAGCAAGTGAGAAACTGATGCATCGCTTGCCTTTTTCAATGCACGCTCACCCGTGCAGCCTTACTTTTTATGCTAACAGGTACTTTTTGTAACAACAGCATTCTCACTGTTTCCTAAGGATTAAGGCCCTCATTACAACCCTGGCAGTCGTTGATAAAGCGGTGGTAATACCGCCAACAGGCTGGCGGTAAAAAAATTGGAATCATGACCACTGTGGAAACCGCAAACACATACAGCCACTTTAACACCACGCCGATAGCAACAAACACTGCGACGGTAACTGCTAACAGCCAGGCGGAAGACAATGTACCGCCCACTGCATTATAACACGCCCATCCACCAGCTTTTCCAGGGCGGTACCAACGTCATCAAAAGCACAGCGGAAACAGAACACTGAAGGGAAATGACTCACCTTTCGACATTCACGGAAGAACCAGGATGCCATGGAGCCCGAACTGCAGGTGTTTCCTATGCTGGTGTATCTTCTTATACACCAGGAGCATGAACG
This sequence comes from Pleurodeles waltl, assembly GCF_031143425.1. Taxonomy (NCBI): domain Eukaryota; kingdom Metazoa; phylum Chordata; class Amphibia; order Caudata; family Salamandridae; genus Pleurodeles; species Pleurodeles waltl. The sequence continues at coordinate 790,369,700 of NC_090437.1, read as the reverse complement.
TCGGCGAAGACAATCACAGTGAGTACTGCACCTAGCACACAGGGGAGGAGGAAGGAAAAAAAGAGTGACACACACACGCAACACACAATACCCCCACCCTCACCCCTAACACCATACACACAAACACATGCAACAACATTACATATACACCCCGTAACCCTCAGGAATAATGCAAGGAAAAAAGGAATGGAGTAAAATGAGTGTAATTTTGAAAAGTTTGAGAAATATGTTCATAAAGAAATAAACAGTATGTACAATATATACAATATATACAAAAGGAGGGACAATGCCCACTCCAAAAGGGACGTGGCTCACTGGCCCAAAACACATAGGACAAGGATACACTTGACTCCTGCCTCAATACGGAGAGAACACTGAATGGGCATCTGGTCGAAAATGCAGAGGCACTTCATGGGGACAGGGAATGGGGGGCACCTCAGCCGGAAGATGGTATAACTCCACTGGCCTGGAGGGGGCTCCATGCCCACTGCTGGGTCCAGGGTAGTGCAAGGCCACAGTCTCTCAAGTGGGTGGTTTGCCCACTGCTTGCTCCTGGGGAGTGCAAGGCCACAGTCTCTCAAGTGGGTGGTTTGCCCACTGCTTGGTCCTGGGAAGTGCAAGGCCACAGTCTCTCAAGTGGGTGGTTTGCCCACTGCTTGGCCCTGGGTAGTGAAGGGCCACAGTCTCCCAAGTGTGTGCCAGGGGGCAAGGAGGGGCCAGGTGGATGCCTTCTTCCACTGGTTCTGCAGGGGGCATCGTGCCCAGTGTGCTTCATCCTGGTGAGGAGAGGCTGAGTGGATGGCTTCTTCCACTGGTTCTGGAGGGGGCCTTGTGCCCAGTGTGCTTCATCCTGGCAAGGAGATGCTGAGTGGATGGCTTCTTCCACTGGTTCTGGAGGGAGCTTTGTGCACAGTGTGCTTCATCCTGGCAAGGATGGGGTGAGTAGATGGTTTCTTTCACTCGTTCTGGAGGGAGTATGCTGCCCAGTGTACTTCATCCTGGATGGTGCATGGTCACAGTCTCTCACCTGTGTGTCACACCAACAGGTGTTGCAGGGTCCAGGACACACTTCAGCCCGTGTAGTCACCACTATAAACTGCTCTCTGGCTGTTCAGTGGATGCCAGTGGCGGTGCTGGCCTCAGTGCAGGTGGCGGTGCTGGCAGCGGTGCAGGTAGCGGTGCAGGCAGTGGTGGTGGTAGCCCCCAGGCCTTCACCTGCAGCCTCGGACGGCTGCCCACTGGGGCTGCTGCTGCTGGCAGTGGTGCTGCTGGCCGCAGTGCAGGTGGTAGTGCTGGCCGCGGTGCAGGTGGTGGTGCAGGCAGTGGTGGTGGTAGCCTCAAGGCCTTCACCTTCAGCCTTGGACGGCTGCCCACTGGGGCTGCTGCTGCTGGCAGTGGTGCTGCTGGCCATGGTGCAGGTGGCAGTGCTGCCCGCAGTACAGGTGGAGGGGCTGCCTGCGGTGCAGGGGGCGGTGCTGGCCGCGGTAGTGGTAGCCTCCAGGCCTTCACCTGCAGCCTCGGACGGCTGAAGTGCCATGGCTGGTGTTCTGTGCCCCTTCCTGCCATTGGCAGATGGTGGTGCCTCCTCGCTGCTTCTGCCAGCTGGAGTCTTTGTCTTGCCCTTGCTGGCTGGTTGTGCCTCCTTCCCCTTGCCTGCTGGTGTCGACTTTTTGCCCTTGCCAGGTGGCCGACCCTTCTTGGCCTTGGCAGGTGTTGCTGGCACCCTGGCTGGGCTGACGGGTGCCTCCTTGGAGCCTCTCACAGCTGCAGAAACCACAGTGGCCATGGACTGGGTGGCTGAGGTGCTGGGCTGGGTTTTGGCCACCCTGGCCCGAGGTGAAGGACGTGGGTGGAGGGGTAGGGAATAGGTCAAGGGTAGCGAGGAAAAGTTTCGTATGGACACCGGGGCGGGAAGAGGGTGAAGGGTTGGGAGTGGAAGAAGAGGGAGTGGTTGTAGGAAGTGTCAGGCTGCTGTGTTTAGGTGCATGGGCTGGATGCTGTTGTGAGGTGGATGGCTGTTGGGTGTGTGTGTGTACTTGCGTTTGTGTACTTTGGGAGGAGGGGTCACCGACACAGTGGGAGAGGACACAGGGGACGTGTGCATGGATGTTGGGGTGGTGACTGCCAGTGAGGAGCCTGTAGTGATAGGCGTGCTGGTGATGGAGGTAGTGGATGAGGATGTAGTACATGCAGATGTGAGTGGAGGCGCTACTGGGAGGGAGGTGGATGATGAGGAGGAGGGGGACACAGTGGAGGCAGTGGATGTTGCTGTCTCTGCATGGGGGTGGTGTTTGTGTGAGTGCCTGTGAGATGAAGTGTGGTGCTTGTGTTTGCCTGAGCCACTTCTGTGTGTTGATTTGGGTGAGTGCTGGTCTGAAGGTGTGCTTTGGATAGGCTGGGGTTGAGGGGATTGGGACTGGGTAGAGGAAGTTAGAGGGGGGAGCCTGGAGACAGGGACAATGGCTGCCATCAGTACTGGAGCCCAGAGCCTGAAATGCTCTCTGTTGGGCCGCAACGCCAGAGTGAATGCTCACCAGGTATGCATTTGTTTGTTGCACATGCCCTGCTACACCCTGGATGGCATTCAGTATGGTTGCCTGCCCAACAGAGAGGGATCTCAGGAGGTCAATAGCCTCCTCACTGAGGGCAGTAGCACTGACTGGGGCAGGGCCTGAGATGCCTGGGCCGGAGGAGATGCCCACCCTCCTGGGTGAGGGGGCACGGGAAATACGCTGAGGGGCTGCTGGGAGAGCGGTGCTGGTATGGGGGTGGCAGCTGTACCTGTTGTTGGGGTGGGCACAGTGGTGTCCACCACCACTAGGGAGCTTCCATCGGAGGAGGAGTTGCTGTCGGTAGTGTCCCCTCCTGTCTCCGTCATGGTGCTCCCCTCGCCCTCCGTCCCACTGGTGCCCTCACAGTCGGTGGATTCGGCCTCCAGGCCCATGTGTGATGCAGCTCCCTCTGTCGCTGGTGCCTCTGCTCCTCCACCAGATGATGCTAATGCACACAAGGACAGGGTGACAAAACAAAAATGGGGGGATGGAGAGAGGATACACTTGGTCAGTGCCAGCAACAACACTACTGTTTACGTACACAACTCACAGGGCACAGCCCTATGCACTAGGCCATGCACTACCAGTTACAATGCTAGTCACCAGTCCATGGGGTACAATGCCTAATGCCATTAGCTGCACACCTGAAACCCACACGACCCTGCCCAGCAGTAGATGCCCACAAACACTATTGGGGTTGGAGTGCATCTGAGCTTGCCCACCATTGAACCTACCCTGCCATGTTCGCCCTGGCGTAAGGGCACCCACATCCCACATCCCCCACCTAGGTAAAACCCTGACGCGTGCAAAATCATGATTCTGAATCTATACTCACCCCCTTGTGGCTGCTGTGATGCCTTCAAGCGCCCATCAAATTCCGGATAGGCCACCGCCAGAATGCGGAACATCAGGGGGGTCAGGGTACAACGGGCACCCCTTCCATGTTGGGAGGCCAGCCCCAGCTGGGCCTCTGCTGTCTTCCTTGCCCAGCGGCGCATGTCCTCCCACCGTTTGTGGCAGTGGGTGCTCCAACTGTGAATGACCCCCAGGGTCCGCACCTCCTTGGTGATGGCACGCTAAATACCCTTTTTCTGATGGGTGCTGACATGCAGAAAAAATACAGCAGAAAAGGGATTAGTCATACCATCCGGACTGTCATACTCATGGTCCACCATATCCCTCCCATCCCCTTACACACATACTTTGACTACCATACATGCAGCACTCTGCCCAGGACCCCTCAGACCCCCCTACACAGGGCTTACACACACAGTACTCCATACATCATGCTCACAGTGTACTCCCTGTTTGTCTGGAGGACCATAGAGTACAGTGTACTGGGGAAGGACCCCATCCACTAGTCTCTCCAATTCCTCGGACGTGAAGGCAAGGGCCCTTTCCCCAGACACTCGAGCCATTGTCGCTTCCAGACACAGGTCACAGCAGCACTTGCAGTGTAGGTCCTCTCCTGTTGAAGGTCAGGTAGCAAGTGAGTGCACATATAGAAAATCGCCATCACGTCCGTGGCGGTTCATACCGGCGTACATTGTGATTGGCTCTTGGAACCCATAGTGCCAAATGATAACCAATTTTAACTTGCGCAGCGGTCGTAGACCACCTATCACAACGGCGCACAACACCAGCGGAATTACCTGATTTCCACTTGTCTCTCCTCACAGGTCAGGCAGCCGCCATTTCAGAGGAGCACAGGCCATGGCACCTAACTGCATCACAGCAGGCATTGGCACATCAACTGACTTACGAGTTCACATACTGTTTCTGTAAAGGAAGAAATGCATATTAATATTGACATATGTGTGAATATGACCTTCTGCTCACCGTTTTTTACCCTAGAGTTCAACCGCTGAGGATGGATAGGAGATGGAGACATTCCCCCCATATACAGACCCCTGGTGGACTTGGCGACAATGGAGGACAGGCACATTATCCTGACCTACAGACTTGATAGGGCACAATCCAAGAACTGTGTGCCCCATTGGAGCCAGACCTGATTTCAGCTATCCGCAATCCCACAGGTATCCCCCTCTAGTGCAGGTCCTGTCAGTGCTCCATTTCCTAGCAAGTGGTTCCTTCCAAGCGACAGTGGCCATGGTATAAGGGATGTCTCATCCAATGTTCTCAAACGTGCTGGCCAGAGTGTTGTCTGCCCTGCTGAAACACATGCACAGCTACATCGTATTCCACCAGGTGGAGGATTTGGCCACAGTGAAGGCTGACTTTTATGCCCTCGGACATATCCCCAACATCATTATTGCCATTGATGGTACACATATTGCATTTGTTCCCCCCGTCAGAAATGAAGTGTTCAGAAATAAGAAAAGCTTGGACTCTCTGAATGTGCAGATGGTGTGTTTGGCGGACCAGTACATCTCCCATGTTAATGCCAAGTATCCTGGCTCTGTGCATGATGCCTTTATCTTGAGGAATAGCAGCATTCCATATGTGATGTCTCAACTCCAGAGGCACTGGGTGTGGCTAATAGGTGAGCCCATGGTCCCTACCCAATTGGTGTAGGTATGGGTGTGGTGTTGGCCCTAAGGGTGAGTGTGTAGCTAACAGGTATCCCTCGAATATTTTCAGGTGACTCTGGTTACCCCAACCTCTCATGGCTAATGACTCCAGTGAGGAATGCCAGGACAACGGCAGAGGAACATTACAATGAGGCACATGGGTGAACAAGGAGGATCATTGAGAGAACCTTTGGCCTCCTGAAAGCCAGATTCTGGTGCCTTTATCTGACAGGTGGATCCCTGTACTACTCACCCAAGAAGGCGTGCCAGATCATCATTGCATGTTGCATGCTGCACAATCTGGCCTTGTGATGCTAGGTGCCTTTTCTGCAGGAGGCTGAGCCTGGAGATGGTCATGTGTCAGTGGTGGAGCCTGTGGACAGTGATGAAGAGGAGGCAGAGGAAGAAGATGTGGACAACAGAAGTACACTCATTCAACAGTACTTCCAGTGACACACAGGTAAGACACTGTAACTTTCCATTGCAGTTTTGTGTTGGACATTGTACATGGCAGCCTGATTTCCCTATTTCTATGGCCACTTACTGTATCCTTTGGCATCTCTATTTTCAGATCTCTGTGCCCCACTCTGGCTCCTGGTGTGTTTACTGCTGCCTACTAAAGGTCATACCTATGTAAATATTACAGTACATTGCAATGTTTACAGTTTGTGAAACTAATACTTTTGTCATAGAATTCGCAGACTCCGTACTTTATTTTGTTCAAAGGGTGTTTATTTATGTGCTAATAGGTGTAGGGGGTCTTGCAATGGGCTGGGTTGCTAATGGAGGAAAGCCCAGGGTAGAGTCCATTCTATTTGAATCACAGGTGCGTTGTCCAAAGGGGAATAGGAAGTGGAGCAATGGCAGTTGAAGGTGGACAGGGTGACAGAGTGGGACTGAAGGGTGACAATCAGGGGAGTCTTATTTCCTGGGGGGGGTCTTGGCAATGTTCTCTGGCTTCTGCCTGTATCGCAGGGACCTTTTGCAGGGTGGTTCCCCTTCTGCAGAGGATGGGGTGCTGGTGGCCTGTTGTTCCTGTGTTGGAGCCTCCTGTCTGCTAGTGCCGGCGGAGGTGGAGGGCTGTTCTTCGGTGTGGCTGGTGTCAGGGGCCCGTTGGTTTGCCACTGCCCCCCTCATGGTGTTGGCCATGTCATCCAGCACCCCTGAAATGGTGACCAGGGTGCTTTAGATGTCTTTCAGGTCCTCCTTGATCCTCAGGTACTGTCCCTCCTGCAGCCGCTGGGTCTCTTGCAACTTGTACAGTATCTGGCCCATGGTCTCCTGGGAATGGTGGTATGCTCCCAGGATCCCAGCAAGTGCCTCATGGAGCATTGGTTCCCCGGGCCTGTCCTCCCCGTCGAACAGTAGTTCTCTCAGCTTCCCTGTTGTCCTGTGACTCTGTCCCCTGAACTGTGTGAACACTGCCACTGACCCCAGGTCACTGATCGTCCAGTGTTTGTGGGGTTGCCTGGGGTCCCTGCAGTGGTTGACACACTGCTGATTGACGTGTCCTGGGGACATAGGTATGGGCCCGTTGGGTGGCTGCTGTGCTGGTGTTTCCTGAAGTGGGAGGCTCTGTGGTGGCTTGGGACTGTGGCTAGGTCACCGACTGTCCAGACGTCCCTGATGGGCCAGGTTGGTCATCATGTTCCAGGCATGCAGAGCTGCTGTCATCACTGTGGGCCTCTTCGGGGGGACTGGATGTGGCTGGCACCTCCTCTCCAGTGACGTTGAGCACCTCCTCTCCGGTGACGTTGAGTGGGGGGGTCCTGTGGGATGTAAATGCAGTGTTATTGTATCTGCGTGTGCCATCTTGTGCATGGATATGTTTCCCTCTATGGTTGTTATTAGCAAGGTAGCTTTGGCTTGTGTGAGTTGTGCTTGGTTTGGCAAAGTGATTGTCACTAGTGTGCATTCTGTAGTGATGGGTGTTGATGCAGGTCTGTGATGGTGGTCCATGCATTGGTGTTGCATGCAGGGCTTGGTATTGGGATGGGTGAGGTGTGATGCTGGGGTATATGTGTGGTGATGGGGGTGAGGGTAGGGGTTGTTGTTGTGATGGCATGCAGGTAGGGTGGGGGAAAAGTAGTAAATATTTGACTTACCAGAGTCCAGTCCTCCTGCTACTCCTGCAAGGCCTTCAGGATGCATGATCACCAAGACTTGCTCCTCCCATGTTGTTAGTTGTGGGGGAGGAGGTAGGGGTCCACCGCCAGTCCTCCGAACAGCTACCTGGTGTCTTGCTACCACGGAATGCACCTTCCCCCGTAAGTCGTACCATCTCTTCCTGATGTCATCCCTTGTTCTTGGGTCTGTCCCACGGCGTTGACCCTGTCCCCGACTCTCTGCCATAGCTCCATCTTCCTTGCAATAGATTTCTGCTGCACCTGTGATCCAAATAGCTGTGGCTCTACCCAGATGATTTCCTCCAGCATGACCCTTAGCTCCTACTCTGAGAACCTGGGGTGTCTTTGTGGTGCCATGGGTGTAGTGTGAGTGGTATGTGTGAGGGTGTGCGGGGTGATGTGTTGGGGTGTGTGCTGTGAGGTGTGTGGATGGTACATGGGTGATGGTGTTTTATGGCTCAGATTCAGTGGGTGCTCCTGGCATGTCTCTCTCTCACTAGCCAAAATGTTTGGGTCGTAAAGGGTTGTGGGTATTGTGTGTGAGTGTTTTATAGTGTTGTGGGTGTGTGGGTGTGGTATGTGTATGTGTGTCAAGTGTCTGTAATTTGAATTGTCCAATGTGGTGCTGTTTTGTTAGTGTGTGTGTATTTTGAGCACGGAAGTCTGTACCGCCAATGGTTTACCGCAGTTGAATGTCTGCCGCGGTGATTCATGGGTCATGATGCTGTGGGTGTTGTTCTGTTGGTGTAACATTGTCGGTTTTGGTACCGCCGCTTTATCACTGACCTTTGGGCTGGCGGACTTGTGTAGGTGTCTGTATAGTGGTGGATTTCTATGTGTGGGTCATAATACCCGTAGCGGTATACCGCTGCGGTCATGGTATGTTTGCGACAGTCAGCATGGCGGTAAGCGGCACTTACCGCCAATGTTGTAATGAGGGCCTAAGACTCTTATTCATTTTAAAATTAATATCTTGACTTGTGTATGTTGGATTTTTGTTGTTCTGTTCTTGTTTGATTTAGATAAATATTGCCTATTGTTCTAAAATGGTGTGGTGTCCCTTTTGTAGTGCTTTTACTGTATTATTGTGTGTGGTGGTACAAATTCTTTACACATTGCTTCTGAAGTTAAGCCTGCCTGCTCATGCAAGCTAACAAGGATGTGAGCGGGGGTTAACTGAGAGTGATTCTCATTTACCCTGACTAGAGTGAGGGTCCTTGCTTGGACAGGGGGTAACCTGACTGCCAACTAAAGACCCCATTTCTAACAGTCCTGTTGAAGGATTCTGAAAAAGAGACAGGGAGGGTGAAGCCAGCAAATGTATCAGGCCAAAGCAAAGACTTCCCTATGTGTGAAATTCACATTTTGCCACTTGGAGCTTTTCCCATCATAATCAAACCTTCAACTTGGCCAATGGCTGTCTGACTTAAAGGGAACTTTTTTAGATTCAGACTGCAACTTTGCCCCATGGGAGGATTTTTCCTTCAATCTGGGAGACTAAGGCTACGATTTACAGAGACTTTGCATCAAATTTGTGTGAAAGTTTTAACGTAAACCTAATGGAAAGTGTTGCATTGCTATTTATGGTTCAATTAAATTGTAATTTGCGATGGATTTCAACTAAAAGAAACACCAAGCTTTGCAATGCACTTATATACATTACTCTGCACCAAAGGGCCATTCAATAGGTGGTTCCCTTGCAACCACTAATGAGTTTTGATGTAAGTACCTGCCTTCAAACAATTGTAGACAGGGATTTGTGCCAAAATCCTGTGCCTCCCTGAGGCAGGCATAACAACAAGAAATATTTGAGTTCCTCCTTGTTTATTTATTGTTTGTGGATGCTGTACTCTACAGCATACTCAAAAAGAGGACAATGCATTAAAGCATAGTTTATGAACAGGAAGGGACACCTTCCAGCACAAAACCTATGCTAACCACAATGTAGACATGCTTGCAACATGACACAAAGGTGTCTGCATTAGTATATGGCAACTTAAAGTGTTAACCTAAGGTGCCCCAGCACAAGGAGAGAGCAGAACTGTGGCACATCTTAGTAGATATGATGCTGTTCTACTCTCTCCCAAATTGACGTGCTGCCCTGTGTTACATCTCTGTATATCTGGGCCCCTTTCCCAAATAAAAATAATGTCTGACTATGATGAACTTATTTGGGTTGTGTATCCGACCTCTCTCCATCATTGTCAACCGGAAATAATGCCTAGATCATAGTATAGCGTGACCATAGTCTATCATTGACACTTTGGCCCTCATTACGACCCCGGCAGTGTAACACCGCCAGGGCCGCTCTAGGCGGGAGCACCGCCGACAGCCTGGCGGTGCCCCGCGGGGCATTCTGACCGCGGCGCTTTGGCCGCGGTCAGAAAGGGAAAACCGGCGGTCTCCCGCCGGTTTTCCACTGCCCCTTAGAATCCTCCAAGGCGGCGCAGCTCGCTGCACCGCCGAGGGGATTCTGACAATCCCTACCGCCATCCTGTTCCTGGCGGCTCGCCCGCCAGGAACAGGATGGCGGTAGGGATTGTCGTGGGGCTCCTGGGGGCCTCTGCAGTGCCCATGCCAATGGCATGGGCACTGCAGAGGCCCCCGTAAGAGGGCCCCTAAAAGTATTTCACTGTCTGCTTGGCAGACAGTGAAATACGCGACGGGTGCAACTGCACCCGTCGCACCTTCCCACTTCGCCGGCTCAATTACGAGCCGGCATCCTCGTGGGAAGGTCGTTTTCCCCTGGGCTGGCGGACGGCCGCCCGCCAGCCCAGGGGAAAACTCAGAATACCCGCCGCGGTCTTTTGACCGCGGCGCGGTATTTTGGAGGGGGGAATACTGGCGGGCGGCCTCCGCCGCCCGCCAGAATTGGAATGAGGGCCTTAGTGCTTTTTGATATATTTTTCCTTACGTCTTTTACCATTCATATCTCTGGATCTCCCTTTTTTATTTTTGTCATTTTGGTGCCTTGTTGCTTAATAAATCTGACTCTGTTTTTCGAAGTTGGAGTGGGATTTTTATTGTGTTGTGTTTTTGGATGTTTTAACTGGTTTGGTACTACTAAATGCTTTGCATTTTTTCGCTAGGTTAAGCCTGTCAGGACTGTGAAATATTAACTGGGTTGAGCTCAGGTTTAAATTATTAAAACCTTAGCCTGAACCCAAAGGTTACGGTTAATGACATTATTACTTTTGGTGTATTAACTTACACCCCCAATTAATAAGGCACTTTCTTGCACACCCCATTTATTTTTATTTTTGGTGGTTCTGGCTCCTATCACTCAGTTTATTTATTGTTTTAACATGTCTGCTTCACACAGTTTCTTATGATAGCTTATTATCTGATCTATGTTAATAAATGGTTCTCACCTGCCATTTATGTAACATTTCTTTCCCAGTAGTTGCTTCTGCTGAACAGCCTGTAGGTCCTCTGTTTATTGCTATACTATTGGTAAGGATTGCCCAGCAACCACTCACTGTGCTTCTGCCCATTAACGATTTTCAGGATGCAAAATGTTTCACTTTTTCGGTGTTCCACACCACTTAATCTTCCTTTAAGGTAGCACTGACCTTTACAAAAATGAATCCTTGCCCTAGTTTTGGAGATGGAGTCTCTGAATTGAACTTGCTTCTTGTCCCTACAGTGTTTTATCGTCTAGTAACTGGAGAATCATACTGCTGTCCAGATTATCAATTTGATTCTAACCTCAAACTAGTGAATATTACACCAAAATTGTATTCCATTTTCCTGGTCAGATCACATAGATATTAACTTTTCTTCACACATTACTAAAACTCTAAGTGGCATATTTATACTCCGTTTGCGCCGGAATTGCGTCGTTTTTTTAAACGCAATTCCGACGCAAAACTAACTCCATATTTATACTTTGGCGTTAGACGCGTCTAGCGCCAAAGTCCATGGAGTTTGCGTCATTTTTTTGCGTGGACACCTACTTTGCGTTAATGATATGCAAGGTAGGCGTTCACGTCTAAAAAATTGACTTCGAGGCATGTGCGCCGTATTTACACTCCCGGGCAAAATTCACGCCCCGGGAGTGGGCGGGTCAAAAAAAATGACATACGGCCGCTTTTGCTCAGTTTTTTAGCGCCTGCAAAAGGCAGGCGTTAAGGGACCTGTGGGCTCTGAAGGAGCCCAGAGGTGCCCTCCCATGCCCCCAGGGACACCCCCTGTCACCCTTGCCCACCCCAGGAGGACACCCAAGGCTGGAGGGACCCATCCCAGGGACATTAAGGTAGGTTCAGGTAAGTATTATTTTTTTTTTTATGTGGCATAGGGGGGCCTGATTTGTGCCCCCCTACATGCCACTATGCCCAATGACCATGCCCAGGGGACATAAGTCCCCTGGGCATGGCCATTGGGCAAGGGGGCATGACTCCTGTCTTTGCTAAGACAGGAGTCATTTCTATGGGGGTTGGGAGTCGGAAAAAATGGCGCAAATCAGGTTGAGGCGAAAAATTTGCCTCAACCTGACTTGCCCCATTTTTTGACGCCCAAGCCCCATATCCCCCTACGCCGGCGCTGCCTGGTGTACGTAGTTTTTTTCCACGCACACCAGGCAGCGCCGGCGGCTAACGCCGGCTAACGTCATTGATTAAATACGGCGCCCGCATGGTGCTTCAGAATGGCGTCAGCCGGCGCTAATTTTTTTGACGCAAAACTGCGTTAGCGCAGTTTTGCGTCAAAAAGTGTAAATATGGCCCTAAGCTTTTCTTAACTCAATAAGCAAAATTGTTCATCTGACCTATGCCACCAATATTTATGCATAGGGTCTGATACTAAATCCCCATGCTCAAGATTGGGAAGGCTCTTGATAAAATTGTTCCGTTACTACCTGTATTTCCCATCTGATCCCTATGATTAAACATTCCACACCATATAGGTGAAGGCTTATTTTGTGCATCTTTTACCCTCACCAGATGGCTAGAACAATAATGACATAATGGTGCCTTAGGGTCATATTGATTCACTTATATGTACTCATTGAACCCAAATTACAACTAGTTTTTGAAAATTTTAGTCTATCTTTACCCATTAACTGAAACAGGACTCCACTGCCTTTTGGCAAGGTGCTTGAATGTGCCTAAAGGCACGATTCCCGCTCTGAAACAAAGAGTATTTATCTCATCACCTAGAAAAATTCAAGGAGGAGGTTATATTAGCCTATGCACATTTGTGTAGTTTTTGCACTTATCAACCTCAAATATCCTACCAGGGACATCTATAAAATTATGAAGGAATTCTTACAACCCTCTAGCTGTAACAATGCTGTGTAGATATTTTCAAGCTCTTTAAGGAGCTCTATTGTTACTTTAAGGTCAAGTTCAGCTTTGCTAAAATTCTTTCACCCAGAATTACATTGACCATCTTACTGGTGGCTCCAAACCCAATGGTCCTTAACTTCAGGAATTTAAGTCATTATCATTGGATTCCTCATTAAACTGTAATAGAAAAGTTGCACCTGGATCTTTGTTAGATCAGGGGCCTGCTCTTTGTATGCATTTAGTAGCATTTACCATTGCCTCAAATTTGTGCCAATAATTAATTATACTTTCATTGAGGAACTGGTACCAACAGCCTGGAAGGAAGCTCTGTTGGTCCCTCTGCTGTATGAGATTATGGTGGGCTCTTCTATCCTTTTTAAATATTGACCAGTTTCATTGTTATTGTTTATGGACAAGTCACAGAAAACAAGGTCAGATCTCAACTTTCAGCATTCATTAGGAAAAAACAACTTCATGACCTTGCTCAGGCAGGGTTCAAGTGTTTTCCATGGACAGAAGTCACTCTTTCCTCACTCCAACATAGCTTGAGAATACTTCTGTATAAAGTAGTGACAGACACAATGGTACTGCTTGATTTCTCTACTGCCTTTGATTCTGCATCACATGCAATCTTAATTTCTAGACTTCGTGAGCCCACTGTCAAAGGGAAAACGTTTGGATAGCTTTTCTTCCCTCCTGACCAATTATTCATCAACAGTACATTTCTCTGCTTTCCAATTAATGTTCAGATGTTTGATTGGTGGTTCCTCCCTGAGCCCTACTTTGTGAATATTTATGTTGTCCATTGGCCCACTCATTCATTCCTATGGATTTAATTTCCCTTAGCTGTTTTCTGTATAGCACCAAATGGAAACTGAGTCTTGATGGCAGTCATGTTGTGGCCAAATTCAGGGGCATATTTACAAGAAATTGGCACATCGGTCTCTATATGCCACTTTTCTTGTGTCGCCTCTGCACCACCTAAGGACACCATGATTGTGTTGTACTTACAATACAGAGCACCATGGTGGTCGTTAGGACAATAGCATCAACATTTTTGATGCTATTGTGGCGCTTTGCTGCACTAGCGTCAAAAATGTTGACGCTAGCGCAGCAAAGCACAGGGACGGCTACTGATTAAAATGGGTGCCCCATTTTTACAACTGCTCTGAGTACCAATTACAAATGACGGGAAAAATGGTGCAGTGAAATGTTGTACATTTTACTGTGCCATTTTGTGGGGCCTACCTGCATCGAAATGCGCCCCCCCTTGCATACATTATGCCTCAAGCAGGCATAATGTGGCACAATGGTTCACAAAGTGGTGCAATGCAAGCACTGCGCCACTTTGTAAATACGGCGCTGGAGAAAGACCTCCTTAACACCGCCTTAGCATAAACAAATAGTGCTAGAGTGGCACAACGTGGTACTAGGGGCTTGTAAATATGCCCCTTAATTTCTGTAATAGCCTTCCAAAGTGACTATGTACCTGCAAAGCAATTGACCAGGAATGGAATTAATTTGGAAAAAAAAAACAGATTCCAATTTTGGGTGGTTCTTCTTCTTTCTACTAGTGAATGGAGGTCATCCAGTTTGTGTCAATGAAGTGGTCATTTTTAGTCAACATCTTTCTTTTTCCTTAAGAAAGATCCTTCCACTGCTTCCTATTGACACCCATTTCACTCTGATAAAGATTCTAATGGGAACTCAACTCAACTGCAGTATATCATTATATCTGGGTCATTTTAAGAGTCTAATATACTAGCTATAAATAGCACAGAAGCTGGCAGCTTGCCCTTTATTCTAGATCTCTCACGACTCTAATTTTTCTCCTTAGCTATAGAAAATCCATTTGCTGCAAAGAGTTCTGCTTTTAAATACTTGTGCATCTGCAAAGTGCCCTATACAATCAAAGACCCAAAATACTTCATATTCCCGTCCTTTTGCCAGCTCAGTTGGGCCTTTTGTTATGCTTAATCCTTTCTCCATATTGTTCTTAAGATTATGAGGATCTATCATGATGGACACTGTTGGAAATGGCCTTTGTGCAGGGTCACCCCAAAACTTTTTGCCTTCCTCCTTCTCTTTTTCTGACCTCATTTTTGCTGGCTTTAGGACTCTGCACACTTTACCACTGCTAAACAGTGTCACAGTGCATATGCTCGCTCCTTAAAAACACGGTGACATTGGTTCATACCCAATTGGCTTATTAAATGTACTTGTAAATCCCTAGTCAAATGCACTACATGTGTCCAGGGCCTGTAAATTAAACACTACTAGTGGGCTGCAGCACTGGTTGTGCCACCCACATAAGTACCCCCCTAACCATGTCTCAGGCCTGCCACTGCAGTGCCTGTGTGCAGTTTCACTACCTCTTCGACTTGGCATTAAAAAATACTTGCCAAGCCGTAAACTCCCCTTTTTCTACATATAAGTCACCCCTGAGGTAGGCCCTAGGTAGCCTAAAGGGCAGGGTGCTATATAGGTAAAAGGCAGGACATGAACATGTGTGTTCTATTTGTCCGGGTAGTGTAAAAATCCTAATTTCACTGATGGTAGGCCTGCTCCTTTCATAGGATTGTATTAGGGCTACCCTCATATACTGTTTGAGTGGTAGATCCTGCTCTAAAAGGAGTAGTCAGGTCATATTTAGTATGGCGAGAATGGTGATACAAAATCCTGCTTAATTGTGAAGTTGGATTTTATATTACTATTTTAGAAATGCTACTTTTAGAAAGTGAGCATTTCTCTACACTTAAGTCCTTCTATGCCTTCAAATCCACATCTGGCTAGGTTTAGTTGACAGCTCCCTTGTGCATTCACTCAGACAAACCCCAAACACAGGATGCTCAGTCGCACTTGCATACATCTGCATATTGAATGGGTCTTCCTGGTCTGGGAGGGTGGAGGGCTTGACACTTACATGTCAAAGGACGGTAGCATGCCTTCATACAAAGGACTGCCACACCCCCTACTGGGACCCTGGCAGACAGGATGGAACTGAAAGGGGACCTTGTGCACTTCTAAGCCACTCTTTGAAGTCTCCTCCACTTCATAGGCACATTTGGGTATTTAAGCAGGGTCTCAGACCGTACCAAATCAGACACTTCTGGGGTAGATACTCTACCTCACAGACACTTCCTGGAGAAGAGAATCTGAGCCAGAACCTGCAAGCTGCCAAGAAGAACTGCCTGGCTTCCCAAAGGACTCACCGGACTGCTTTCTGAGAAGGACTGCTGCCTTGCTGTTGACCTGCAGCCTTGCTGCTCTCTGGCTGTGCTGAGAAGTGCTCTCCAAAGGCTTGGATAGAGCTTGCCTTCTGTTCCCTGACATCTCAGGACCAAAAAGACTTCATTCTTGCAAGAAGAGATGCAGCTGCAGCAAAAAGTGATGCACAACCTGCCAGAAACGATACACAGCCTGCAGCGCAGTGAGAAAATCACTGCACGCCGAACCAGAACAACGCAGCCTGACTTCGCAAGGAGAAGATCAATGCAGCACCAGTGTAGCAACTGGAAATTTGACCCACGGCCCACAGGATTGACGCACAGCTGAGCCAGAACAACGCAGCCTGGCTTCCTGAGGGGAATCGAGACAGCGCCTGCCCTGCAGTAGAATTTTCACGCAACGCCCTCCGGATCGACGCAGCCCCGGTGACATTGTCTTGTTAGCGCAAGATTTTAACACATCATCCCCGGGGCATCCGAAAACCCCACAACCCAAAGAGGATCCAAGTCCGAGCGCTGGAAATTTACGCAAAGCCTTCCCTGCCTGGAAATTGCCACAAAGCCTTCCCTGTATCAAAAATAAATGACGCATCGCTGTGTGCGGCCTAAGAGTCGATGCACACCTCCCCGTTTTCCACTCACCTCCTCCTACGGTTCCTTGCAGAGATTTTGAACGCAAACCAGGTACTTTGTGCTTGCAAGAGACATTCATTGCTTTTAAGAGACTAAAGACACTTTATATAATTTTACAGTGATATTTCAAGATATACTTATTGCATGTTAATCGTTTTGACCTGCATCTTACCAGATAAATATTATATATTTTTCTAAACACTGTGTGGTATATTTATGTGGTGTTCTACTATGTTATTACATGATTTATTGCACAAATACTTCACACATTGCCTTCTAAGTTAAGCTTGACTGCTCAGTGCCAAGCTACCAGCGGGTGAGCACAGGATAATTTGGATTCTGTTTGACTTACCCTGACTAGAGTGAGGGTCCTTGCTTGGACAGAGGGTAACCTGACTGCCAACCAAAGACCCCATTTCTAACAGACACCCATTCTCATAAGTGAAAGTAAAAACCAGGACTTCTCTTCCTCATTATATAAGATGTGCTTATCCATTCTTTGCACTGTTCATTCCCATGCCTCCAGTTTGAGCATTCCAATAAGAAACAGCTCCCCGCTGGGCAACTGCCATGTATAAGCTGGCAGAGAGGAGGCACGTAATCCCCAGGGCGGCACTACATTTGTAGACCGCCAGGTCATAATGACAGCCTTAGTGTTGAAAATTTTGTGGAAGAGAACATCACCCAAAACAGCGTTAGAATATTGTCTGTTTAAAATAATATAGATTGTGAAGTAATATAGTTAAATCTTTACTGTAGGTAAATATATTATAATGTAAAATATATAGTTTTTGTGTGTACTTAATGATCATTTTTTCAAATGTAATTATTTTAAAATATTAAAGGTAAAGTAAATTGTTAAATTAATAAAAATATACGTAACCAACAAAAATATATAACCTGATTTAAATATATATACAAACATATCAAATAGATCAAATAGTTTTTTTAAAGAAAGAACAATTTTCTTTTGGTTTGCTAATAACTTTGGGTCTGTTTTATGAATCTACACAAAACTGTCCAAAAAATAGTTCATCTTCCTTGGCTCCTTCCTAGAAAGTTTTTGGCTGATCTCTCAAAGCAGGGGCTGAGAAAAAAGGGGGACCCAAAATGCAAAATCCCCATACATTTTCCATAGACTTCTTTGGAAAAGGCTACAGAAAAAACTGCTGAACACATTTACACCAAATTCAGCAGAACACTAGATGTTGATCAACAGATTGTGCTTATGTGATTTGGTTTAAATCCATTTAGTAGCTTTTGAGAAATTAAGGTTGAAAGATTCACAGGACAGCCAATTTCAAAATAGAGCATTCCGATTGACCCATGGAACTTTATTTTTTTGGGCCACCTGCCTCCTGTGGGAGTCAGACTCCTGTGAGTGCAAGCACTTCGATTGGCTGCCAGCAACATGGGAACAACGTTGGTGGAAATTACAGGACTTTGAGACTTACAGCCTCATTACGAGTGGTGTTCCGAATCGGACCCGCCTAAAGACTGCCGTCTCAATGTGGGGATGGCCGTCACCGGCAGGAGGTACCAGCCATATCCAGTCCCCCCCCCCAGAAGAGGCCCACAATGATAACAGCAGCTCTTCACGCCTGGATCAAGATGAGCAGCCCAGCCCATCAGGGACCTCTGGACAGTCGGTTCCCCTGCCACAGTCCCAAACAACCACAGTACCTCCCCCCTCAGGAAACACCACCACAGCACCCACCCAGCGGGCACAGGCCACTGTCCCCAGGACACGTCAATCAGCAGTGTGTCCACCACTACTGGGACCCCAGGCAACCCCACAAACCCGGGACAATCAGGGACCTGGGGTCAGTGGCAGTGGGCACACGGTTCAGGGGACAGAGGCACAGGATATCAGGGAAGCTGGGAAGACTGCTGTGTGACAGGGGAAGGACAGGCCCAGGGAACCGACCCTCCACGAGGCACTATCAAACATCATGGGAGCATATCACCATTCCCGGGAGACCATGGGCACGGTACTGGCCGAGTTTTAGGAGACTCAGCGGCTGCAGGAGGGACAATACCTGGGGATCAGGGAGGACTTGAAGTCCATTAACACCAACCTGGTCACCATTGCAGGGGTGCTGGCAGACATGGCCAACACCATGAGGGAGACAGTGGCATACAACCGGGCCCCTGACAGCAGCCCAAACGATGAACAGCCTTCCACGTCCGCCTGCGCTAGTGGACAGGAGGTCCCGCTACAGGACCAACAGGCCACCAGCACCTCACCCCCTGCAGAAGGAGAACCACCCCTCAAATGGTCCCTGCGATCCAGGCAGGAGACAGAGAACTTTGCCAAGACCCCCACAAGGAAATAAGACTCTCCTGAGTGTCACCCTTCTGTCCCACAATGTCACCCTGTCCACCTTGAGCTACCATTGCTCCACTTCCTATGCCCCCTTGGACAATGCACCTGTGATACCCAGAGACTGGACTCTACCCTGGACATTCCTCCGCCATCACACCAGCCCCTTCCACATACCCCTATACACATTAGCCCATAAATAAACACCTTTGAATCACAAAACAATCTGGAGTCAGTCTGTACTTTCACAAATGTATAATTACAACTTCTTCGACAAATATCAATGTTAATGTTCATTTGCACGTACCAATGTCTGACAGTTGTTAGGCAGCAGTAAAGATAGCAGAAGGCAGAATGAGGTACCCAGATCTGTGAAATGGAAAGCCAAAGTGAACTGTCAGGGTCCATACACAGAGGTTAAGAGGCTGACTTATACAATGTCCTACACTAGTCAGATATGAGATGAGCAGTGCCAGTCTCTTACCAGTGTCTCACTGGAAGTACTGCATGATGATGTTGTTTCGGTTGTCAATATCTTCTTCCTGTGCCTCCTCTTCCTCACTGTCCATAGGCTCCACAACTGCCACAATACCATCATCAGGCCTATCCTCATGCAGAAAAGGTATCTGGCGTCGCAAAGCAAGGTTGTGCAACATGCAGCATGCCACGATTATCTGGCACACCTTCTTCGGTGAGTAGTATAGGAAGCCACCTGTTAGATGGAGGCACTGGAATCTGGCCTTCAGGAGGCCGAAAGTCCGCTCAATAATACGGCTAATTTGCCTAGGTGACTCATTGTAGTGTTCCTCTGCCCTTGTCCTGGCATTCCTCACTGGGGTCAGTAGCCATGCGAGGCTGGGGTAACCAGAGTCACCTGCAAATGTCAAGGGAAATCTGTTAGACACACACTAACCCTTAGGGACTACCCCATACCCAGACACCTATTCATACTGTGTGGGGACCTTGGGCTCACTGTAGGAAGGTAGCCTCTTTCTAGCCTCTTTCTAGCCTTGTTACCCCCCACTTTTGGCCTATTTGTCAGTATATGTCAGGGTGTTTTTACTGTCTCACTGGGATCCTGCTAGCAGGGGCCCCAGTGTTCATAGTGGAAACCCTATGTTGTCAGTGTGTCTGATATGTGTCACTGGGATCCTGCTAGCCAGGACCCCAGTGTTCATACGTTTATGGCCTATATGTGTTCCCTGTGTGGTGCCTAACTGTATCACTGAGGCTCTGCTAACCAGAACCTCAGTGTTTATGCTCTCTCTGCTTTTAAAATTGTCACTGCAGGCTAGTGACACATTTTACCAATTCTGATTGGCACACTGGAACACCCTTATAACTCCCTAGTATATGGTACCTAGGAACCCAGGGTACTGGGGTTCCAGGAGATCCCTATGGGCTGCAGCAATTCTTTTGCCACCCATAGGGAGCTCTGACAATTCTTACACAGGACTGCCACTTCAGCCTGAGTGAAATAACATTCATGTTATTTCACAGCCATTTTACAGGGCACTTAAGTAACTTATAAGTCACCTATATGTCTAACCCTCACTTAGTGAAGGTTAGGTGCAAAGTTACTTAGTTTGAGGGCACCCTAGCACTAGCCAAGGTGCCCCCACATTGTTCAGGGGAAATTCCCGGGACTTTGTGAGTGCGGGGACATCATTACATGCCCTCTAGGGGGCTGGGCAGCCGAGTCACAGGAAGGCAGAACAAAGGATTTCCTCTGAGAGAGGGTGTTACACCCTCTCCCTTGGAAATAGGTATTAAGGGCTGGGGAGGAGTAGCCTCCCCCAGCCTCTAGAAATGCTTTGAAGGACACAGATGGTGCCCTCCTTGCATAAGCCAGTCTACACCGGTTCAGGGAGCCCCCCCAGCTCCTGCTCTGGTGCAAAACTGGACAAAGGAAAGGGGAGTGACCACTCCCCCGTCCATCACCACCCCAGGGGTGGTGCCCAGAGCTCCTCCAGTGTGTCCCAGACCTCTGCCATCTTGAATGCAGAGGTGTGAGGGCACAATGGGGACCTCTGAGTGGCCAGTGCCAGCAGGTGACGTCAGAGACCCCTCCTGATAGGCTCTTACCTGGTTAGGTAGCCAATTCTCTTCTGAGGGCTATTTAGGGCCTCTCCTATGGGTTTCTCCTCAGATAACGAATGCAAGGGCTCACCAGAGTTCCTCTGCACTTCTCTCTTCGACTTCTGCCAAGGATCGACTGCTGACTGCTCCAGGACGCCCGCAACACTGCAACTAAGTAGCAGGAAGACTACAAGCAACATCGTAGCGCTTCATCCTGCCGGCTTTCTCGACTGTTTCCTGGTGGTGCATGATCTGAGGGCTGTCTGCCTTCACCCTGAACTGGAAGCCAAGAAGAAATCTCCCGTGGGCCGACGGAATCTTCTCCCTACCAACGCAGGTACCAAATTTCTGCATCACCGGTCCTATGGGTCCCCTCTCATCTTGACGAGCGTGGTCCCTGAAACACAGGAGCTGGATCCAAGTGACCCAGACAGTCCAGTTGTGCTTCTGTCCAAATTCGGTGGAGGTAAGTACTTGCCTCCCCACGCCAGATAGTAATCCTGTGTACTGCCTGATCTGCAGCTGCTAGGGCTTCTGTGCACTTTTGCAAGACTTCCTTCGTGCACAGCACAGCCCAGGTCCCCAGCACTCCATCCTGCATTGCCCAATTCGCTGAGTTGACCTACAACTTCGTGGGACCCTCTTTTGGTGTGCTGAGATGACTGCAGTGCTCAGATCTTCTGAATGCCTGATAAGGTGCTTCCACGGGTGCTGCCTGCTTCTCTGTATTGCTGAGCACCCCCTCTGTCTCCTCCCCCAAGGGGCAACCTCCTGGTCCTTCCTGGGCCCTGGCAGTACCCAACACCTTCAACCGCGACTCTTGAAGCTAGCAAGGCTTGTCTGTGGTTGTTCTGCGTGGAAACAACTCTGCATCCTCCAGCACGCCGTGCGACATCTTTTGACCAAAGGAGAAGTTCCTGGCACCTTCCGTTGTTGCAGAATCTCTGGCTTCTTCCACCCAGAGGCAGCCCTTTTTGCACCTTCATCCGGGGTTTAGTGGGCTCCTTCCCTCCCACCCCCAGAGACTTGCGTGACTCTTGGACTAGGTCCCCTTCCTTTGCAGGTCCTCAGATCCAGGAATCAGTCTTCAGTGCTTTGCAGTCAGTTGTTGTCCTTGCAGAATCCTCTATCTCAACTTTACTATCTTTCTGGGGCAGTAGGGTAACTTTACACCTACTTTTCAGGGTCTTGGGGTGGGGTATCTTGGACACCCTTAGTGTTTTCTTACTCTCCCAGCGACCCTCTACACACTACACTAGGTCTGGGGTCCATTCGTGCTTCACATTCAACTTTTGGAGTATATGGTTTGTGTTGCCCTTAGGCCTATTGTCTCCTATTGCATCCTATTGTATTCTACAGTGTTTGCACTACTTTTCTAACTGTTTACTTACCTGATTTTGGTTTGTGTGTATATTTTGTGTATATTACTTACCTCCTAAGGGTGTATATTCTCTGAGATACTTTTGGCATATTGTCACTAAATAAAGTACCTTTATTTTTAGTAAGTCTGAGTATTGTGTTTCTTATGATATAGTGTTATATGATATAAGTGGTATAGTAGGAGCTGTGCATGTCTCCTAGTTCAGCCTAAGCAGCTCTACTATAGCTACCTCTATCAGCCTAAGCTGCTAGAACACTTATAAACTACTAATAAGGGATAACTGGACCTGGCACAAGGTGTAAGTACCACAAGGTACCCACTATCAGCCAGGCCAGCCTCCTACACTCACCTATTAGCCACACACGGTACCACTTGAGTTGGCCCATCACATAAGGGATGCTGCTTTTCCTCGAAATGTAAGCGTCATGCACAGAGGAGGGATACTTGGCCTTCACATGAGAGATGTACTGGTCTGCCAAACACGCCCATTCATAGAATGGTAGCTTTTTCGATTTCTGTACACCTGTTCATTTCTGTGGGGGGGACAAATGCCACATGTGTACCATCAAGGGCACCAATTATGTTGGAGATATGTCCCAGGGCATAGAAGTCAGCTTTCACTATGGGCAAATCCTCCATCTGGGGGAAAACGATGTAGTTGCGCATGTCTTTCAGCAGGGCTGACAACACTCTGGTCAACACATTAGAAAACATTGGCTGAGACATCCCTGATGCCATGGCCACTGTTTTTTGGAAGGAACCACTTGCCAGGAAATGGAGCACTGACAGGACCTGCACTATAGGGGGGATACCTGTGGGATGGTGGATAGCTGACATCAGGTCTGGCTCCAATTGGGCACACAGTTCTTGGATTGTGGCACAATCAAGTCTGCAGGTGATAATGATGTGTCATGCTTCCATTGTCGACAGGTCCACCAGGGGTCTGTACACCAGAGGATGACGCCATCTCATTGTCTGCCCCAGCGGATGTGCCCTATGGAGGAGAATGATGAGCAGAGGGTCATGTACCACATAGGTTGCACAAGTGGTTTTGCAGTAATGTGAGTAAATCCGTGTTTGGCGTTGTCTGTCTGTATTACTGCCCAAATGTGCTGACACAGTTAGGTGCCATGCCATGTGCCACCCTGAAATGGCGTCTGCCAGACCTGTAGGGAGGGACAAGGGAAAATGAGGTAACTGTGCTGGCGTTGTGCAGCGTCGTGGTACGAGGTCAAAAACCGCTGCACAATTCAGCATTGGTTATCATTGGGCCCTATGGGTTCTAGGAGCCAATGACGATGTACGCCGGCGGTGACGGTACACACCGCTGCGGACGTGACCACCATTTTCTATCTGTTCACTCATTTGATACCTGACCTTCAACAGGAGAGGACCTACACTGCAAGTGCTGCTGTGACCTGTGTCTGGAAGCAACAATGGCTCAAGTGTCTGGGCAAAGGGCCCCTGCCTTCACTTCAGAGGAGTTGGAGAGACTAGTGGATGGGATCTTTCCCCAGTACACGCTACTCTACGGTCCTCCAGACAAACAGGGAGTACACTGTGAGCATGATGCATGGGCCATGAATTTATGGAGTGGTGTGGATGTAAGATACATGTGGGGTTGGGGGCTGAGGCCTGCATGTGAGGATGGTGAGTGTATGTGTGTCAGGGCATGGGTGGGAACTGGTGGGCAATGAGTATGACGAACCGGACGGGGGAGTAATTTCCTTTCATCCTATACCTTTCCTCTAGGTCAGCACCCACCAGAAGAATGGTATTTGGCGTGCCATCGGCAAGGACATGCGGACCCTGGGGGTCTATCATAGATGGAGCACCCACTGCCGCAAGAGATGGGTGGACCTCCACTGCTGGAGCAAGAAGACGCTGGAGACCCAGCTGGGGATGGCCTCCCAACGTGGAAGGGGTACCTGTTGCACCATGACCCCCCTGATGTTCCGGATCCTGGCGGTGGCATATCTGGAGTTGGATGGGCGCTTGAGAGTATCACAGCAGCCACAAGGGGGTGAGTACAGTCTCATTCAGCTGACTCTGTGTGCTTCACGAGGTGTCTGGGTGGGGGATGTGGGCTCTGGGTTCCCCTAGGCCAGGGCAAACTTGGTAGGGTAGGTCCCTTGTTAGGCAGGCTCTGTGGCACTCCAACCCTAATAGTGTTAGTGGGCATCTACAACTAGTCAGCCTCCTGTGGGTTCCAGGTGTTCAGCAAATGGGGTTAGGCATAGTCCCCCATGGGCAGGTGATTTTCCTACTAACTACTAGTGCATGGCCTAGTACATAGGGCTGCTCCCTGTGTGTTATGTCTGCCAATGGTAGTGGTGTTGCTGGCATTGTCCATGTGTCTCCTCTGCTTTCCACCCTTCTTGTTTTGTCACCCTATCCTTGTGTGCATTAGCATCATCTGGTGGAGGAGCAGAAGCACCAGAGATGGAGGGAGCTACTTCCCACATAGCCCATGAGGGTGAATCTACAGAGTCTGAAGGCACCAGTGGGACAGAGGACGAGGGGAGATCCACGACGGGGACACCAGTAACAGCGACTCTTCCTCTAATGGGAGCTCCCTTGCGGTGTCGGGCACCTCTGTTCCCCCTGCAACAAAAGGTATGCCACCACCCCCCCATCAGCACCGCCATCCCAGCAGCCCCTCAGCGTGTTTCCCGTGCCCGCTCACACAGGAGGGTGGGCATCTTCTTCGCCCCATGCACCTCAAGCTCTGCCCCAGTCAGCCCTGCTGTCCTCAGTGGAGAGGCTATTGACCTCCTGAGATCCCTCACTGTTGGGCAGTCAATCATTCTGAATGCCAACCAGGGTGTCGAGAGGCATTTGCAGCAAACAAATGCATACCTGGAGGGCAATCATTCTGGTGTGGTGGCCCAACAGTGGACATTTCAGGCTCTGACCTCAGCACTGATGGCAGCCATTGTCCCTGTGTCCAGCCTCCCCCTTCCAACTTCCTCTACCCAGACCCAATCCCCTCTACCTCAGCCTATCCCAAGCACACCATCAGACCAGCATGCACACACATCAACACACAAAAGTGGCTCAGGCAAACATAAGCACCACACTTCCCACAGGCACTCACACAAGCACCATACCTATGCAGACACACCAACATCCGCTTTCTCCACTGTGTCCCCCTCCTCCACGTCCTCCACCTCCCTCCCTGTCTCGTCTGCCCTCACATTTGCATGCACTACATCCAGAGCCACTACCTCCATCACCAGCACGCCCATCACTACTCACCGCTCACGTGCAATCACCACCCCCACTACCATTCACACATCCCCTGTGTCCTCTCCCAGTGTGTCTGTGAGCCCACCTCCCAAGGTACACAAACGCAGCCACACACCCACCCAACAGCCATCCACCGCACGACAGCCTCCAGCCCATGCACCTTCACCCAAAGTCAACAAACGTACACTTCCTACAACCACTACCTCTTCTTCCACTCCCAAACCCCCTCCATCTACCCGTCCCAGTGTGTACAAAAAACTTTTCCTGTCCAACCTTGATCTCTTCCCCTCACCTCTTCCTCCCCTTCAGTCCTCTAGGGCCCACCTTTCCAGGTCCCAACCCAGCACCTCAGCCACAACATTAGCGGGTACAGTGGTGCCAGCAGTAACCGGCTTTTGGAGTGCGCCAAGCAGCAGGGCAGCCAGTGTGCCAAGGAGCCAGACCACGGACAGTCCCCCACCTCAAAAGCATAAAAAGTTGGCCCGTGCCCGGCGGGAGAAAGGCAAAACATCTACCACCAAAGCCTCTCCCAGAAGTACAGTTGGGAGTGGGAAGACAGCTGCGCCACCATCCAAGGTGGGGAAGGGGCACAGAAAGACAGGCAAGTCGCCGAAAGCCTGCACAGCGGACAAGACCGCCACAAGCACCGCTGCCAAGGACACCGCCGCCACCAGCACCGCTGCCAAGGACACCGCCGCCACCAGCACCACTTCACAGGACACCGCCGCCACCAGCACCACTGCGAAGGACACCGCCGCCACAAGCACCACTTCACAGGACACCACCGCCACCAGCACCGCTGCCAAGGACACCGCTGCCACAAGCACCACTTCACAGGACACCGCCGCCACCAGCACCGCAAGCCAATAAGCGCCAAAATCTCCGATGCTACTGGGGCCGCCACGAGCAGGATGAAGCACTCTGGGCACCAAGCTCCCTCCAGAACCAGTGGAGTATCACATCCACTACCTCAGTCCTTGGCAGGATGAATCACTCTGGGCACCAAGCACCCTCCAGAACCAGTGGAGACTGTCATCTACTTGAGAGACTGTGGCTTTGCACTCCCCAGGATAAAGCAGTGGGCAAACCACCCACTGGAGAGACTGGTGAGACTGTGGCTTTGCGCTCCCCAGGATAAAGCAGTGGGCAAACCACCCACTGGAGAGACTTGTGAGACTGTGGCTTTGCACTCCCCAGGATAAAGCAGTGGGCAAACCACCCATTGGAGAGACTTGTGAGACTGTGGCTTTGCACTCCCCAGGATAAAGCAGTGGGCAAGCTACCCACAGGAGAGACATGTGACACTGTAGCTTTGCACTCCCCAGGATACATCAACGGGCATGGAGCCCCCTCGTGGGTCTGTCGTTGTGTACTCATCCGGCTGAGGTGCCCTCCCTTCCCTTCCCCCTGAGGTGCCTGTTGTATTTCGATCTGATGCCTCAGCAGTGTTCTCTCCATTTTGATCGGGTATCTTGTGTGGGCCTCGCCCATGCATTTTGGGCCCAGTGGTCCACGGACTTTAATGGTGGAATACCTTGGACTTGTATTCTTGGTTTATATATTTTTTTATAGTGTATATATATTTTTTTGAGTACTGGATTTTAATAGATTACAAACTTTCAAATCATTTCCTTTTGTCTTTGCATTCTTCCAGGGAGTTGGGGGGTGTAACTGTAATGTATCATGATGTATTAGTGTGTGTGTTGTCGTGGGTGAGGGTGGGGGTGTTGCGTGTGTGTGTCACTCTTTTTTCCCTCTCCCCTCCCCTGTGTCGTAGGTGCAGTACTCACCGTGGTCTTCTCCGCCGGCGTTCGTGCTCTTGGTAGAGGAGCAGGAAGACAAAGGCAGGGAGTATCTGGAGTTCCGCTTCCATGGCGTCCTGGTTCCTCGTGGGGTGTGTAGAGGTGAGCGTTTTCCCTTCCAAGTCTGATTCCCACCGTGTTTTAGTTTGCAGTGAATCCGCCCTGGAAAAGGTGGCGAATTGGACTGTTGTAATACTGTGGACCGTACATTGTCTTCCGCCTGTCTGTTGGCGGTTACCGCTGCGGTGTTTGTTTGTACAGCTGTGGCAGTCAGAGTATTAAAGTGGCTGTCTATGTTGCCAGTTTCCGCCACGGTCGTGATTCTATTTTTTTCCCGCCGGCCTGTTGGCGGTTTTACCGCCACTTTCACACCGACTGCCAGGGTTGTAATGACCACCTTTGTTTGCTGTGACTTGGCCACAGTTGTGAAAGATGCAACCAAGCCACAGCAAACAGCTATGTCCCGTTGCTGGTTCACCCCGAGATATAGCAGGAGTAGACCCTGGGCGCTGGTGGTCCCCAGAGTCATCAGTGACTCCTTGAGGTGGGCTGCACTGTCCCTCTCCAACATGATAGACCCGGGGAGGTGGTGGTCCCTGGAGCTTGGGGGGTCTGAATTTGACCCCTTTTTTTTCTTTACTATTTGCCCCAGGAAGGCGGTGGTCCCTTGGACTGCTGGGGGGGGGGGCAGGGCTACAGCCCCAGCATAATAATTGTACACAGCCCCAAGGACATGGTGGTCCCTGGGGCAGTGAGGGGGTGCGTAAAGCCCCTGCACCATATACAGTAAAAGCCCTGGGAAGGTGGTTGTCACTAGGGCAGCGGGGGCGTGCGGCCCCCACAACATATATAATAAAAGCCCCAGGGAGGTGAAGGTCTCTTGGGCAGCGGGGGGGATGCCCGCCCCTCCCTGAACCATACATAATAAAAGCCTATGGGAGGTGGTGGTCCCTGGGGCAGTGGAGGGGCCACCGCACCATATATAATCAAACCTTCTGGGAGGTTGTTGCTTCTGGTCAACAGGGGGTGAGCACCCAGGGAGGTGACGCAGTGTTGGTCTCCATATAGCTCATGAGAAGGGTATACCTTAGCCCAGAGAAGAAGAAGGCACTCAGCACTACTGAAACCTGCAATGTCAAATATTTGCATACCTGATTTGATTAGGGGCTCCTGGATGGACGTGCAATGAGCTCAGAAGATGTGTCCTTCCAATGGATTTTTGAAAGAAATGATGAAAAACATACATTGATGTCAATATCAGCTAACACATTGAACAAATGCACTTCGGCGATTGTTTTGGTGCAGTTGAACACACATCAGACATTGTAATATACATCTAGGTAATTGTACGCTGCCTCAGTGCAACCTTGCACTCATGAAGACAGTTACATAAATTATGAAAATGTGTCTATTGCCACATCTTTCGAAAAATATTTATTTATGCATTGCAGCCCAAAAGATAAAAATGTGTCATTTAATAAAGAGTTTGCCTCCGCTATACGTTATGCTTTAGTTTCTTTTTCTCCAAGTTTATGTGAGCCTTAAAAGAACTTGGTTTGATTTTTTGCGTATCTGAGAGGAAACTGTTTAAAAGAAAAGACAGCAAATTCCCTTTGAATATTAATAGGAGAATAAAAAAGTAGATGAAAGGTAAACCGTAGAGTTCCCTTGACTGAAAATGCTTTTACATGGCTTCCTCCCTGTTCAACTGCCTCGAAAGCACTTTGGAGAACAATTATACACTATTAGCCCTTTCAGTAAGCAAAGGGAAAACATCACAAACACACTATCAGATGTGCTCTCATGCCACCTGTCAAACAAGTGTAGATGAATTTACATGTCTGAAAGCTAAAATACATCATGTGTTAATCGGGAATTTAATGTATTTTTCTAAAGGTCAATTAATTTGCAAAGATCCATTAGCGTGATAGCCCTTTATATCTGAAATAAATAATCCGCATATGGTGACTGAATGCTTGCACATTTGTAAGGTGCTAGCTTTTTTTTTTTTAAATTGTAGATATTTGTATAACAGGGGTTCATTAACTTGATAGCCCTTGATCCTGATTTGTTTTCCAGTGACATATGCATGGGAGGCGGCATTACATATAGAGTGTTTACACCCAGATTAGCACACAAGAGTTTGTAATGCTTTTGTAGTTTCTACACTGCACTTGCATATAACTCACAAAACGGCAATAAATCGCTTTACAGGGTAACCAGATTACATTTACAGAAGGTCAGATTCATTTGTTTTAGGCAACAGGGCCCCGGATCACATAGGTAAACTTAGACATTTGGTATTAACTTTTAAGTGTATTAAGTTTACAACTTTGGAAATGCACAAAGGACATTTACAGGTAGTATCTTTAGGTCCACACTCCGGCGGATCTCCGGAGAAAATGTTTGGTCTAAGTTTACCTTTGTGAATCGGGCCTAACATGATTAAAGGCCTGATTTATATGTTGGCGGAAGGAGTACTCCCTCACAAAGGTGGCGGATATTCCGTCCACCACATTACAATCCCCATAAAATATAATGGGATTGTAATACGGTGGGTGGGATAGCCGTCACGTTTGTAATGGAGTGTTTTCCACCACCAACATCCAAATCAGGTCCTACGTGATTTGCCCAGCGTCACAGGATGTTGAGCTGACAAAGGGACTGAAATCTTGTTTGGCAATTCCAACATAGACAGTTAAGTCACATCTCTTTGTTGAAGATAGCAAAGATTGATTCTTCTTTGCATTACTGAACTATCAGCAATGGTGACCTGTTGGACATCTTCAAAGGTGTATTTGGCATATTGCTCAGTCACGTATATATCTAATTATAAATCTATTGATCTGCAAAACATGCTGAATAAATGTTTATTCAATTAGGCAGTAGATGCTAATGTTTATATATTGCGTATGACTTTGATATTGATCAGAATATTATGTATATCTCTGATATCTGGAATGAAGCATATTCATTGGGATAACTCTACTATAGGGATATAGTATGGTGAGAATCCCCACTGATTAAGCATTGTCATCTTGTAAGCTTTCAACTCGTAACTGTCTCCAAGCATTTTCACAGGTTTTATAAGGCCTGCACGGAAGATTTGATTAACAAAATGCACTAAGGCATTTCATACATACAGCATTTCTCCTACAAAAGTCAGCATATTATTATATTTTCTCAGCAACTGCAATGCTCTAAAATCATATATAGTGACACTGTAATGATAACTCTTCTTCATTTGTCTGATCACTGAGTCTTTCCCAATTTCATAACACATAAAGTGTGAATTTATACCCAAAACTATAAAGTCTAGCTCACATGGAGTTCTTCTTTACCCAAAGACCGTGGCAGTCGAAACACAATGTGTCTGTATCACAAATAAACTTGCTTCTGAATTCAACCTTCCTGACTTCCTGAGTGAGATCTTGTACCCGGATTTGGTTTTGTGTTATGTGTGTCAATCAATCAATCAGGATTTATGAAGTACAGCTATTCACCCGATAGGATATCCAGGCACCTGACTAATGTGATTAACATAATGCACTGAGGCATTTCATACTTACAGCATTTTTTTTCAAATCTCAGGTTATTATTATATTTTCCCAGCAACTGCAGTGCTCTGAAATCATAGACAGTGACACTGTAATGGTAACTCTTCTTCACTTGTCTGCTCACTAGTTTCTTTCCCAATTTCAGTACACAGTGTGCGTATATATTTCCCACTGGGTAGTTTTAGTGTTGTACATGTTGGGTGTCGTAGGTGGGGACCAGGGCACCCACCTTAAGTTAATGTTGGCCCCTGGAGATGGGGTCCTTGGGGTTAGAAACTGCTGTCCCCTTCCCTTTTAAAGTAAGTAGTGGGGGATGGATGTCCAGGGCCTTTTAAAGGCTTGGGGTGGGGGGGAGCATGGCACCCTCTCCTTTAGAAAAAGAATTGGCCCTGGGGAATGGCGTCCCCAAGGCCTAGTAAAGCTCATGGAGAGGGGTCATGCGGCCCCATCGCTTTTAATAAAAAAGGCCCTGGGGAATGGGGTCCCTAGGGCCTGAAGAGGCTAAGAGAGGGGAGATGTGTGCCCCCTGCCCTATCTAAGTTTTGTCCCGAGGTGGACTCCCTAGGTACTATTATTACGAGGGGAGGAGGGTCCACATTTACCCTCCCCTTTAAAGAAAACCTGAAACGGGCCCTAGGGGATGGGGTCCTCAGGGCCTTAATAGGCTAGCGAAAGGGGCAGCATGGCTACCCTCCATATGGCCCTGGAGGATGGTGGTTCCCAGAGCCATTATAGGCTTGGGGAGGGAGGCTACACGGCAACCACCTCTTTAAAAAGAACAGGCCCTGGAGGATGGGTTCACCAGGGGCCGCACAGTCCCTCTCTCCGCTACAAAAATAAACAGCCCTGGGGGTGGGGTTTCAAGGGCCTAATGAGGCTTGGGAAGGGGGCCATGCTGCAACCCTCTCTTTTGAAAAAACATGTCCCTGGGTGATTGGGTCCTCAAGGCCAAAAGGAATTTGAGAGAGGGCAGGGTGTCTCCTCCCATTTTTTTCAAGTCTTTGCCCTGGGGGTGGGCACCTGTGGACCTATATTTGCTAAACAATGGGGGCCCCAGGGCAATAATAGGCTCAGGGAAGGGGGACATGTGCCCCCCTCCCCATTAAAATATAAATGTCCCTGGAAGATGAGGTCTCAAGGGCCACAATAGGCTCAAGAGTGGGGCAATGTGCCCCCCCCTTTAAAAGTAAAAAATGGTGCTGAGGGATGGGGACAGAAAGAGGCTCAAGGAGGGACCCCAACCATTTCATTATACATATATACATATTGCCACTAGGTAGTTATAGTTAAGACACTGTTTTTTTACTTGCCTATATCTTTGGCGCCACTTGACGAATCTTCACAAAACTTTCCAAAGACATTTGCCAGTCTCATCAGCTGCTGCCTGAAAAGTTTCATGGTGATCTGTCCCGGATTGGGGGGGGAGAAATAGGGGGAGGTCCTAAAACCTGTTTTCCCCATTCATTTTTCCTAAGGGATTTAAATTTGTATACCTAACGATGCGAAAGATTTGCGACCCCTCTCGATTTCGTGCAGGGATCTGATTGGCTGATAACACTTCAACAACAGAAGTCTTTGAAGTGTTGCCAGCCATCTTGGGAATTGACAGAAGCCGATAAAAGTTAATAAAAAAGAATGGGGGCCAGGGTATGGACATCCTGACCCCTTAGCTCTGTTAGTCGGGTCCCAAAGGGACACCCTCCACCCCCAGGGCTAAAAAGCATTTCTTTTATTTTATGAGAAGAGTGACAGTGGAGCCATGGATAGGCCGTAATTTTTTTTAAAAAAAACAAAGCATGGTCTCCCGTGCTTCAATACTGTGCCGCCTCCCTGCCCTAGGGACCTCTACCTCCCCAGGGCTGAGTTTTAATATGAAGTAGGGGGTCTCCTACCCTCCACTGCCACGGGAACCGCCACTTCTCTGGGTCTAGTAAGTGATATGCAGGGGTCTGCGTGCCACCCTGCTGCCATGGGGACACCCACCTCCTATGGAAAGCTCCCCAGGGCTTTGATTGAATGTGCTGGAGCCACCACCTACCCAGGGCAAATATTTAAAAAAAGAAAGGGTCCCTCATAGGACCCCTGTGCCCCTGGGACAACCACTCCCATCGAGGAGCCTTTGATGGCCCTGGGGACTGGTAGCCCCTAGGGCCCATTCTAGGGACATAGCTGTTTGCTGTGGCTTGGCTGCAGCTCTGCCTCTGCAGCCAAGCTACAGCAAACACTTTGGGTTTGACTGCAGGACCTGTAAAGCAGGTCCCACTGTCAGAATCTGAAGTTTTCATCTCTGTCCCCTGCATGAGAGCGGGGGACAGATGTAAAATGCTTGAGCAAGCACAGAGTTGCTGTCAAAGGTGAGGGTGCAAATTATAGTTACCTTAGGGCACAAGTTATAGTTACTTGAGGTAACTCTAACTATAGCTGGTGAATTTCTTTGGTTTTGTACGTTGAAAATGTGAGCCTAACTATAACATCCCTGTAACCTTTTATTTTTTAAGTGTATAGATATATGTATGTATACGTATGCATACATATATACGTATACATATATATATATGTATACGTCTGCATACATATATACGTATACATAAATATATATGTGTGTGTGTATATATATATATATATATATATATATATATATATATATATATATATATATATGTATATATATATATGTATACATAAATGTTACAAGGACATTATAGTCAGGTATACTTGTGCCCAAAGGTAACTATAAAATTGCATGGTGAGGTCACGAGTTATAGCTACCTCAGGACTCAAGTTATAGTTATTCTAAATGACTGTAACTGCTGATCTTCTAAGGTTTTGTAAGAGTAAATTCAGAACCTAATTGTAACATCCCTGTAACCTTAGGATTTTTTAAGTGCATTTCCATGTTCTTTTTAATCTATAACATACATAAGACATTTGTTTTTTTCAGTGAATTTCTATGGTTTATTGTCATAAAAAAATATTCATTACTATACATTATTCCAACCACTGAAGCATGGCCTTTGGCTATGCGTGGCGGTAGCTGGCCACAGGGCCTGGCCTGCAGCCAGACCCTGCGACCAACCCCCTTAACCACCGATCCCCATGCAATGCACAGCTTTCGGCCCTCTGTGGCAGGAGTTGGCTTCAGGACCTGTCTCTAGGTGTGAGAATAGGTGTGAGAGGGTTTCTCTGGGTTTTAGAGTGGTTATGAGAATGTCTGTCTTGGTGTGAGAGTGGGGTTGAGAGGGTCTATGTGGAAGTGAGAATGGGTGTCAGAGTGTCTGGGTGTGAGAGTAGCTGTAAGAGAGTGTCTCTGGGTGTAACAGTGGTGTGAGAGTGTCTCTGTGAGTGCGTGTGTGAGTGTCTGTGTGAGTCTGTGAGTGTATGTATGTCTGAGTGGTTCTGTGAGTGGGTGCATGGGTCTCTGAGTGGGCCTGTGAGACTATGTGTGAGTGTCTGTGTGGGTGGGTCAGTAGTTGTGTGAGTGACTCTGCCACAAAGGAACCTCACCTGCCCTTTTATCCAACAGGAGTCCACAGTTTTGCATGAAATATCTAACCAAGTGGAGTTCTTTCTGCCTCTTGGGTAAATGTCTGGTATGTATTCTACACTACAGCTGCGTACTGGAGCACAAGGAAATGTCACCAGTGACCTTGTGTGCATTTAGCAATCTTATTGTTCCACATGCATCTTTCTCCAGAATTCTGTGATAACATGAATCATCCTATAGAAAGGCCAACATGACTATAAAGATGTAAACCTCCACCAAACCAGGGTCCTTCCTCTTATCTATGTGAAGTAAGCGCCTCTTTGTTTTGTGGAGATGTCTTCATATACCTTGGCATCAAGAACGTGCCATCAAAATCAGAGGGAAACACAGGGTGTTTCCTCTGTTTCTCTTTCTGCAAAAATGTGGGCCGGGAAACAAAGGAAACACCTGCTTCCAGCGGACTAGAGCTGTTTGACAGCTCTCACCTGCTGGAAATAGAGTGTTTGGCCTGACTTGGAAGGAGCTGTCAAAGATGCTGCCAAGTCAGAGCATACAGCTATGTCCCTGGGGTGGGCAGCCCGGGACATAGCCGGAGCTGGACCTGGGAGATGGCAACCCCCAGGGTCATTTTTGGATCTGCATGGCAAACCGTGGGGCCCCTCTCTAACATTTAAATAGCCCTGGTGGTGTGGTGCTCACAGAGGGCCTATGACGGAGCACCTTCATTATTTTATTTCAGCCCAGGATCCCCTTAGTTGATTAAATTGCTCCAGCTCCCCAGGGTTTGGGGTCCACAACGGACCCCCTTTATTATTTAACTACAGCCCCGGGGAGGTGAGGGTCATCAGGGCTGCAGGGAAGCCATGCAGGTCCCCTCCTTCATGTCACAGTTAACCCAGGGGAGGTGATGTTCCACATGGCTATGGGGGAGGCCCTCCCCCATTTGAAATTAATGTCTTGCCCCATGGAGGTGGTGGTCTTGGGGGCACAGGGGCTGCACATATTTCACTGATATTGCCCCAGGTAGGTGGCAGTCCCCCGGGCTTAAACAAACCCTAGAAGGGTATTGTGCACCGCCTCCTCTTTCAATTCCTCAATGTCCTCGGGACATGGCCCACCCAGGGGCAAAACTAAAAAGTCTAGAAAATCTGCGGTCCAGATCCACGGTTTTTCCCCAAATTTAAAAAACATGCTTTTTAGCCTTGGCAGGGTATGTGAGGACCCCTAGACCTGGGGTAGGGGGTCAGAGTGACCCTAACCTGGCCCTTTTATTTAACTTTTTTTATGAAACTCAGCTGAAGCCAAGTCAAAAGATGGCTGCCAGCACGTCCTTGTTGAAGTGTTGAGAGGCAATCAGATATCAGCACAGGAACAGTTGGATCCACAAAGGATCTGCATCCCTAAATATCTATATTTTTTCATCTTTATATCTCAAAAACTACTAAACGGATTTACACCAAATCACAAAAGCACTCTTTCTGGACTAAGAGCTAGCTTTCAGCCAAATTTGGTGTAATTCCATTCTGTGGTTCATGTTGTAGTTGTATTTGAAAATTTGAAAATTCACATTGACATACACTGGGGAAAAAGTGTTCTGGGACGCCCCTTTTTTTAAGCCCCTGCATAATGGATCACCCCAAAACTTCCAGCACAGCAGCTGAACCAACTGAAGTATAAGATTTGCAAATTTCGTTAAGATTCGTCAAACAGTGCCAAAAAATGCTCTGTCTATGGAAAAATTAGTCCTAACTATAACTTATTACTGGTGACCGTAATACACACACACACACAATTATATGTATCACCTAGTATTATTATATTATTATCATATTGCCTAGCCACTAGGTAGTTATAGTTGGTATATAGTTGGTACCATGTTTCACTAAAAAAAGCGTTTTTTGACTTGCTCTTTTTCTTTGGCTCCATTTGATGAATCTTCGCAAAATGTTCCAAAAAGTGCTCCCCTGATTCTTGTTGTGGATGGGAAGTTTCTGGGTGATCTGTCAATCAGGAGGTGAGAAAGGTGGGTAAGGGTAAAAAAAAGTGCATTTCCCATGTTAATTCTCATAGGGATTGTAGCCACAACTACAGCCTGATCCACTGGATGGAATTCCACCAAATTTGGCAGAAACTAGTCTTTCATTCTAGAAAGAGTGCTTTTTGTTATTTTGTGTAAAATTGTTCAGTACTTTGTGAAATATAAACAAAACTAAATATCACTATCTAGATGCTCAGTCACCAGGGATGTAACTACCTCGTCCTGGTAGAGGCCCTCGGGGAAAGCACTAGCGCTTCCCCCTGAGGGCCTCCCACCCCCCTCTGAGCATTTCTGCAGCCCGATAGTGAAGCGACTAGACACCAGGGATTTATCTTTTTTGATTGTAAACAACGAAGGATAGCAACCTGTTTTGCAAAGGTCGCTCCCCTGGGAGGGCAATTATTTATTAGGCCTCAGCATATTGTAATTAGGCGGATCTGCCCCTGGGGGGGGAGCAGAAACCTTTAGACACCAGGGAACATTTTTTTAAAGTTTTTTTTTTTGTTTACACGTGGGGAGCGAACCTTTAGGCAAGGGTCACTCCCCTGGGGGGCAAATTTATTTTAGGCCATTTCTGCCCCCCTGGGGGGCAGATCTTCCTATTTCCTTTTTCTATTTGGCTGATGTGCCCCCAGGGGGGATAGAAACCGCTTAGGCACCAGGGATTGGTGTGTGTGTGTGTTGTTTGGGGGGCAGCCCCTTGGGTAAGGGTCACTTTCCATGGGGGTCCATTACTGTTGGCCATTTCTGCTCTCAGGGGGGTATATCAGTATATTTGTGGAAGGCCCATCTGCCCCGCAGAGACCAGGATTTTTTTTTTTTTTCATAACCCCACCCCAAATAAATCGGGACAAAGTTGTTCTGCCCACCGGTAGGCAGGTGGGGCAATTACCCCTAATCCACTCCCCGGGAAGGAAAGAAAGCCTACTAGATGCCAAGGAATTAAATAAAAAACAGTGGGGTGGTGGCTACCAACCAGTATGGGCATGGTTATGCCCCCACTCCAACTGAAGGAGGTAACAGTCTTTCAGCTCTCCCCATTCACAATAAAACATCTTATCCCATGGCAAGCAAGAGGACATTTGATTATTTGGGATTTTGGTTTTACATTTGGGCCATGAGAGCTTGTCTCTCAAATTCGTCCCTGTTGGAATTGTGAGGGCTGCACTTTTTGGACTACATCTGGGTGAGTCCAGGGTGGTGTGCTTCACATGAACCCTACACCATTTTCTTACCCACAATGCCCTGCATACCTCCAACTTTGCTTGAAATCACACATTTCCCCACATTTTGTGATGGAACCTTCTGGAATCTTCAGGAATCCACAAAATTCCTGCCACCCAGCATTGTCGCATGTTTACTGATAAAAAGTCTGCCCACCTTTTCAGCCTAAAAACATTTTTTTTTTCAAACTGCACTATTGGACCTGCTTTGGTTCCCCCTAATTTTTTACATGTTTTTGGCTCTTCCCTGTCACAGGCACTTGGCCCACCTACACAAGTGAGGTATCATTTTTACCGAGAGACTGAGGGGAACGTTGGGTGGTAGTTAATTTGTGCTGTTGTGGTAATCCCACACAGAAATGTGAGAAAAATGTGATTTCTTACATACATTTGAGGTTTACTGTGGATTCTGAGTAAGAAATCACTGGGGGAGTCCTCACATGTCACACCTCCCTGGACTCCCTGAGGTGTCTAGTTTTCAGAAATGTTTGGATTTGATAGGATTCCCTCAATCGCTGCTGAGCCCAGGACCAAAAACACAGGTGCCCCCGCAAAAACAGGTAGTTTTGTATTTGATACTCTTGATGTGTCCACATAGCGTTTTGTGGCATTTCCTGTTGCGGGCACTAGGCCTACCCACACAAGTGAGGTACCATTTTTATCGGGAGACTTGGGGGAATTAGGGGTTGATGGAAGTTTGTGGCTCCCCTCAGATCCCAGAACTTTCTGTCACCAAAATGTGAGGAAAAAGTATTTTTTTGCCAAATTTTGAGGTTTGAAATGAATTCTGGGTAACAGAATCTGGTGAAAGCACCACAAGTTACCCCATCCTGGGTTCCCCTAGGTGTCTAGTTTTCAGAAATGTTCAGGTTTGCTAGATTTTCCTAGGTGCCAGATGAGCTAGAGGCCAAAATCCACAGCTAGACACTTTACAAAAAACAGGTCAGTTTTGTTTGGGAAAATGTGATGCATCCACGTTGTGTTTTGAGGCATTTTTTGTTGCGGGCACTAGGCCTACCCACACAAGTGAGGTACCATTTTTATCAGGAGACTTGGGGGAATGCTGGTTGGAAGTAAATTTGTGGCTTCTCTCACATTCCAGAACTTTCCAAACGTTTTTTGTTCTCTAAATTTGTAGGTTTTTAAAGGATTCTGGGTAACAGAACCTCGTGCGAGCGCCACAAGTTACCCCATCCTGGGTTTCCCTAGGTGTCTAGTTATCAGAAATGTCCATGTTTGCTAGGTTTTCCTAAGTGCCGGATGAGCTAGGGGCCAAAATCCACAGCTAGGCACTTTGCAAAAAACAGCTGTTTTGGGGGCATTTCCTGTCGCGGGCACTAGGCTTACCCAAACAAGAAAGGTACCATTTTTATTGGGAGACTTGTGGGAATGCTGGGTGGAAGGAAATTTGTGGCTCCTCTCTGATTCCAGAACTTTCTGTCACTGAAAAGCGAGGCAAAATTATTTATTTTGCCAAATTTTGGGGTTTGCAAAGGAATCTGAGTAACAGAACCTGGTGAGAGCCCCACAAGTCACCCCATTCTGAATTCCCCTAGGTGTCTAGTTTTCAAAAATATATAGTTTTGCTAGGTTTCCCTAGGTGCTGTCTGAGCTAAAGGCCAAAATCCACAGCTAGGCACTTTCCAAAAAACACATCAGATTTCGATGTAAATATGTTGCGTTTCCTGATGCGGGCATTAGGCCTACCCATGCAAGTGAGGTACCATTTTTATTAAGAGACTTGGGGGAACACAGAATAGAAGAACACGTGTCATTGCCCCTTGTCTTTCTCTACATTTTTTTCTTCCAAATGTAAGACAGAGTGTAAAAAAGAATGCCCCGCAATTCACATGCTAGTATGGGCACCCCGGAATTCAGAGATGTGCAAATAACCACTGCTTCTCAACACCCTATCCTGTGCTCATTTTAGAAATACA
The DNA here is from genome assembly GCF_031143425.1 of Pleurodeles waltl. Lineage (NCBI taxonomy): Eukaryota > Metazoa > Chordata > Amphibia > Caudata > Salamandridae > Pleurodeles > Pleurodeles waltl. Next base: position 790,330,273 of record NC_090437.1, on the reverse strand, counting down.
AAGGTTTCCTTGATAACTATTTTTCAATTTTTATATTTCAGCAAATTAATTGCTGTATACCCGGTATACAATGAAAACCCATTGCAAAGTACAGCCCTTTATTGGCTCTGGGTACCTAGACGTCTTGATGAACCTATAAGCCCTATATATCCCCACAACCAGAAGAGTTTTGCAGACATAATAGTATATTGCTTTTGAAAATCTGACATCGCAGGAAAAAGTTATAGAGTAAAACGTAGAGAGCAATGGCTTGTTTTTTCACTTCAATTTCAATTTTTTTTTTTATTTCAGCTGTTATTTTCTGTAGGAAAACCTTGTAGGAACTACACAAATACAAATGACCCCTTGCTGAATTCAGAATTTTGTCTACCTTTCAGAAATGTTTAGCTGTCTGGGATCCAGCATTAGTTTTACACCCATTGCTGATACCAACTGGAAGGAGGCTGAAAGCACAAAAAATAGTAAAAATGGGGTAAGTCCCAGTAAAATGCCAAAATAGTGTTGAAAAATGTTGTTTTCTGATTCAAGTCTGCCTGTTCCTGAAAGCTGTGACGTTGATGATTGTAGCACCACAAACCCTATGTTGATGCCATTTTCAGGGAAAAAATCCACAAGGCTTCTTCTGCAGCCCTTCATCCCATTTTGTTTTTTAAAAAAAATGAAATTCTCTCTGTATTTTGGCTAATTTCTTGGTCTCCTCCAGGGGAACCCACAAACTCTGAGTACCTCTAGAATCCCTAGGATGTTGGAAAAAAAAAGTACGCAGATTTGGTGTAAGTACCTTATGTAGAAAAAACGTTATGAGCGCCTAAGCATGAACTGCCCCAAATAGCCAAAAAAAAGGCCTGACACCCAAAGGGTAAGAAGCCTGGCAGTGAAGGGGTAAAAAAATAAAAGTTGATTTTGAGAAGCCCCCGGGTGGGCCAGGTTCTGGGCCCATTTTATTGTAAAGAAGGAGGGCGCACAGGGCCTCCCTTCTAGGAAGGTTTGATGTCCTGTGGACTGCTACCTCCCAGAGGCTTGTTTATAATGACTGCTGGGGCCCCACAGTTCCCCTGCAGCCCTTGGTCTGCCATCTCCCTGTTGCTAATGACAAATTAAATACAGGGGGCCACCGGGCCTCCACTCAGCCCTGTGAACCTCCACCTTTGTGGGGCAAATAAAAAATTCAGTGTGGGGAGGCTGCTTGGCCCCCCTACAGCCCCAAGGACTGCCACCTCCACAGGGCTAATAACAACTACAGTGTGGGGGGATCTGCCCCTTCACAGCCCCAGGGACTGCCACCTCCCCAGGACATTGATATTTTGAATGCAGTGGCCAGGCGACTCCCCTCGCAGCCCCAGGGACTGCCACCTCACCAGGGCTAATAACAAATTAAATGTGGGGGATCACCCAGCCCCCTCAGCCCTGGGGACCCCACCTCCCAGGGGCTTATTGAATCATTGGAGGGGGGCCATGTGCCACCCCTCAAGGAGCCAATGATGGTCCTGGGAACCACCACCCCCCAGGGCTGGCTCCTGCTTTTTCCCCGGGTGCCCACCCCTGGGACATAGCTGTTTGCTTTCACTTGACAGGAGCTTTGACAGCTCCCACCACATCAGAGCAAGCACTTCACTTTCTGCAAATGGGGGCTGGCAATCAGCCCTCAGCTGCAGAAAGTGATGTTTTGATCTTTTTTTCCTGCACATTAATATACATGCAGGGAAACAGAAGAAAACATTGCTCCTGCAAGGAGGGAGCTACTTTGTAAAGTAGTTCCCTGCTTGTGGGAGCAATGTCGGTTCTGCAGGATGTGGGGAGCAGGGTTGAACCATGGGGGCCTTCAGGCTCCCTTTCCCGGTCCTGTCACTCTCTCTTCCATCCCATAAAAGGATTGAAGATGGAGAGAGATTGTTATTGTAATGGTCTCTCCACACATTGACTTCAAAAATTCAGACTAGCAAGATGTTTGATAATAAAATTTACATTTACAATTGGATGCAGAGCTAAACAGAGTCAATTCTGGCCTAATGGTCCAGGTGTCGTGCTGTCACTCAGTAGGCTGAAGGTTCAAATCCGAGTATCGCTTAGCAGTGTGTCTATATTCTAGTGTTTTCACTGTTAAAGATTCCTACTGACTGAGCATTTTTCCCCTCAAAATCTGTGGGTTGAATGTCATAGCTAAGTCTGGACATTGTACAGTAAGGCGTCATCTCTGGCCTATTGTTTAAGGTCTCAGACATGCACACTACAGATTAAAGGTTCTAGTCTAGGTGACTCTGTGAACATTTCCTGCTTTAGTTTATTTTCAACTATAAATATTTAAGTTTCAAAATGAAATGTGATTTCACTCGTTTTAACTGAAAAAATAGTTTTCTTTTCATTTTGTCCAGAAATATGTAATTTTAAGTATATTATTCATCAAAGCCTAAATCACTCTCTCTCTCCCAAACCCTCACTTTCTCTCTCTCTCTGTCTCCCAGGGTTGGGTTTCTATAGTGGGTTGGCCACAGGGCTGGCCATAGGTCAGGCCCTGCGGCCCACTGCCGCTGCGCACAGCCAAAGGCTGTGAGTAGAGGTGGTTGAATTAACGTATAGTAATAAAAATTGGCAGCTTTGAGGAGAGGGAGGAGGAGACAGGAGCGCATTTTCAGAGTGCGCATTACACTTTTTGACCAGACTGAGGAGGAAACATTTTTGAGGAATAGGTTGAACTCAGCCATGATACTTGATCTGATAGCTGAGCTACAACCCATACTGCAGCGCAGAACACATAGGACTCACAGTATCCCCGCCCATGTACAGGTATTATGCTCCCTCCACCTACTTGCCTCGGGGAGCTATCAATGGGTCATAGCAGCAGCTGGAGGGGTCTCACAGAGTACCCTCTCTAGATTTTTCAATGCATTTATTAACGCCATGCTGAGCAGGATACACCAGTACATCAGATTCCCCCACACCCCACAGGAAATAAAGCAGACAAAAATAGATTTTTACCAGATAGCACAGTTCCCCCATGTCCTAGGTGCCATAGGTGGGACACATGTTGCAATCTGTCCACCATCAGCCACAGAGTATGTGTATTGCAACCGTAAATACCAACATTCAATGAACATACATGTGATTTGCAATGCCTCCTACATCATAACTGATCTCGTGGCCAGGTACCCAGGGAGCACCCATGATTCATACATCTTTTGCCATAGCGGCATGCACACAAGACTGCTAGCTGGGGAGTTTGGAGAAGGATATCTACTAGGTATTGTCCCTCTGTACACTGGCGCATTGATGGCGTGCTGATGTCAGATGGCTCAGTTACTCAATATACCCTCTGTCCCTTCCAGTAGACAGTGCCTACGCAGTGCGCACCTACATGATGACGCCCTACCTAAATCCTACTACACCTGCTGAAGAGTCGCTTCCGGTGCCTCAACAAAAGTGGAGGGTCACTACAGTACAGCCCAGAGACAACATGTAGAATAGTGGCTACTTGTGCAATCTTGCACAATATAACTACCACCAGGGGCATACCTGTGGAAATATCGGAGCCAGACTCAGATGAGGATGATGATCCCATACCACCCCTAAAGCCAGCAGACAGGACCAGTGCAGCAGAGGAAAGGTAAAGGCGTGCTGACATTACACACAACCATTTCAGATGTAAGTATGTAAACACAAATGCACTGACAAATGTACCTGTAGTGAGTAAATGTATTACCTTAAAGTTAGGGAATGTTAGTCCAACGATAGCAGTTCACAGTAAAGCACTATTCCTTCATAGTGTACTCATTACCCCTCTGGCCACTACAGTCACTTCTTGCGGCCACAAATGCCACTCGAGTGCCCAGTTGCCTCACTGGCACCTCAATTGTCTGCCTCTGTGGCAGTACTGTGCCTGGCACTGTGCCCTCTGGTGTCCATTGCGGGCACAGCTAGGCAGCTGAGGCTGGATGTGTCCTCCGTGTCCAGCAGTCCAAGCTTGCTAGGTGTGGCTGACCTGTTTCCCATGATATTGTCAATCACATTTGTGATTTGGACTAGTACGTGAGCCACATCCCTGCTGCTGTGTGCTGCCTCCACCTGTGCAGCCACTGCACAACGTGAAATTTAGGAGGTGGAATTAGCCAGCCTAGTCACAGAGCGACAAAATCCCCCGAACTTGCTCATGAAGCGTCGCTCCTGCCTGCAGTGGCTCACCCTGTCATGGCGCAGCTCCTGACATAGTTCCCTCACAGCAGAAGTGAGCTCCCTTGTGTCCTGCGATGCCTTGACCTGTCCCTCATGCAGCTGTTCAATGTTTGCATTCAGGCACTCCAGCTGGCGATGCAGGCCCCCCATGTTGGCATTATGTTGCTGCATCTGTTTTTGTGATGCAGTGATCTTTTTATTCTGCAGTCGCTGCTGCTGCAACATAGCCGATTCCAGGCCAAAAAAGAAGGAGGTTCCCTCACCTGCCTCATATGCCTGTGCACCTGCATTTGTAGCCATCCTGCGGGGTGCTGTGGTCTGCTGTGAACCGGGCTCCTGTATCTGGGTGCATCTGCCAGTTGGGGATGGTGTATATGGGCCTTCCTGCTGCTCAACGGACTCCTGACTGAGTTCTGGCAGTGGCAGTGCCCTGGCCCTGCGTCGGAGTGGCGCAATGTTCAGAGACCCACTCGTATTGGAGTCTGAAGCAGGATGGGTGTCAGTCTCCCCTAAACTGGCACATGCTGTGGCTGCTGGGCCTGGCCCACCTGCAATGACAATATGCAGCATGTCAGTTATGTTTTTTACAATTACGGTCACACAATGGTAATAAAGGTACAGGTACTTCTCTTCACTGTGTTGTGGGTGTTGTGTTCTTCTGGGTGTCGCTCTACTTAATTAAACTGTATGTGCTACTTTCAGCTCTGGGTTGTGGACTGCCACTCCCATAAGGCATTGTTGTGCTGCTTCTAAGATGTGGAATGGACTACTTCTCACAATGTTTTACATTACTTGCTAATTCCTAAGGGGCTTTAGTGCATACACATATGGGGTTACAATTCAATATTGCACTTACCTTTGCTGGTACTTGGTGTGCCGGAGGTGTCAATCTCAGTGACCCCACTGACTTATTCAGGGAGGAGTGTGGACTCCACTAGGTCCTCTATCGGGGTGTGGGTGGGCCGCCTCCTGTGCTCCTGGCCTCCTGCAATCGTCTTGCCACCCTCTCCTTGGCACGGGACCGCAGGTCGTACCACCTCTTCTTAATTTCTTCTACCGAGCGCTGTGCCACTCCAACAGCGCAGATCTTTGTTTGTATGTCTGCCCAGAGTCTCCTTTTCTCACTCTCAGGCACCTGGAGTGAGGTTTTGCCAAAAAGCCGGTCATGGCTCCTGACCACCTCCTCTGTCAGCACCTCCAGCTCTTGCTTGCTAAGGTTAAGCTTACGCTTTCTTTCTCCCTTCTCCTTTCCTTGGGCAGAGGTGTCCATGGTTGTTCTGGTGTGCTGCCTCCTTCAGAGTGTTGCTCAGTGTGGCTGGGCTGACTCTCTCTGAGTGCTGGTTTGGGTGTGGCACCTGAAACTGCCTGGGATGACTCACTTCCTGCTTGTGATGTCATCAGGCTCCTCCAGGTGTGCTTTCTCGCAATTTCTCGTACTTTGCGATTTTCAATTACAGAATCGCAATTTGCGAAAATGCAAATTGGGATTCGGTAAATGGGCCTCGCAAACCACAAATAGTGATTTTTAAGAAATCGCTAATTCCAAATTGCAATTATGATACATGGCCTATTGCGACTCGGAAATAACGATTTCTTAAAAATTGCTATTTACGATTCGCAAAGACATTTCTTCATACATCTGGCCCCAAGACACCATCAATCATAAGGTTAAAAAAGTGCATCATACATGAGGCAGTGGATATGCAATTGCATTGGTAACAGGAATGTATGACCAGACCCGTGACAGCAGTAAGTGGGACATCAGCTATCTCTGCAAGGAGCATGTGTGACAAGAAGTGCATCCAACCTGAAAATGGATTGCACAAGTGCCCCAGGTATGACAAGCATTTCTCACAAGACATGCCCTGCGCAGTCTATCCCAGGTAATAAGCTCTGCCACTGCAATGTTTTAAGTCTCTGCCCACCCTTCTCTAGGGGGCGCAGTAAATTGACTATCTGTACCCTGAGAATCATCATCCACACTCAACCAGACTCCCATTCCAACTCCTGTGTGCTTCCCTCTTCAGTATGGCATGCCATAGTTCTAGCTCATCAGTCTGCATGGACTTCAGGTCCCATAATGCACTGCCTGGTAGTAGGTAAGACCTGTAATTTGCTGTCCATTGCTTCCCATGTGAAAGGTCTGGTTGGCACCTTGTACTGGATTCTTAACTCCAGGACTTGTGAGAGACTGAAGGTGCACACACCTGTGGAGCACTCTCATACAGCCCAGCCATTTGACTCTGCCCTGACCTTGCTGCTGCCTGGAACTGCTTAGAAGCTGCCATTTCCTGAATCTCCTTGTGCATTGGAGTACAATTCATTTGTGTACCAGTGCCCTTGTGGGATTGTGTAGCAGTGCAGAGTACACTAGAAACTGCTCTTTGTTTCCGCAGTGTTGTTCCTGCTTGTCCCAGTCAGACTCTGCTCACTGTGTATTTGCCTTGTTCATGTTTGTTCCTGACAGAGCCTGCTTCCTGTTAGCCATACTGGTTCCAGTCTTTGCATTACCCAGAGACGTTCCCTGTGGCTGCATTTGCCTCTTAGTTGGTTTCCATGGCCTCCGTTTCCTCTTGGGGTATTGTGTCTGGTAGGTCTACGATCAGTCCTCAAATGTATAGAATAATTTAATTTGTTTTCTTATCTTATTTTGTTCTGGGACACGTTTTCAAAGGGGCAATTCCAGCCCCCATCCCTTGTCTGGTTTTGCATGTATTCATTAGTGCCAAATACTGACAGTGTGCTATGGATGTATGCCTGGATTAGGCTCTGTGCCTCCAGCTCAACAAACAAGGGATGCTAATATGTATGTAAGGACAATACATGTTTGTGCCTGACAGTCCAGACACAGATTCACTTCTGCTGCCACCTTTTGATGGGGCTTGCGTGGTGACTAGCTGTGAGATTGATCAGCACAGAGGCACTGATGTTCCCTGTTACGGTGGGAATTTTAGAGCCCTACTCTGTGTACAAATGTAGTGATGAAACCTGCCTATTTTTTTATTACTGATCCATAACGTATTTGAGCACACCAAGGTTGCTATGCCGTCAGCCTACTGAATGTTCTGCTGTACCATAGCTGCCCTATCCCCTTGTATGCCATTACCTGATCTTTGGCTTTAGGTCAAATCGACTTCAAAGAATACTTGGTTAATTCAAGGGTTGTCTCCATAGACTCCTGACTAGACCTGCACATAACTGTTACACCATGGAGGCCAACACTGACACAGGGTACACATGGCCATACACTTGAACTGGACACTTTTGTGCAATGAACCACTGGAAATATGTGAACACATAAAGCATGACCTGCTGGTCCACCACAGCCACAGGAGAAACATAGGTCATTTACATGAGTCAAACTGGGTGTACATAACAATTTTATGATTGGATTTGAGACTCTGTCACAAACAGTGTACCTACCTAGCATGTTCAAATGCCTGACACATGGGTAGTTTACACACAAGTGACCATGAAGTGGTAGCCAACATTTCATGACATGTGAGGGTTAACATATCTGACATAGCCCTCATCAGCTGTCCTCGATCTTTCCTGTGTATAGTTAGTCATGGGAAATGTATTGTCCCCAATGTCAAGCAAGTACGCACAGCATAAGAGGCAACAGATATTAAAAACACATATCATGACTGATGTACCTCATTGGTTGGCATCTGATGGTTATACCCATTTGTACCACATTCATAAATTAACAGTGCGCCAAATGTTTTGCATGCCGTTCCCACATAGGCATCCAAATAATTTTAACAGACAATTCACACACAAAACACACAGGCCATGATTCAATTTTTAGTAGCCTAGCCTTGCTGTCCTCTATTGATGCAACACCTGTGAAAACTTGAAAAATCATATTTAATTTCTAATGTTTGTGCTGCTGTTGCGTCAGTTACGAGAGCTAATCCTGCACAACAAACTGAGTATTATGGGCCACAGTAGTATGGTCTGCCACATGTGCCCAAACACTAGAACACACACTGCAGGTCATACCATCCCTTCTTTGCCTAGTTATAGGCTGCATGCATGTTAAAATTTGAAAAATTACTCAAACACAGTTTAAGACAGAATTTTTTACGCAAACGTATAAAAAATGATGCATATGCATAAAAAAATTAGGCATATGTGTTAAAAATGATGCATATGTGTTAAAAAATGTTGCATATGCGGTAAAAAATGACACTCACGCACATTATACATCAATTGGTCCCTAGCGTTAATTCCATCAGCGCACCCCATGCATGCAGATATCCATTGAAAATGTAATGATCCATGAATGTAGCAGATTTTAATGCATATGCATCAACAAATATTGACGCAAACCCCGTAAGCGTCAAAAATGTACATGCAAGTCAAAAAACAGGCCGCAAATGAGACAGGAAGTCATGTAATAGGATATCCTGTTTGCAGAAATGGTACAGTGGGTGTACTTTCACTTTGCAGTCTGTGAATATTCTAGACTGTGTGGCTGTGTTTTGACTTGTCTCTCTGTGAATATTGTGAATTGGTGTCCTGTGTGCTCTTTATATTGTCTTTTGGTGTTTGGTAAGTGTCTTTTGTATCCTGTGTAAGTGTATTTGTGTTGTTTATTACATTTAGATGTGTCTTTGTACTGTTTGGAGTCTGTTTGTGGGTAGTATTAGTAGGGATAGTTTTGGGCTGTCTGTGGGTTAGATATGTTTCCTTTTTCTACCTCCTTTCCCTGTTTTTCGCTCTTTACTTTTGATTTATTGTTTTGGTGTGATGTCAGGAAGGAAACGGCTGGGGCGCATGGGTGAGGAGGAGCTAGGGGCATTTGTGTGGCTGGTGTGCCACTTCCTCCCCCTGATGTTGGATGCTGGGGGCCGTGTGATACAGGGGTATCACATGGAGGCAAGAAGGCTGGGGTGGGCAAATGTGCTGTTCCACCTGAGGTGCATTTTCAACACCCAACGCAATGATCACCAGCTGTAGCATCGCTGGGCTGACCTGGTGGCCCGAGAGCAAGACCTGATGGACCACCTAGGTGAGGTGATTGGTGGCCCTGTTGGTGAGTACCAAATTGACTAATGTGTACAGTAGAATGCTCTGAAGTGACAGTAGCAGATGTTGTGACATGCTGCATTCAATGTTTGTGGAAATGTGGAATGCAAGGTGAACAAACTGTGAGTGTACCAGGAATGGGATGTATTTCACAAGGTAATGTGAAATACATGGAAACAATGTAGTCCACAGTTTTGTGGATCCATGTCCGAACAGTATTCAGGGACAGATGTACCAAGCTCTTCATAACCTTCACTATTATCTTAGGCCCATATTTTTACATTGTTTGCGCTGCATTTGCGTAATTTCTTGACGCAAAAGTATCGCACACTTGCTTCATTCAAATATATTTTGCTAATTTGCCCAGCTGTTGCGTCAAAAAATTAAGCAAATGAGACACAAAATAAATCACACATCTGGACCTAAGTTGACTGTTTCTGTGTGTTTATGTCTGGACAAATAATCATTCACATGGCAAAACCCAAATGGGCCATTATGCTACCAGATTGCATTATCACAAAACAGTGTCAACCGTGGGTTTTCGGAGTAGGTGTTGGAATCCTATCATTAAGTAGCAGGGCCCAACGGCATTTTTTGCTTGGGCACAATTGCTGGGACTGAGCTAGTGCAGTTACCATATGTTTCACTTTGGTGCCAACCCATTTTCTAAAGTAAAAAGGGTCAGCATGGGATCCCTGCTCTTTGTGAATGCATGGTCACAAACTATTTTTGAGCATGATGTTGTGCAAGGGACCACTGACTGCTTCCATGATACTATTTTAGTGAAGAAATAGGTTGTTATATTAATTTTGGTACACCCCTGCTGAAATATTGCAGTATTTCTACAACTGTAAACTTCTCAGTATGAAGGCAGTCACAGACATGGCGATCTGCTGAGATCAGCAGGCCAGAATTCCTGTGAGTGCCGCCATTCCCAAGGTGTTTTCAAATAGAGAACTACCTCATCATGATTGCAGAAGTAGGATATTTGCTACCCCTTTTTTTTTTATTAGCGGACAGTGTTAGTTCGGGTGTACTACCACTGATCACCCAACTTGGCAATTCAAAGTTGCTGCTTCTGGCAATGTATGATTTCCAATACCTGATATAGGTACACAGGGCCCAGAGTAACACATTTCAGGTGCAATGACTACACCTGTGCCCATGCATTCTGTCAACAATGATCAACTAAAACACTGTCAGCATACATCATATTGCTGTTTTGAATCAGAAAAGTGGCCAATCCAAGTTTAGCGTAACATTGTCATCAAGTAACACACAGGATCCCTGCCATCATGTTGTCGTAGGGTGCATAAACGGCTTAGGGTACACTGCCAATGTGGCATATGTAATCAACATACAACACTGACACACCTATTATGGACCACAGAAAGCACTATAATTCCTGAAAGCAAATCAACCCACCTGACCATCACACACTTACTCATTGTCCCTTGATGCACAAGCAACAATACCTGAGTCACTGGTATTGCAGTGCAACAGGAATGTGGCATTGCATGTGTCTCCCAATTACAAAAGATGAAATGGAGTACCATATGGAATGTATTAAGCACAAAACTGAGTAATCATGTTTGGCACCACATGATTGTTAGGGCCAGTGCATGTGTGCATATGTGTGTCTATCACTCACTGGAGTGACAGTGTCAATGCATGTTTGCAGTGGTATGTCTGTTGGGGTGTCTACATGCCTGATGTGCAGCTCTATCATATAAAATGTCACACACAGTGATTTGTTGTTCCAACTTTTGTACAGTGAGCAGAAATTGAGCACATATCACCCTTCCATGTTTTACAGGTGGACCAGCCCCTTACACAATAGGTGAAGTGGCTCGATTCGAGGACCCAGAAGTATCCAGTAAATGTTAATATGGTTGTACTGTGTTGTGCTTGCAGCTGTTGTGTGATTGACTCCTGTGTGTTGGACTCATTGCAAGATATGATGAGCTGGCACGTGATCTGATGTGTGATTTGACTGGAGGTTGCCATAGTGTTCCATGGAAGAGATAGACATTCACTGGCAGAAAGTCATATATTGGGAGTCGAGTGCTGTGCAATAGGCATGGGCAGGTGAACAAGATGATTTGTTGCCACATGCATGCCAAAAATTGATTTGGAGGTGGCCAGTGTCATAATTTAGTCAGCAAGTCACACCCTAATTCACACAGAACAGTAATGCATCAGTTTTACACACCAACATGCACATCCCTGTTAAGTAATGAACATGTAGGACTGAATGGGTGACGGTCCCACAGCATCTAGCTCCACATGTTGTACTCCATTTATGTGGCACTTGAGTGAAATGTCATAGGCATGCATGCCGGTCAAGGCCAGATGGGCGCCTACATCAATGTGGGTGATTTAGAAAATGTGTCAGTGAGATCTGATGTTGATGGTTGTCCACAAACAGAACCATGAAAGTAGATGTGATTGTGAAATGGTTGACTCAATCCTAGTTGGTGGTAGACTGACTAAGTCCATGTACAGCTGGACAAAGCTTCATGGTTGACCTTGATGGTTGAAAATATGTATTGCATGCCCATCCCCCCCTGGGGCACAGGGTTAGGGGGACAAAATATATGTAGGTAGGTGTGATGGTCACAGTGTAGATGACAGACATGTAATTCAAGCATTCTTGTGTGCCAAACTACAATGCCCCCTTATGATTACCAACGGCATACCATCCTGCCAGTTCCATATACAAATCACAGGTCTTGTGTGCCTGAATTTGATCCAGAAGATAGGGATTAGATGGCCTGGCACATGTTGAATACTTGCAGCATTTGTTATGTGACGAATAGCACTACATATATGCACAGATAATTTATTTAAGTACACACCTTGTTGTGAATTGCTGTGCTGTTAGTTGATGGGTAGGATGCATTGGCATGTGATCCCTCAGGGACATTATGTCATCTGTACTGTGATTTGGACTGCCTGTGCTATTTGTGAGGAAGTGTTAGATTATCATCTGTACATGTATCACACAATGATGTCACTAATGTTTGCCGGTCTGTATTTTTACAGCTGCCCACATGAATGCAAATGAAATCCGTGAATTTCAGAGGTGGGCAGTGCAGTACCAACACATCCTTGTTGTGGAGGCTGGGTACCATATGATGGCTAGGTGGTATCGTCATTAGAGAGCCACAGGGGCATGGAGGGCACTTAGCCAAGGGGGGCCAGCATTGGCTACAACATCCACCACCACACCAACTCAGAGCACAGTGGACACTGGGATGATAGCCACTCCAGCTGGTCCCTCAACCTCATCAGCACAAGACCCAACAGCAGCACCATCTGCACCTCCACCTCCAACCACGGCACCAGCACCTGCAACAACAAGTGCTACTCAGACCACCACAGCTGGATTAATAGACATGGCAGATTTCCACAACCTACAACGTGACATGCAAGAATGTTGCGCCGCATGGACACTCTACAGCAGGAGGTGGCCCGCAACAGCAAGAGACTGCAAGTGATTAGGAAAATTCTGAGGAGGGCCAATCTTTGAAATTATTGTTCCTCACCCCAAATTACGTCCCCTCCCTCCTCTTTCCTCATACTTTCTTTTAGTGGATTTAGGGGGCTTAGTGTTAGGTTAGAGTAGACTATTAGTTTAGTTAGGATAAGTGGGTTGGGGGTGGGGGGTTATATTATTACATGTTTGTTTGTGGGTGGGTGGGTGGATGTGGATGTTGGGGTTTATGTGTATTATTAAAAAAAGAAATTACAAAAAAATATATATTTGTTTAGGATTAATTAGTATGTGTTTAGGTTATTATATGTTGTCCTACACGTGTCCAGTCATGTAAAGGGGGTGGAGGGTTGATGTTTAGAGTGTTTAGTTACATTAGGTAAGTTTAGCTTAGGGTATTTAGGGCCAGTTGTGGGTAATGTATAGTTAGGATAGGTTAGGTTAGTTTAGGCGTTTGACATAGTTTAAGTTTCCTTTCATACATATATAATAAAGTTTGATATACTCTTTTGCAATATGTGGCATATGCTTGGGGATCAGGGCCTTTGCATGAGTGTACAGTGTCAAATTTGTGTTTGCCTGTGTGTTCCATTCAGCATCCACATCCTATTCTTGACATGGTTATTCCCACTTCCAAATGAGCTGTCACATTGGCAGCTACAACAAAGCACTTCTCAATGAATCTGCCATCCATTGAACCCACCACTCAAGGTAACTATGGTTCCCAATGTGTTGTAAAGGTTGGTGTGATTTTAAAACTGCCATCGTTTGAGTCCTGCGTTGGAATCTTGGGCACTGTGGGACATCTGCCTGCAGCCTGATGTTCATGCGAACTCTGATAAACTGACTGGAACTTATGAAGTTCAGTATACATAAATCACACCTATGATTTATTACATTGCACTCCCAGGTGACGTTATTGTCCATACATTCATACACATCTATTCCTGCTGTATGGTGTGGGTGTGGGATTAAAGTTTAGAGTCATATGTCACATAGAGAATTATTATCTTGAGGGAATGACTGTGGGCCACATTGAGTTTCATCTTGTAGATACTTTGAACCTGACATATACACTATTACACAGCATTATAATGTTTGTCATGCTCTAACTTCAGAAATAAGCCAAAGGCAGCACAGATGGTGATAAAATCCAGCCCTTGTGCATAGATATGAGCCCACATCCTTTGTACACTATTGTATTGACCTTTTGTGGCCATTGACATGTTCCATGCATCACAAATCTCCTACACAGTTAATGTGTCACATAAAACAGAGACAAAGTGGTTGTGTAGGTGCTGTTTATTTTAAAGTGCTGTAGTGCAGTATTTACATAGTCCAGGATTGTAAATCAATTAGTGTGATGCCTTCTATTGTGACGCAACACAAGTGCAATGCTGAGGGACATGCCATTGGACATGCTGTGATGGAGTGTCATTCAGTGCAGAGGAACATCAATTGCCAATTAGGTAGTGAGACAATTGCAGTCCATAGTGGTAAGGTAAACAGTGTGTTGGAGAACAGTGAATGTTACCAACTGTAGCAAGACTGGCATGTTAACAAGCACAGGACATAGGAAAATCAGTGCCCATCTGGCATGGACTGGTGCTACCCGGTACTCCTACGGCTGAATGTGATCTGTGCCATGTCTTCATCTTCTGATGTGTGTATTGTCTCCTCTGCCATTAGTGGTGGTGGGTTTGAGGGGGTAACACACACTTCAGTGTTTGAAGAAGTGGACTCTGAATTTCTGGGAGCTGCCAACTGTGGGGCTATTAAGGACATAACTGCAGCAAGGAAGAGCTGCTGGTTATTGAGTATTGCAGTTACATCGCTGTGGTAGGCAGCCAGGTTGGCCCTGAGGGCATCATGATTGTAGTCGTGCACGCAGTGAAATGTTTGGGATGCCAGGTGTTGTGGCAACTCCCTAACTGCTGTAGTGAAATCCCTCACACACTGTTGTAGTAGGGATTGCTGGACTTGCATGGCTGCTGACTGTTCTGCGGATGACATCATGCACATGTGCATCCCCTCAAGGCTGGCTGCCATATTTTGCATCCCCACCCGCATCTCCTTTGCCAGCTCCCACTGTACTTCCACTACTGTCCTCTCAAAGGTGGTACCAGTGTCATCAGAGTCCTCAGCTGTGTTGGAGCTCGCAGGTCATACTATTGGGGTAGTGGGTGGGTCCTCTGTGATGGCTGCTACATCTGTTCTCCTCCTTGCGACTGAAGGTGGGGTCTGGAGGCTTTCAAGGACATCTTGGAGGGTTTCCTGGCTATTGGATGCCAGCTCGTCATCAATGTCATCAGGGTAGTCCAGGACAGGCATATCCCCAGCAGAGCCATCGTCCTCTGCAATGAGATATTGTACAATTAGTGTGTCTGTGTTGTCATTAATATTGGCATTCTCACAGGCTTATGCCCCACCTGCATGTCACATGTAGTGTTGGCAGTTTGGGGAATTGTCTGCGTCACATCCTGTAGGTGTAGGTTCTGTCCACATTGTGTGTTGCCACCTTCGTGTCCTGCTCAACCCTCCCTCCATTTCCATTAGCATGGTGAGGCCTTGCAATGCCTGTGGGTGTTCTGATGCCACTTGTACCACACATAATAAGATAGGACTCTGATATTTCACATACACTTATACGTTGCTGAGACCTAGCACATACCATGTATTGCATTGGCATGACACGATACAGGTGTCAGCATTGGTAGTGTGTCATGTTGATGTTTGCCAATGTGTGCTACATTGGATTGCACTGATGGGCCTGGCAGTGTTACATTACCTCTTATGACTGTGTGGGTGTGTTTCACTACCTAGACAAATATGTCCTCCCCCTCAATGCTGTTGTCTTAGTAGTATTATAGTTGAGATGTTGGAAGGTGATATTGCAGCTATTGTAACACAGGCACAGGGTAGACCCTGCAATGGGCAGCAAGGGCATGACATTACCGCTGTGTACTTCATAATGTAAGTAACAATACGTGATGTTTATTGCGCCTATAGACATGAGCATTTGACAGGATTTACACGTGATTAGGAATTGAAGGGGATTGATCACGTCGTCATCCTGAACCCTCTATTTTGGGTGAGTTTGATCCATGGGCACCTAACTGCCATTTGGTACTTGACCAGCACACACAGCACAGGTGGTAGTGGCAACTGTTGTCGATGGTAAATGCCACTTGCGGAAATGGCCTGAGACTGGACATTGTCCCCTAGTTCGCGTTGTGAGAATACCAGCTGTCCTGTGACGGCAGCCCAGTTTCACATTCTACCCTACCCTCCTGGACTGGCCCTTCCTTTCCAACAGCCTTGGCATGGCGGAGTACCCCCATGCAAAAGTTGTTGGTGTTGTATTGTGCTGTGCCCCTGGATTCCCCTGCACAGCATGTGCACCTGTGCCGTGCCCCTTTGCCCTTTCCACTGCCTGATGTCCATGGCTGACATGCATTGTGTAGTAGGTATGTACCTCCCCCTGCCTGCAGTTAACATTCAGGCATTTTTTTCCCCCATACAACTTAGCCTGCATATTTGTTGTTTCCTGGTAGTCTGCGCTGTTCTGTCCTGCGATTCCTGTGACGATCTCCTCTGGGATGACGGCTGTCGCCATCTCCTCCATCTCGTCCAGGGCCTCCTGCAGTGCTGGAAACCCACCTCCAGTCTGCAGTGCTGCCTTCTTGTTCCTTGCCTTTTTTTCCTTTGTCCTGCGCTTGCAGTCATGCCAGCGTTTCTTGCACTCCGTGACAGTTCTCCGGACCTCTGCCACACTGTTTATCTTGTCAACAATTTGTTGCCAAATTGCCTCTCTCCTCCCAATTGGCAATTTTGAGGTGACGAAAAGTTGATGCTGGTGCTCTGTCACCTCTCTGACCAGAATATGTGACAGAACAACTAGGTCCTAAACAACTATAGCCTAAACCACTACTGCTAAACAACTAAAAAGTCTCTACAATTAAGTACTGAACAACTACTGTCTAAACAACAATTGTGCATGAATAACAATTGCCTGAACAACTAATATATGTATATATATTCTAAACAACTAATAAACCATAAAAAACAAAAAGAAAACCTTACCTTAAAATTAGTTGTTCGGGCAATTGTTATTCAGGCACAATTGTTGTTTAGACAGTAGTTGTTCAGTACTTAGTTGTAGTGACTTTTTAGTTGTTTAGCAGTAGTGGTTCAGGCAAGTAGTGGTTTAGACCTAGTTGTTCAGGATGTTTCCCCTCTGACCAGTATTTTATGCTCCTCTGCACTGAAATTTCCCTTCCTTTTCTTCTTGTCTCTCCCCTGGGTCTTGTCTGTGTCCTGACGGGATCCTGGTCGACTGGGGTCTCCCTCGGGGGTCTCTCCTGGCTTCTGGGATCCATTCTGGGGCTCCTTAGCACTGTTTGATGCGTTTGTGCCGCTTTTTGATGGTAATGCGGTGGAAAATGGAGCATATCTGGTTTGCGACGTCGCAAACCGCGTTAGAGTAAATTCCCCACGTTAACATCATTTTGCTTTACGACGCAGCGCAATGGTTAGAGTAAAAAAAATGACTCTAACCCGTGCTTTGCACCACCATGCATCAAAGTATAAATTTGACACACGGGTGGCGCAAAGAAATGTCGTTAGCCTGCATTAACTTTTTTGACGCAAAACTGCATTCGGTCAGTTTTGCATCAAAAAGTATAACTAGGGCCTTCAGTTTTTAGAGGTCTAAAACACTTTCTTAGAATTACAGTGTCTTGTATGTGCCCCTGCAAGTTCGAGTTCAGGCAACTGAATAAACAATCAAATGATCACAGCTGTGTTGAGGTACTGCTTTACTCCACATAGTATGCCTTTTCTTGCCACATAATTTAGTCAACCTGACTGTATAATTTAGTGATCATGTGCTGCATCCTCCCAGGGGCCCGAGTTAACCATAAAAGTTCTTGCTTGGCATATTCAACTAAGATTGTGTATACCATATGTTGTGCAGATCCACGTAAAGTCAAAAAAAGAATGACAGCAATAACAAAAGTATTTAATTTTTGTTCCCATTTTAAATTTTGCTCTCTGATGTTGCTGAATAGATGTACACAACACTTAACAGGAAAGTTGAACTAGGACGTATGATTTTGTTGTGTGGTGTAAATTTGGTGAGCAGGTTTTGAAACATTTGCATTTGAAAAAAAGAGTAAGATGGGTTTTGAATGTTTAATTTTCTTGTTGTTGAGTCTGTAATTTAATCACAGCATGTAAAATAAGAACTTACATCATAAGACATTTCCATAATGTATGTACATTTTTCGTTCTACTTCACTCAGGTTTGATGTCAACCTATTCCACTGACATGCAGGCGATACTCAAAAAATGACATGGTATTACTTATTCAGATGCCATAGCTATCCATTTTTGTACCTTTAAAAGCCTTCGCAGCTCTGCCGTTTTTATTCTCACCGCATGATAAACCTCTGACACCATCTTTATACAATTATAAAATACTAACCTCTATGTGAGCCCCTGAGTGAGATCCCACCCTACCCCCTGCATTGCTCGGAATTCAGTTAACCAAAAGTGTATTTATTACTTTCCTTCTGAAGTTCGGAAAATGCAACATTTCCTCCCCCTACTTAAAGTGATTTGATGGGACGCTTGTGACATATGAGCAAAGGGTGAACAGACCATCAGAAACATGGGAAATTCCCTCAATAAACAATATAGTCGGATGAGATTGCAGCCATAACAGGCAAGGCTCTACAATCTAAATGGGCTTTATAAGGCACCACCCTATTGGGAGTTTCCTAATGTTCCTTTAGCCTAGTAATCACATTATACACACCAAATGTGAGAAATGAGGTTCTGATCCGTTTAGCACCCTTTGATTTAAGTTCTGGTAAAACTGTTTTGCAGGCTAACCCCCAGTGTCTACCTTTTAAAATAAGGTTTGCTGCTATTTAGCTGGGGTAGGAGGCTGTGGGCTGTTTGAGTTCCATCCCATGTGAACAAACTTGCCCACACTTGTGAACTCAGTGAGTGGAGCTACTGTCTAACTTAGACCGGTATATGCACTCAGGAATCCAGTTGGAGAGGGGTCCATTAAGAAATTGTTTATGGCCAGTGCATGCCTTAGCATTGTATTGGGATTTCAAAGATCAATGCTCCCATTTCTTTTTGACTATTGTGTGGGACTGTAGTGGTTTGCTGAATTTACACTGTAGGCTAAGGCTGTAACAAAGTACCAACTTCACATTGGCTGTACCTAGAGAAGAGAATCTTTTCAAAAGATGTCCTTTTCAGAAGGAAAGACATTGCAAAAGACAGCTTCTACAGAAAACAAATATTTTGAGGTCAGGATGTCTAAAGGACAGGATCAGTGATTGGAGCACACCACCAGTATAAGAACACAAATTTACCCTTGCAAAACAACACAATGGGTCCAAAGAAACAAGCTGTAGCTCTTCCAGTTTTATTGCAGACTGCTAGTTGATCCCACTGTGCCCAATAACACAAAAAGACAGACGAAGCATGTAAATGTCTGGAGGGACTCATAATTAGGCCCCTGGATGCACATACCCATAGAGAACCAGTGCCCTGGGGGCCGCTGTCAGCTGGATGTGCCACACTCTCACTATTCAGAATAAATAGGAAATGACCAGGGTATCAGGGAAGGATACATCCAAGCAAGGCAGTCCATGGACTGGGTGGAGGGTGTTCTGTGGAGGAGAGGATCCCAGCTACACCAGCCTGCTGTACATGTTTGGACTTGTAGCCAATCATTCAAATGTTTAGCTTAAAATATAATGTGAATTCTTTTTTTTCATTTTCTCTTCATAGAATTGGTGTTGATTGGCAGTCCAAAGAAGTTGATAAAATTTTTTATATCTATACTTTCGTAGTAGTTCCTTCAGCCATATGATTCTTTTTCTATAGAACCTTTATTTACTGTCTTGAGTGATTCTTAATCACATTTTGGGTTAGCTCACTGGAACATTTTAATTTCACTGTTTTCAACTAGCTATGTGGATTTGTTCTTCAGCTTTCATTGAAAACCAAGGGTGAGTGTTTTGAATCTAAAAGCAATTAAACACTGACAAATGCATCTGAAAAATGGATGATACAAACACTATAGCAACCCTTTTCCCATAGAAGTACCGATGTTTCTGATGCTTTATTTAATCTGCACTTTAGTATAATATATTTGCTATTTGTGTGGTGTGCGCATTCCCAAGCCCCAGGAAGGCTTTGAAGACTACATCGCTGGAAGTTCCGGGTGACTCGGGAGGTGAGTGCAGGGACAATGTTTACACAGGACTGGAGCAAGGCCAAGCCCCCCTGCAGGTACAGAGGGGGAATTTATGCTGGAAGGTAAGAGTGTCCCACGTGGAAGCACAAAATATTCCAATGAACCTGGGAAGATCATGTGTTACATACAATGGATATGAGGCCTTGCTGGTGACAGATGCAAACAATAGTTGGCAAAAATAAACAAATACAACAGAACTCCAAGTACATGATGGTACAACCCAATGGTTCACGTTGGATACGTAACTATCCTAAATAGACACATGATTTTCTTCAGGTGCAAAGCAGACTGAACTTGCATAGCAACAGAACAGGAAGGTCAATGGTTCAAGATTTATGGAAGGGGGGCCATGGATTGTTTGAGACCGGAAAGCGCCCTAAAGGAAGGATGACTTGGAGTACTCAGGGCAGGGAGGTGCCACAAGTGAAGGATGAAGAGAGAAACCCACCGCACATAGGTTACAAGATGGAGTCACGATATTACAAGTTTATAAATACGTTTCAATCTCACATTTATTAGTCTTATACATTTTAAATGTAACAATTAACAATGTAAGTTAATCTAATGTATGTAGTTTGTCCAAATGTAATGCAAAGTGTTTAAAAAAAAAAAATATGCATTAGTGAATCAACGGATCTGCCGCAAATTAGAAATTAGAGCCTATCCAGGTACTCCATGGTTATTAGTTCCTGTGATGAAATTGTGATGGATCTGCAGATTTTGATCCAATGAATTCTCAAAATGTAAAAGAAAAAAAATAAATATGATATACAGGAACCTCTAATTATATGATTGACATCATTGAAAACATGTCCCTACATTAATATTTGCAAGCGTATGTATGTTTAAAACACACTTCTTTATTTTACCCATTCAGTAAATCCGTGCATCCACGTGCTGGAACCGTGGATCTGCCATGATGCCTGGAACACACCCAAGACTCTACTTCTGATTTGCTACAGTAAGTCCCCACCCATGCATATGGCAAACCACAACCTAAGTCAATCATATGGCTTTCAGATCTCTACAGAGAGTTTGAAATCCAGGGCTCCTCTTTTTTTTTTGCCTTTGTGCAAAACCTCTTTCTACTACTGCAGCTATGTCTTCTGAAGATTTATGAGACCCTGAACTTCTTCCAGATGAGAAAGAATAAAGGCCACCACCAAAAAGGAGCCAGATCTGGGAAACACTTTACAAGAAGAAGGTCATAGGGATGATCGTGTAGTGAAACATCTAAGGTAAGAAGTTATCGAGAGGAACCCAGAAAAAGTATTCGCATAGGACTTAATCCATGTGGAAACATTTGAAAATGAGAGCATCCCATTGCATGGTGAGTGAAAGGTCAGGAGCAGGAGAATCATCATCAGCAAGACCATCTGTGGAACCGTGAGCATTTGAGAAGATGATCTCCATTTCTGGTTTTTGACAGATGATTTCTTAGATGTTGACTCACTGTCGGAAATGTGACATGCCTGTGGGTCTGGACATCTCCTCCATGGCTGCCTATATGGACGCTGTCAACAATCTTAAATGTTATTTTTTTTCATCTCCCCATTTGACCTTACATTTTTTTCAGACAATACAGCCAGTTGCTGCCTCCAAGTTGCCTTCCCTTACCCGTTTCACTACCCTGATTATTTTTGTTCCTGAAGAAAACAAAAATAGGCCTGTGCAGAGTTCAAAGAATTCTGTTACGTGGAACTCCATGAAGTGCCAAAAAAACACATGGAGTTCTACAAGTGGCGTTGTTTGTGTAAGGTGCACTGAATTTCAGCACCAGGAGTTTCTCCCACTCTGTAAAATCAGTGTGAACGGCATCACATGAAGCACCAAGGGGCTCTAACTTCTTTCTGCCGCTCGAGTAGATTTTCTACTCAAGCATCAGCTTCCTCAACATGAGTTGCAGCTTTCTCAATGTGGCCAGTTGAGACCTGCCATGACTGCGTGTGTTCAGAAATCTTGCTCATTCTCACCAACATAGCGATTTAGCTCTCTCACGCTCGCCACTTAACATTGGTGAGGCGCACAAGAGAAAAAACTCTGCTCCGCATCACTTCATTGAGTTTTTTTAACTCTGCATGGAGTGGGGAGTGGGCAAAACTCTGAAAACTCTGTCACAGAGCATAATTCTTTGCACACCCATTAAAAAACTAGACATAAAAAACGTTCTTGTTAGAACCACCTCATCTAGTCAAAGAAAGATCTAACTACTGTTTGGGAGTTTTTGTACGTGTATATGTATCACATCCCGCATAAGTAAAATTAAAGTAGTACATGTGACAATTTTAATTATTACCAAGGGGAATGAACCTATAAAGTAGTAAAGAAGACACTAGCAAACATATTACAATGACATCATGAATGCTAACATTGAAATGGATGTGTTACTATATGGGTATCTTAGCGGTTGAGTCAGTAGCTGTATAAGTGGGTTCCTGGTTGTGTGATTAGCTGAATGGGTCTATGAGTTGGTGTATAAGTATCTGTGTGGATGTGTAAATGAGTGTGTGAATGTCTGTATGCTTTTATGTGCATGTGAGTAGGTGTGTGCATGTGTAAATGGACATGTGAGTGACTGTATGGGATTGTGAGTGGGTGTGTGAGTGGCTGTGTGACTGTGTCACTAGTGTAAGTGAAAGTATGGGTGTGTTAGTGTGGGTGTGTAGGTAGGTGCATCTCTGTGTATATGACTTTGTTTGTGACTGTTTGTGTGGGTCTGTGAGTCGCTGTCTAACTAGCTCTATGGGAGTGTGAGTAGGTGTGTGAGCATCTTTGTGGGTGTGTGAGCAAATGATGTAGTGTTCTTTTTGTGTGTGTGAATATATGAGTGTTTGAATGGGTATGTCAGTGGGTGTGTTAGTGTGCGAATGGGTCTGCTATTGGGTGTGCATGTCAATGAGTGTATGTGTAGGTGTGTGATTGTGGTAATGGGTATGAGAGTGGGTGTGTGAGTGGGTTTGTGGTTCTATGAGTGGGTATGTGAGTGGCTGTGTGGGCCTGTCAGTCGGTGTGTGAGTGGCTGTGTGAATGTGTCAGTACCTGTGAGTGTGCTAGTGCAGATTTAAATGTCTATGTGGGTACGTAATTGGGTGTGTGACTTAGAGGATGTGTGAGTGTCTGTAGGTTTGTGAGTAGGTATGAAAGTAGCTGTATGGTTGTGTGACCAGCTGTGATGATTTGCGATTCCTATTTTGGTAATAAGATGGCATTCTCAGGGCGGCAGCACTACTGAGTATGGGATACTGAGTCAACCCCACACCATTTGGTAGCTGTCGGCCTAACTTGAGCATTCCTCAACCATATCAGGGAATAGATGATTTGTGGCAATCTGAGCCTGACACTCTGACCCCTCAGGGAAGTCGTGGAAACTTTCACTCAGTTACTCATGTATGGCAAGACAGGATATGAGATGCAAACTGGATTTCAACG
Organism: Pleurodeles waltl; assembly: GCF_031143425.1. Taxonomy (NCBI): domain Eukaryota; kingdom Metazoa; phylum Chordata; class Amphibia; order Caudata; family Salamandridae; genus Pleurodeles; species Pleurodeles waltl. The sequence continues at coordinate 790,306,865 of NC_090437.1, read as the reverse complement.
CATTTATTGAAGGAATCGCATCCTAGTATAAAAAGCATGTGCTGCAACAATAAGGCAGATGAAACTTAATAGGTTAATCATCATTACAACCAAAGTAAAGAAGATGAACAGCCCCACCTTGTTGTGTGATTCTAGAAAGCCTAGGGATTGTAAAGATTCCTACCAAACCCTATGTCTAGATGTGAGAGCATGGTGGTTGTAACTCTTCAGCATGGCCTGTCCTAAGGGAGTAGTCCCAAGCCTCAGTGGAGTAGTAAGTGTCTGCCTGTTGTCTGGATGGCTATCCTCTCGGGAAGGTGAATAGTCACTGGCAGGATCAGCAAAGCTGTCTGTAGTGTGGTACAGATCCCAGGACGGTCATGACCAGCATGCCGTCTGCCCTCCTTAGGCCTATTTATTGTTTCTATAATAACCAATATGGAGTTCAGAGAAATGGTCGGACATAATTATGTGTCTTGAGGATAGAGCTGGCTTCTGAGCTAGCAATACAAATTGGCATATCATGTACCGTGCATAGCAGCCTTGGACGAAGGTACAGATTATGGGGGTCATTCTGACCCTGGCGGTAATTACCGCCATGGCGGAGGTCGGCGGTAGCACCGCCAACAGGCTGGCGGTGCACCGCTGGGCATTCTGACCGCGGCGGTACAGCCGCGGCCAGAGGCGGAAAGCCGGCGGGCTACCGCCGACTTTCCGCTGCCCGTCTGAATCCTCCATGGCGGCGGAGCGTGCTCCTCTGCCATGGGGATTCAGACACCCCCTACCGCCATCCTGTTCATGGCGGCTCTCCCGCCATGAACAGGATGGCGGTAGGGGGTGCCGCGGGGCCCCTGGGGGCCCCTGCCGTGCCCATGCCAATGGCATGGGCACGGCAGGGGCCCCCATAAGAGGGCCCCAAAAAGTATTTCAGTGTCTGCCCAGCAGACACTGAAATATGCGACGGGTGCAACTGCACCCGTCGCACCTTCCCACTCCGCCGGCTCAATTCTGAGCCGGCATCCTAGTGGGAAGGTTGATTTGCCCTGGGCTGGCGGGCGGCCTTTTGGCAGCCGCCCGCCAGCCCAGGGCAAATGTCAGAATCACCGCCGCGGTGCGGTGTTCTGACGGCGGTACCTTGGCGGACGGCCTCCGCCGTCCGCCAAGGTCAGAATGACCCCCTATGTGTCCTACAATGGCATGATAAAATGTGCAGTGTGAACTCTACCTTTCTAAAAGAGGCATCTGATAAAATATGTAAAATAATTGCTTAAGCAAGGCTTTGTTAAAATGAGGAATAAAACTTGTATGTTATAAAATGCACAAACCGGGGAACTAAGCTAAGGGTGCCCAGCTCAAGTACAAATGGTCCCTAACAGTGTGGGTTTATGCATTCCTCTGTGAGTATATGTATGGGTGTATGAGTCTATGTGAGTGACCCAGTGGTTAGGTGAGAAGTGAATGCTTGTATAATAGTGTGAGTAGGTGTATGATCGACCATGTGGGAGTATAAGTGGCTGTCTCACTGTGTAATTATAGTTTGAACACCCTCACAATAAAAACTAATGCAACAACACTGGAAGAACTAATTTGTAAACCAAAGTAGTTCAATAGATAGAGCCATTCATCTGTGCAAAAAAGAAAAAAAGAAATGAATTAGTATCAGAATTTACAAACATATAAAATAAACGTACATTTTTTAACAATGCATAACTTCATAATAGCAACAAATCACTACACAATTCCCATGCTGTAATGCTATGTTACAATATGAATAAGTATTTTATTTTCTCTTTTTATTGTTCTCAGCTTTTATATGGTATTTACCGTTGCTGGAATAAAGCAGAATGCAGCCATATCCCAGGTGCTCTTTCAATGTGAGTTCCACTGCACTTTTCTGTATGCGTCCCATTGATGTGTGATGTTGCCGGGACATATTCATGAGCTCATGCACTTTCAGTTCACTTCTCGGTATACTGTGATGCAAAGCACCATCTCAGTAAGGATATGCAACCTCAGTGACACACAATTATAAAAAGAAAGATGATTTGTTGGTACAACATTCTAGTCTGGAAAACGCAAACCACATTAGGCTATAAATGCTTATGAAACACAATGTCAACGGATACTGCAGGCAAAAAAAATATATGTTTCCTATGAGACAGGTGGTTAGAAAGCTACCCTTGTCACTACTCTGAAACAAATATTGTTAGCAACAAACCAGGGACGGAATGAGTCTACATTCAGTACGTGGTGTTGAGATGGCACTATTCTTTTTACAATACATTATGAAAGGCATGCAGGTGTCTGGGACATTGCTAAAAAAAAAAGTAAAGCTGTAGGATGTCCATGGAAAAATAAATGTGCACAGTGTTTGTTGCTTTATTAACCGGGTATACATTGTAAGAATATGGTTTCCTTCACCGGGCCTTTCATTATTGCTAACATTGTGGAGCATGGTTACAGCAAACCCAGTGAGATCTCTTCACAGGCCATTGTAAGTTAGGTTAAACAGAACAAGGACTGTACCCCACAGAGCCTTGCCTCAGGAAAATATGGGAATTTTACTTTAAATTCTAAGGAGCTAAAACAGCATTTAACCCTTTTTGCGACTGATTATTGTGTCATTTGTTGTCTTCAAAAGTCCACCACCGTCAGTGTAACCAGAAGAACCTTAAACAGCTGTCTCAACACCTTTCTTTCAACTAGAATTTTCAATTTAACTCACGTTTCACCCGACATGGCTGTTAAATAACATATGCGAAGGCTTAAAGCAACAACAAATCAATGAATACCATGGGAGCAGGCAGCATATGCCCATTTCTAAAGCATTTCTGTATGCTTACAATAAGAAAAAAAAGTAAAGTTTGTGTTCCATTACCGATCCTTGCACAGTAATAACCCGGATATCAGCAATCATTTTCGCAAAGTGCCATGTTGTTAGAAAATGGGCTATTGGTAAGGGCAGGTAAGTACCTACACTTAGCAATAGGACCACTAACCTCCACTTAGGTCCACTTAGGTCTCAATAAATTAAACCTAGCTCAAACCTTGGTAGCTTGGCAACGAGCGACAAGGCTTAACTTAGGAGAGAAAGGGCCTGATTCTAACCCTGGCAGGCGGCGGTAGCCGTCCGCCAGGCGGGAACCGGCATTTGTCCGCCATGCGGCCAAAATACCGCTTCCCCCATTCTGACATTACCGCTGGGCCGGCGGGCGCTAACCAAGTTAGCGCCGGCCGCCCAGCGGGAATGGTGGCCGCAACACAGGAGCCGGCTCCGAATGGAGCCGGCAGTGTTGCGGCGGTGCGACGGGTGCAGTTGCACCCATCGCGCTTTTCACTGTCTGCTAGGCAGGCAGTGAAAAGCTTCATGGGGCCCTGTTAGGGGGCCCCTGCACTGCCCATGCCAGTGGAATGGGCAGTGCAGGGGCCCCCAGGACACCCCTTACCGCCAGCCTCTTCCTGGTGGTGAAAACCGCCAGAAACAGGCTGGCGGTAAGGGGGTCAGAATCCCCAGGGCAGCGCTGCTGCCCTGGCGGATTCGCCCAGCCGGGGCAAAAACGGCAGGAAACCGCCGGCCCCGGTTTTCTGACCGTGGCGGTAATGGGCTTGGAAGCACCGCCAGCCTGTTGGCGGTGCTTCCGTCATTCGTGGCCCTGGCGGTCTTGGACCGCCAGGGTCAGAATGACCCCCAAAGTGTAAATAGTTGAAATATCAGAAAACAGTAATTAAATAAAACACAGGAAACAGGACATATTTTTTGCTTTAAAATGACACCAAAATTGATACAATCGGATAAAGGGAACCGAAGATATTAATTTTTAAAGAATTAATGATTTTTAGTGCCAATCTGGTCGCAACTCGACAGGGGCAAGTCAAAGTTTAAGGCCGACCGCAATGGAGCCCTGCTCAGCTCCAGCCCACGGGAGGCCTCGTCAAAAGTTTACCTTAGGAATTAGTCATTTTCTTGAAGATTTTCTTCAGCAAGACCAAGTCGCCAGTCAAATCCGACCTCCTGGAGCTCTTCCTCGGATATGCGTCGCAAGAGACGTCGGTGGAGATTTTTAAGACTTAGGCCCGAATTACAACACTGGCGGTCGGTGTTAAAGCGGTGGTAAGACCGCCAACAGGCCGGTGGAAAAAAAAATGGAATCACAACCATGGCGGAAACCGCCAACATAGACAGCCACTTTAACACTCCGACCGACACGGTGGTAAAAACAAATACCACAACGGTAACTGCCAACAGACATGCGGAACACAATGTACCGCCCACCGTATTACAATGCACCAATCCGCCAGCTTTTCTGGGGCGGTACCAACACCATCAAAAGCACGGTGGAAACAGTACACAAAAGGGAAACCACTCACCTCTCAACACCAAACGAGGAACCAGTACGCCATGGAGCCCAAGTTAAAGGCCCTGCCCATGTTGCTTGACCTCCTCTTCTATCAGGAGCAGCAAAGATGCCGCCGCCGACCACGGTGAGTACTGCACCTAGCACACGGGGGGGAGGAAAAAGAGAGTGACACACACACGCAACACCATCACCCCCACCCTCACCCACAACACCATACACACAAATACATGCATCAACATTACATTTACCCCCTGGAATAACGCAAGGAAATCTGAAATGATTGTAACAAGCGCAATCATCAAAAAATCAGATAGGCCAAAATTAAAATCATCAGTATATACAAATATGTACACCAACTACACAAGTCCGGATAGTAATAAAGTCATTATCTGTGGACCAGTGATCCAGTGGTCCCAAATGTATGGGTGAAGCCCACACATGATACTTGACTCAAAACGGAGAGAACACTGCTGGGGCATCAGATCGAAAATAAACAGGCACCTCAGGGTGAGGGGGAGTGGGGAACCTCAGCCGGATGAACGGACGACGACACTGCTCCACAAGGGGGCTCCATGCCCACCGTTTGGTCCTGGGGAGTGCAAAGCCACAGTCTCTTAAGTCTCTCCAGTGGGTGGTTTGCCCACTGCTTTATCCTGGGGAGTGCAAAGCCACAGTCTCTCAAGTCTCTCCGGTGGGTGGTTTGCCCACTGCTTTATCCTGGGGAGTGCAAAGCCACAGTCTCTCAAGTGGATGTCAGTGTCCACTGGTTCTGGAGGGGGCTTTGAGCCCAGAGTGCTTCATCCCGCCAAGGACTGTGTGAGTGGATGCTTTTCTCCACTGGTTCTGGAGGGGGCTTGGTGCCCAGAGTGCTTCATCCTGCCAAGGACTGTGTGAGTGGATGCTTTTCTCCACTGGTTCTTGAGGGGGCTTGATGCCCAGAGTGCTTCACATGCAGTGTGTCAGGTCCCATTTCCTCACCTGGGTCTGTGTGCCACAAGATTGTCTGCGAACAGGTAGCATGATACTCCATGGAGGCAGAGGCACACTCCACCCTGCTGCGACTTCACCTGCCACCTGCAGGTACAAGCAGTGCTGGGTGTCGTGCCTCATGTACACTGTGCAGGGTCCAGGACGTCTCCTGCAGCCTCAGACGGCTGGCCACTGGGGATGACAGCCATGTCAGCTGTGCTGGCACTGTCTGAGCATGCCGCGGGGCTGCTGGCGGTTGTTGCAGCGGTGTCTTTGGAGGACATGCTGGCGGATGTGTCAGCACTTGTGGAGGGACACAGCAGGACGTCTCCTGCATCCTCGGACGGCTGCACACTGGGGATGATCCTGGGTACTGTTGCTGAGGCGGCAGACGTGCAGTTGGCGGTGCAGGTGGCGGTGCAGGTGGCGGTGTCCACCGCCATACAGGTTGCTGTTCTGGTTGCCAGAAAGGGTGACTCTGGTCCCTCAGGCGGAGGCTCCGTGCCCTGTCCTGACTTGCCATTCACCTTGTGTCCCTTCTCCACCTTTGATGTCGCTGCTGGTCCCTTGGCACGGTCCCCTTTTGGCTTGGAGGAGCCCTTGCTAGGTGGTTGGTGGCCTCGCCAGGTGGAACACTGGCAGCCCTAATAGGTGCCGCCCACAATGGGATTGGGTCTGGGTAGTGGAAGTTGGAGGGGGGAGGCTGGACACAGGGACAATGGCTGCCATCAGTGCTGAGGCCAGAGCCTGAAATGCTCTATGTTGGGCCGCCACGCCAGAATGAATGCCCTCCAGGTATGCATTTGTTTGCTGCAAATGCCTCTCAACACCCTGGATGGGATTAAAAATGGTTGATTGCCCAAAAGTGAGGGATCTCAGGAGGTCAATAGCCTCCTCATTGAGGGCAGCAGGGCTGACTGGGGCAGGGCCTGAGGTGCCTGGGGCAAAGGAGATGCCCACCCTCCTGGGTAAGCAGGCACGGGAAACTCGATGAGGGGCTGCTGGGAGGGCGGTCCTGGGGGCGTGGCGGCTGTACCTGTTGTTGCGGTGGGCACAGAGGTGCCCACCACCGCAAGGGAGCTCTCATCAGAGGTGGAGTCACTGTCGCTGGTGTATGCTCCTGTCCCCGTCGTGGAGCTCCCCTCACCATCCATCCCCACTGGTGCCTTCTGACTCTGTAAATTCACCCTCCAGGGCCATGTCGGTTGCAGCTCCCTCCTGTTCCAGTGCCAGTGCTCCTCCGCCAGATGATGCTAATGCACACAAGGACAGGGTGACAAAACAAAAAGGGAGGAAAGACAGAGGAAACACATGGCCAATGCTTGCAACACCACCACCGTTGGCGGACACAACACACAGGGAGCAGCCCTATGCACTAGCGCGTGCACTAACAGTGCAGGGGAAAAGCACATGCCCATGGGGGACTATGTCTAGACCGAGTTCATGCACAGCTGGAACCCATAGGAGACTGACTAGGTGTAGAGGGCAACTACCACCTTTGGGGTTGGAGTGAGATTGAGCCTGCAAATCAATGGTTCTACATTTGCGCGTCTGCCCTGGCCTAAGGGAACTCACAGCCCACCTCCCCCACCCAGACACCTCGTCAAGCGCGTAGAGTCAGCTGAATGAGAGTGTACTCACACCATTGTGGCTGCTGTGATGCCCTTAAGTGCCCATCCAACTCAAGATATGCCACCACTAGGATCCGGTACATCAGGGGGCTCATGGTGCATTGGGAGGCCATCCCCAGCTGGGCGTCCGCCGTCCTCTTGCTCCAGCGGCGCAGGTCCTCCCATCTTTTACGGCATTGGGTGCTCCGTCTATGGTAGACCCCCAGGGTCCGCACTCCCTTGTGATGGCACACCAAATACCCTTCTTCTGGTGGGCGCTGACCTAGAGGAATAGTGAAGTAAAAATGAATGTTACTCCCCCATACAGATCTTCTCACACATTAGCCACAAACCTCCCCCCCTATCCCAGAAAAACAGATACTCACCATCGTCACATGCTGGCCTCCCCCCCCAGTCTCTCCATCCAGGACACTCCATACAATCAGGTCCCATCCACCATGCACACGGTTCACTTACCTGTTTGTCTGGGGGACCGTGGAGTAGCGTGTACAGGGGGAGGACCCCATCCACCAGTTTCTCCAACTCCTCCGCAGTGAAGGCAGGGGCCCTTTCCCCAGACACTGTAGCCATTGTCTCTTCCAGATGCAGGTCACAGCAGCACTTGCAGTGTAGGTCCTCTCCTGTTGAAGGTCAGGTATCAAGTGAGGGAACAGATAGAAAATGGCGGTCATGTCCGTGGTGGTGCGTACCATCACCGCCGGCATACATCGTCATTGGCTCCTGGAACCCATAGGGCCCAATGATAACCAATGCTGAATTTTACAGCAGTCTTTGACAGCCTACCGCGATGCTGCACAACGCCAGTGCAGTTACCTCATTTCCCCTTGTCCCTCCTTACAGGTCAGGCAGCCGCCATTTCAGGGGGCCACATGGCAGGCCAACTAAATGCATCACAGCTATTTTGGCCAGGAATACAGGCAGACAAAGGCACACAAAGATTATTTCACGATTGTGCTAAACAGCCTTGTGAAACCTATGTGGTGTATGACCCTCTGCTCACCCTTCTCCTCCATAGGGCACATCTGCTAGGGCAGGTGATGAGATGGCGGTATCTTCCGGTGTACAGACCCCTGGTGGACCTGTTGACAATGGAAGACAGACACATCATTATCACTTACAGACTTTATCGTGCCACAATCCATGAACTGTGTGCCCACTTGGAGCCAGACCTGATGTCAGCTATCCGCCATCCCACAGGAATCCCCCCTCTAGTGCAGGTCCTGTCAGTGCTCCATTTCCTGGCAAGTGGGTCTTTTTTAAACCACAGTAGCCATGGCATCAGGGATGTCACAGCCAATGTTCTCTAACGTGTTGTCCAGAGTGTTATCTGCCCTGCTGAAACACATGCACAGCTACATCATTTTCTCTCAGGTGGAGGATCTGCCCACAGTGAAAGGTGACTTTTATGCCCTCGGACATATCCCCAACATAATTGGTGCCATTGATGGTGCACATGTGGCATTTGTCCGCCCCTGCAGGAATGAACAGGTGTACAGAAACCGGAAAAGCTACCATTCAATGAATGTGCAGATGTTGTGTTTGGCAGACCAGTACATCTCCCATGTGAATGCCAAGTATCCTGGCTCAGTTTATGACACTTACATTTTGAGGAATAGCAGCATCCCTTATGTGATGGGGCAACTCCAGAGGCACAGTGTATGGCTAATAGGTGAGCCCAAGGGCCCCCCTCAATTTAAATAGGTGTCTGGGTATGGGAGATTCCATACTGTTTGGAGGATGTCTAAAAGTTGTCCCTCGATATTTGCAGGTGACTCTGGTTACCCCAACCTGTCATGGCTACTGACCCCAGTGAGGAATCCCAGGACAACGGCAGAGGAATGCTACAATGAGGCACATGGGCGAACTAGGAGGATAATAGAGTGCACCTTCAGCTTCCTGAAGGCCAGATTCCGGGGCCTCCATCTGACAGGTTGCTCCCTATACTACTCACCGAAGAAGGTGTGCCAGATAATCGTGGCATGTTGTATGTTGCACAACCTGGCTTTGCAACGCCAGATCCCTTTTCTGCAGGAGGATGGGCCTGATGCTTATCTTGTGGCAGCTGTGGAGTCTGTGGACAGTGAAGAAGAGGAGGCAGAAAAAGAAGATATAGCCGACCGAAACAACATCATCATGCAATACTTCCAGTGAGACACAGGTAAGAAGATGGCACTGCTTCACACATCTCATACTACTGTAGGACATAGCATAAATTTGCCTTTTTACCTCTGTGTATGGACACTGACATGTCACTTTGCCTTTCCATTTCACAAATCTGGGTCCCACTTTGTACCCTCTGCTATGTTTAAAGCTGCCCAACAACTGTGTAACATTGGTATGTGAACATGAACATTGACATTGCTATATTTCAGAGAGGTTGCAATTACACATTTGTGAAAGTACAGAGTGACTCCAGATTGATTTGTGATTCAAGGGTGTTTATTTCTGTGCTAATAAGTGGAGGGGGTGTGCATTCAGGGGTGTGCAATGGGCTGGGGTGATGGCGAAGGAATGTCCATCATAGAGTTCAGTTTCTTGGTCTCACAGTTGCATTGTCCATGGGGGCATAGGATGAACAGCACTCCACCTCCGCCGGCGCTAGTCGACAGGAGGCACTGCCACAGCAACAACAGGCCACCAGCACCCCACCCCCTGCAGAAGGAGATCCACCCCACGAACGGTCCCTGAAATCCAGGAACAAGACAGTGAACATTGCCAAGACCCCCACCAGGAAATAAGACCCTCCTGATTGTCACCCTTCTGTCCCACTTTGTCATCCTGTCCACCTTAAACTGCTGTTGCTCCACTTCCTATGCCTCCATGGACAATGCACCTGTGAGACCAAGAAACTGAACTCTACCATGGACATTCCTCCACCATTACCCCAGCCCATTGCACACCCCCCTCCACTTATTAGCACATAAATAAATACCCTTGAATCACAAATCAATCTGGAGTCAGTCTGTACTTTCACAAATGTGTAATTGCAACCTCTCTGAAATATAGCAATGTCAATGTTCTTGTTCACATACCAATGTTACACAGTTGTTGGGCAGCAGTAAACATAGCAGAGGGCACAAAGTGGGACCCAGATCTGTGAAATGAAAAGGTAAAGTGACATGTAAGTGTCCATACACAGAGGTAAAAAGGCAGATTCATGCTATGTCCTACAGTTGCATGAGATGTGTGAAGCAGTGCCATCCTCTTACCTGTGTCTCACTGGAAGTATTGCATGATGATATTGTTTCGGTTGTCTATATCTTCTTCTTCTGCCTCCTCTTCTTCACTATCCACAGGCTCCACAGCTGCCAGAAGACCAACATCAGGCCCATCCTCCTGCTGAAAAGGCACCTGGCGTTGCAAAGCCAGGTTGTGCAACATACAGCATGCCACGATTATCTGGCACACCTTCTTCGGTGAGTAGTACAGTGAGCCACCTGTCAGATGGAGGCACTGGAATCGGGTCTTCAGGAGGCCGAAGGTGCGCTCTATTATCCTCCTAGTTCGCCCATGTGTTTCATTGTAGCGTTCCTCTGCCCTTGTCCTGGGATTCCTCACTGGGGTCAGTAGCCATGACAGGTTGGGGTAACCAGAGTCACCTGCAAATATCGAGGGACAACTGTTAGATATCCTCCAAACTGTATGGAATCTCCCATACCCAGACACCTATTTAAACTGTGTGGGGAACTTGGGCTCACCTATTAGCCACACACGGTGCCTCTGGAGTTGTCCCATCACATAAGGGATGCTGTTATTCCTCAAAATGTAAGTGTCATGCAATGAGCCAGGATACTTGGCATTCACATGGGAGATGTACTGGTCTGCCAAACACACCATCTGCACATTCATTGAATGGTAGCTTTTCCGGTTTCTGTACACCTGTTCATTCCTGCGGGGGTGGACAAATGCCACATGTGTACCATCAATGGCACCAATGATGTTGGGGATATGTCCCAGGGCATAAAAGTCACCTTTAACTGTGGGCAGATCCTCCACCTGAGGGAAAACGATGTAGCTGCACATGTGTTTCAGCAGGGCAGATAACACTCTGGACAACACATTAGAGAACATTGGCTGTGACATCCCTAATGCCATGGCCACTGTTGTTTGAAAGGACCCACTTGCCAGGAAATGGAGCACTGACAGGACCTACACTAGAGGGGGGATTCCTGTGGGATGGCAGATAGCTGACATCAGGTCTGGCTCCAAGTGGGGACACAGTTCATGGATTGTGGCACGATCAAGTCTGTAAGTAATAATGATGTGTCTGTCTTCCATTGTCGACAGGTCCACTAGGGGTCTGTACTCCGGAAGATGCCACCATCTCATCACCTGCCCCAGCGGACGTGCCCTATGGAGGAGAAGGGTGAGCAGATGGTCATACACCACATAGGTTTTACAAGGCTGTTTTGCACAATCGTGAAATAATCTTTGTCTGCCTGTATCTGTCCATATTCCTGGCCAAGATAGCTGTGATGCAGTTAGTTGGCCTGCCATGTGGCCCCCTGAAATGGTGGCTGCCTGACCTGTAAGGAAGGACAAGGGAAAATGAGGTAACTGCGCTGGCGTTGTGTAGCGTTGCGGTAGGCGGTCGAAGACAGCTGCGCAATTCAGCATTGGTTATCATCGGGCCTTATGGGTTCCAGGAGCCAATGATCTTGTACTCCGGCGGTGATGGTATGCACCTCAGCGGACATGACCACCTTTTTCTATCTGTTCCCCCACTTGATATCTGACCTTCAACCGGAGAGGACCTACACTGCAAGTGCTACTGTGACCTGCGTCTGGAAGCGACAATGGCTACAGTGTCTGGGGAAAGGGCCCCTGCCTTCACTGCAGAGGAGTTGGAGAAACTGGTGGATGGGTTCCTCCCCCTGTACACGCTACTCTACAATCCTCCAGACAAACAGGTAAGTGAACCGTGTGCATGGTGGATGGGACATGATTGTATGGAGTGTTGTGGATGGAAGAGACAGGGGGGACAGGCCAGCATGTGAGGATGGTGAGTGTATGTTTTTCTGGGACAGGGTGGGAGGTTTGTGGCCAATGTGTGAGAAGAACTGTACGGGGGAGTAACATCCATTTTCACTTCACTATTCCTCTATGTCAGCGCCCACCAGAAGAAGGTTATTTGGCGTGCCATCGCCAAGGAAGTGTGGACCCTGGGGGTCTACCATAGACAGAGCACCCACTGCCGTAAAAGATGGGAGGACCTGCGCCGCTGGAGCAAGAAGACGGCGGAGGCCCAGCTGGGGATGGCCGCCCAATGTGGAAGGGGTGCCCATCGCACTATGACCCCCCTGATCTACCGGATCCTGGTGGTGGCATATCCTGAGTTGGATGGGTGCTTGAGGACATCAAAGCAGCCACAATGGGGTGAGTACACTCTCATTCAGCTGACTCTACGCACTTGATGAGGTGTCTGGGTGGGGGAGGTGGGCTGTGGGTTCCCCTACGCCAGGGCAGATGTGCAAATGTAGATCCATTGATTTGCAGGCTCAGTCCCACTCCAACCCCAAAGGTGGTAGTTGCCCTCTTCACCTAGTTAGGCTCCTATGGGTTTCAGCTGTGCATGAAATGGGTCTAGACAGAGTCCCCCATGGGCATGTGCTTTTCCCCTGCAATGTTAGTGCATGCGCTAGTGCATAGAGCTGCACCCTGTGTGTTGTATCCGCCAACGGCGGTGGTGTTGCAGGCATTGACAATGTGTCTCCTCTGTCTTTCCCCCCCTTTTTGTTTTGTCACCCTGTCCTTGTTTGCTTTAGCATCATCTGGCGGAGGAGCATTGGCACCGGAGCAGGAGGGAGCTGCAACCCACATGGCCCTGGAGGGTGAATTTACGGAGTCAGAAGGCACCAGTGGGACGGAGGGAGGGGGGAGCTCCACGACAAGGACAGGAGCAGACACCAGCGACAGTGACTCCTCCTCTGATAGGAACTCCCTTGTGGTGGTAGGCACCTCTGTGCCCACTGCAACAACAGGTACAGCCGCCGCCCCCCCTACCAGCACCGCCCTCCTAGCAGCCCCTCATCGAGTTTCACATGCCCACTCACCCAGGAGGATGGGCATCTCTTTTGTCCCAGGCACCTCAGGCCCTGCCCCAGTCAGCCCTGCTGCCCTCAGTGAGGAGGCTATTGACCTCCTGAGGTCCCTCTCTGTTGGGAAGTCAACCAAACTGAATCCCATCCAGGGTGTAGCAGGGCATTTGGAACAAACAAATGCATACCTGGTGGGCATTCATTCTGGTGTGGCGGCCCAACAGAGAGCATTTCAGGCTCTGGCCTCAGCACTGATGGCAGCCATTGTCCTTGTGTGCAGCCTCCCCCTCCAACTTCCTCTACCCAGACCCAATCCCCTGTACCTCAGCCTATCCCAAGCACACCATCAGACCAGCATGCACACTTGTCAACACACAAGAGTGGACATGACAAACATAAGCACCACACATCACACAGGCACTCACACAAGCACCATCCCCATGCAGACACACCAACATCCACTGCCTCCACTGTGTCCCCCTCCTCCACGTCCTCCTCCTCCCTCCCTGTCTCATCTCCACTCACACCTGCATGCAGTACATCTTCATCCACTACCTACATCACCAGCACGCCAATCACCACACACCGATCACGTGCAATCACCACCCCCACTACCATTCACACATCTCCTCTGTCCTCTCCCAGTGTGTCTGTGAGCCCTTCTCCCAAAGTACACAAACGCAGGCACACAACCACCCAACAGCTATCCACGTCACAACAGCCTCCGGCCCATGCACTTTCACCCAAACACATTTCCTGCCTAACATTGACCTCTTCCCTACACCTCCCCCCCATCCTTCCCCTACGGCCAGGATGTCCAGGTCCCAGCCCAGCACCTCAGCCACCAAATCCTCCAGCACTGTGATCTCAGCAAGTCCTGTCACATCGTGGGTGGCACCCATTAGGGCTGCCAGTGTTCCACCTGGCGAGGCCACCAACCACCTAGCAAGGGCTCCTCCAAGCCAAAAGGGGACCGTGCCAAGGGACCAGCAGTGACATCAAAGGTGGAGAAGGGACACAAGGTGAAGGGCAAGTCAGGACAGGGCACGGAGCCTCCGCCTGAGGGACCAGAGTCACCCTTTCTGGCAACCAGAACAGCAACCTGTATGGCGGTGGACACCGCCACCTGCACCGCCACCTGCACGCCACCTGCACTGCCAGCTGCACATCTGCTGCCTCAGCAACAGTACCCAGGATCATCCCCAGTGTGCAGCCGTCCGAGGATGCAGGAGACGTCCTGCTGTGTTCCTCCACAAGGGCTGACACATTCACCACCACCAGCATCTCCGCCAAAGACACCGCTGCAACAACCGCCAGCAGCCCCGCGGCATGCTCAGACAGTGCCAGCACAGCTGACATGGCTATCATCCCCAGTGGCCAGCCGTCTGAGGCTGCAGGAGACGTCCTGGACCCTGCACAGTGTACATGAGGCACGACACCCAGCACTGCTTGTACCTGCAGGTGGCAGGTGAAGTTGCAGCAGGGTGGAGTGTGCCTCTGCCTCCATGGAGTATCATGCTACCTGTTCGCAGACAATCTTGTGGCACACAGACCCAGGTGAGGAAATGGGACCTGACACACTGCATGTGAAGCACTCTGGGCACCAAGCCCCCTCCAGGACCAGTGGAGAAAAGCATCCACTCACACACTCCTTGGCAGGATGAAGCACTCTGGGCACCAAGCCCCCTCCAGAACCAGTGGAGAAAAGCATCCACTCACACAGTCCTTGGCAGGATGAAGCACTCTGGGCTCAAAGCCCCCTCCAGAACCAGTGGAGACTGACATCCACTTGAGAGACTGTGGCTTTGCACTCCCCAGGATAAAGCAGTGGGCAAACCACCCACCGGAGAGACTTGAGAGACTGTGGCTTTGCACTCCCCAGGATAAAGCAGTGGGCAAACCACCCACTGGAGAGACTTAAGAGACTGTGGCTTTGCACTCCCCAGGACCAAACTGTGGGCATGGAGCCCCCTTACGGAGCAGTGGCGTTGTCCGTTCATCCGGCTGAGGTTCCCCACTCCCCCTCACCCTGAGGTGCCTGTTTATTTTCGATCTGATGCCCCAGCAGTGTTCTCTCCGTTTTGAGTCAGGTATCATGTGTGGGCTTCACCCATACATTTTGGGACCACTGGACCACTGGTCCACAGATAATGATTTTATTACTATCCGGACTTGTGTAGTTGGTGTACATATTTGTATATACTGATGATTTTAATTTTGGCCTATCTGATTTTTTGATGATTGCGCTTGTTACAATCATTTCAGATTTCCTTGCGTTATTCCAGGGGGTAAATGTAATGTTGATGCATGTATTTGTGTGTATGGTGTTGTGGGTGAGGGTGGGGGTGGGGATGTTGCGTGTGTGTGTCACTCTCTTTTTCCTCCCCTCTCCGCTGTGTGCTAGGTGCAGTACTCACCGTGGTCGTCGCCGGCGTCTTTGCTGCTCCTGATAGAAGATGAGGTAAAGCAACATGGGCAGGACCTGTAACTCGGGTTCCATGGCATCCTGGCTCCTCGTTGGGTGTTGAGAGGTGAGTGGTTTCCCTTCTGTGTACTGTTTCCGCCATGCTTTTGATGGCGTTGGTACCACCCTGGAAAAGCTGGCGGATTGGTGCCTTGTAATACAGTGGGCTGTACATTGTGTTCCGCCTGTCTGTTGGCGGTTACCGCCGTGGTGTTTGTTTCTACCGCCGTGGCGGTCGCAGTGTTAAAGTGGCTGTCTATGTTGGCGGTTTTCGCCATGGTCTTGATTCCATTTTTTTTACCGCTGGCCTGTTGGCGGTCTTACCGCCACTTTAACACCGATCGCCAGGGTTGTAATGAGTTCCTTAGTCATTTTTTCAGGTGAAAATCCTTCGACCAGGGCAAACCTGATTCTTGATCCGATGACCCTGGAGCCCTCTTCGGGTACACTGCCTGGGAGGTCCTCATCAACTTTCTACGTTCTGACTTAGTCACTTTTTTGGACATTTTCTTCACCGGGACATACCTGCAAGTCAAGCCGGTTCGTGGTTGAGGCAAGCCGGCTAGAGTTGCCGTGGTGGGTCGGTCCCTTTATGGAGCTTTTTTCGAAACGTTCTTCAAACTTCTTCAAACTTCTGGATCTTCTTCCACAAGTTCTTTTAAGGTTATCTTGGTGTCCACAACTCACCCCAAGGTTTAAGAAGCTCTGAGATGCTCCTTGAAGGTAGTGGGCTACAACACCCAGAATGTACCTGGCGCAAACTTCGGAACGGCCACTGGACAGTGGTCAGTTCGTCAGTTTCTTCAGGAGTTGGTGCAGGGGACTCTGGTTAGCAATTTGTTACCTGTAGCAAACAGGGAGTGCCTCCTTGAACCAGTTGAAACCAGGCAAAGTCCTTCTTGTGGTGAAGCCCAAGTGTGCAGCTGGTGCAGTCCTCCATAGTGCAGTGTCCAGGTGCAGGTAAGGGGTCCAGCAGCACAGTCCTTCTTCTTCTGCAGTTCTTACTTGTTGGAATCTGGTAGAGATCTGAAGTGTGGGTGCAGGTCTGCCAGTTTTATCCTTGCTCCTGCGTGAAAAACAGAGGAGTCCTTTTTCTCCAATGAGGTGCAGGGTCCTTTCGCCTGTGATGACCACTTCTGGAAAGTGTGGCAAAAATCAATTCCAGGGAGCAACAATCTTCAAAAATCCATCATGGCTGAAAATTATTTTTGGAGGTTACATTTGGCCACCCACTGATGTGGCTAAAAATCCTAAACACACCCCTCTCCTGCCCTCTCCTAATCTAATCAAGGGAGCATCTAAATGTCTGGGTTTGCAGGATGTGGGGGAAGGCTGCGTTGCTCCAGATATCCTTCCCTGCCTTTGAATACCAGTTTGGCAACCCTTCCTGCTTCCCCATCTGCTGAGAGAAGCTCCCCTCCCCCAGGCACATCTCTTTGTGTTGAGCCTGGGTCTCTTCAAACCTCATCAAGGCAGCCTGGCCAGGCTGCCAGAGGCTGGCCAATCAGAGCAAAGCAGCAGAACACTACAGGGCTGAAGTTGGCAACTTTTTAGGTAAATTTTAAAACTCCTTACCTGAAAACGTTATATTAAGTCCAATAATTGTGAGTTGTGGTATTTATTATAATTATTAATTTGATACCAAACTTGACATATCTGTCACTTAAGGGGACTTTATAAATTAAAATAAAGTCCCCCCCCCCATTATAGCCCATTGAGGCCATTCACTACAATGAGGGAAAAACAGATTTGCCTGTTTTACCTCACTAGGGCTTATGAAACTATTTGTATAAGGTCCCTGCTTATAGTTACATGGCACCCAACCCTAGGGGCACATAGGGCACACCTTAGGGGTGACGTATATGTAAAAATAAGGTAGTTCAAGACTTTGGAACTACTTTTAATTCCAAAGTTGAATTTGCATGTAACTTTAATTTGAAAGCAGCCAGCAAGGCAGGCCTGCCTTTAAAATGACACTGGGCACCTCAGCAGTGCACCTGTGGGTGAACTACCAATGCTGGGGTTCCTAAGCCTACATGCCCTCCCATATCTTAGAGACTTATAGGTAGGTTAATATTGCCAATTATAATTAGCCTAATTTGCATATCCACTTTACACAGACCACTGGCCCTGGGACTCGTAAGCAGTACCCAGGGCACAGCCAAGAGTCAGTAACCACCAGTATCTGTCCAAAACGTTTGGGGGTGACCAGGGAAAAAAGGAGGACTTTCCTACACATGTGTGTAATGGAGCTGCTCAGCAACTTAAAGCGTCATGACTAAGAGGTTCTTTTTTCCATACCAAAAGTTAAAAAATAAAAAAAACGTCACCCTTGTGCACCGTCAACCTAATTCACATGATCGCTTCTGAGACAGAATTTAAAAAACACACATTGATCCATTGGTCTTAACTTCAGCACAACTACATTTAGCATCTTTTCTGATATTTTATTAGAATGTAGCAGTCGTCTTCTTTAAGACTGAAAGAAATAGGGTGGGCAGTGGTAAGCTCTGCCACGTGTTGGCATAGATTTTGCCGAACTCCACACTGCAAGTGGAGTGCAGAATGGCAAAACTCTGCAAACTCAACCAGTTACCACCCACCTCTAATGATGAGCAGTATTCACATTCATGGTGCCACAAGCAACTAAAGACAAGCAAGTCATCTATTGGTATCTCTTATTCTAAGACACCAAATATCACCATTAAAATCCCTCTGCATCCTCCTGAGTATTTTAAGTAAACTGCACAGATCTACTACATAGATGTATAGTGTCTTGAATTACTGATGCAGAATGCATTTTTGTCTCTCAATACGCAGACGGTTCAACAAACTACACAGTAAAGAACACAATACCTTCTGTTGTTTCTCTTAAATTGCACCTACAACATGAGGTAATATAAACTAAACATTTAGCACATCATTAGCATGACATTAGCATATCAGTTCACACCAGAGGGTTTTGATGATTGATAACCTACAATATCTCCATAATTTTATTTTTTGTTTCTTAGCAACCTCCTTTTTCTCTTTTATTCCGTTCTTTGCACCATCATCACTACACTGCTTCAAAACTTTCTGCTTCGCACAGATAGACCATTTCGTATCACCTGGATACTCTCCTAAATAAGGAGCATTAACACTTCTTAATCAGTTGTATTCTGTAACACAACGTGAATCTGAGTTTACTGTGCTCTCATCAAATGCAACAAGATACAATCCATACAATGTCCTAACTCAAGTAAAAGCTACATATGATATACCTTCCCTAAACACAGTACTACCAATATTAACAAATGGTGCCACTAAACTTAAACATTGTGATGTATGAATAGTAACTGCATATGCTAGAGAAACTGGAATCTATTTCCGTCAAACATAAACATCTTTTACAAGCAAATAACATGAAATAGATTGTAAAATCTGCTTTGAGTTGTCAACCTGATCAAGTTTAATCACAAGGTATTCCACCCAATTCCTGTTAGGAAAATTAATAAAATCATCATCTTTATCCAAAGCACCATTAACCAAACCTTTCTCAACAATTAAATGTTAACACAAAGTCACCCTACATTTTTTTGCATAGAATTAAACATTTCTCTAATCCTGCACTTTGTGATACAGTTTTTTATAAGACATCCAGTTGTGCTTGTAACATTTCGTTTAGCAATACAGGCACCCCCTGGTGTTCCATTTTATCTATTGCCTTTAGTTCAAAACATTCTTATTTCTCCAATTCCAGCAATTCTTTGTTAAAAGATGCACACTCCTCCAAAATAGGCATTAGGCACCTAATATGTTTTCTTTTTTATCTAAAGATGAACATTAGTTCTGTTGCTGGCTTTGTTGTTGGAAACACTTTTTTAGAGAAAATGACTTTCTAGAGCACACCTTCCCTCTTTTGAAAGAACACCTACTGCAATCTCTTTCAAATTATTTCCATATCCAATGTCTAGTGCTAGTCGCATAGTCCTAATGAATTTGTTGTATTCAAAATGTAACCAAATATTGAATTTTCTAATGCTGCTGAAACAAAAACCTAGGTTCATCATGAAGCAGTGTTTTGAATACAGGTTCACCTTTCAGACGTCATCAAATGTTTTCCTCCAAGTAAGACATCATAATCTGTTCTCAGAACTCCTTTCATTCTCAAATGAACAAATGCAAGCATTTAGCTTGAGACCATGCACACCTCATCAATCATTAAAGCTTAAAAATTTTCAAAACTCTTGACCCTTCATGTCAAGCTTCACCGGATAACTTTTGGTGTTCCAGTTTGTTGTCATGTTCCACAGGCAGCTTCAAAAGTCAATGTAAATTAATACCTTTGAAACTAAACTATGTGCATCTAATTCAGTAGGTGTTGTAACAACACATGATAAATTATAGTCTGTAGTCTTCTCTAGACAAACAGTAAGAACTTGTATTATGAAACCTTTACCAGTACCAGATTGACTACTGACATACAGCAGTATAGGTTTAAATGTTGAGCTTGCACAGTTTGTTGTCATGAAGCAATCCATGCTCAACTGTGACTTTCACTTCCATATATACAACCATGTGCTCATCATTTAGTTGCTTAACAAAATCTGCAGCCAAATCGATTGTTTCTTGTCTTGCTTGCTTCATTGCAGTCTCCACATCATTCATTACAATAGCAGCCTCATTTTCAGTTATTGGCTTTCCAAGTGGGACCTTAATTTGAGGACCTGAGCTCTGGCTGCTTCCTCAGCACCAATCGTATTTTTGTGCGTAATTTCATCCTTCAACATCTTCAAGTACTTAGGAAATACTGAACACTGAATACTAGCCTTTGAAGCATTGAAAGAGTCTTCATAGCACTTAGATTCTCCTAGTAATTCTGATTCAAAATGCCAAGGTTTAAAAGGTTGCAAAAGTGCCACATAGAAAAACTCTCTTTTTCAGCAGTCTGGCAACCCAGTTTTCTATGGTTAATTAGGATGCCTTTGCTATGTGGCACTAAATACCCATTGTAACCACCTATTTGAAATTCATCTATATTTAATGTCACATTGCTTCAATATGTGTACTACTGGAGTACTTCATAGAGGCAAACGTTTTCAAGGTGTGCACTTCTTTTTGGATAGTAAGTATTGAAATGTTTGTTTTTACAATCTTTGTAGTGTCTGGCTCCAATTCTGCAAGATATTGAATTTCTGGAAAAGTTCAAAACTCTATTTCAAGTTGATGCTAGGCCAGACTCACCCAAGCAATTCTTCTCGACTTAGAATATAATCTAGCTGAACTCAACCAATCACAGCATTCTTTGAATCCAAGAGACTTTTCAACATAAAACTCTTCCACCACATCTTTCATCTCTGTCTTTTCAGGTTTAGTTATATATAAAGTAAGATAATGAGCAACAGCCATAGAGTTGCCTGTCACAAACTGAATATCCATATTGGCATTCCACATTTTCAAAATGACAGGATTCCAGTCATTAATATTTTTTTAAGCCTCTATTCTCCAGAGGTTGTAACTGTTTTTGGGTGATTTGCAGATAAATGTATATCTCACTGCAGACATAAAACTGTTCACGCTTCCCTTTGAACTACCATGTCTTGAAAAATCAAAAACGACATTTGATGTAAAGTTTTCCTTTTGCTCTGTATTTCTGTAGCAAGCACTTCCCACATCTACGAGCTTGGAAATGCAAGAGTTGCTGCTTTTGGCCTTTTTCCTCAGTGGCTTTTGGGATGCTACATCTAATATCCTAATTAATGAAAGAAAGTACAGACTCATCTGTGTCTTTTCCAAATGTAGCTGCATCTTTTATACACAACAGCCAATGAATGTGAGAAGCACCTCCAGCTTGGTACTCTTTTCACCAAAAGAAATCAGTGACTTCTCCAGGAGGTAGATTATTTTGTTGTAGATGAAAGCCAACAGATTTTGATATCTACAAAGTACCTGCAAACATTTATAGGATCCAAAGAGGAACATTCTACTTGTGTTTTCAATTTGATACCCTTAATGTTAGAGTTTGCTTCTCTCAAATCCCATGCATATTCTTTACAACTCAGTGTTACAAACCAAGTTGATGCACCTAAGTTTCACAACATATACTTGAGCTATGCATGACGATGATGCTAGTATTCATTGGTCCCATGTGGGCAGGCCATCAAATTTAGCAAATTGCATTCAAGCCTCTCATCTTTGCCATGAAGTTTTTCAACAGTCTTTTGCAGACATATTTTCCACATTAACTCCTGTCTTGAGAATATGGTTTAGAGCATATGACAGTCCAGACAAACCACTTTAAAATAACAGATGGAATACATATGAAATACTTTGTTGAAATCTAGGGTCCTCTGAAAATCTATATTCAGCTGGAGTTGTTTGCACCGGATGGTCATTATATCATCCACCTACTTCAATTGGAAATTATTGCAGCACCCATTGAACTTCTAACCTTTTCTCCCACATACTCATTGGAGCTTCTTTCATCTAATACAGTTCAGTGGCATCCCACATAACCTCTTTCTAACCACATTTCTCCTTACATGCAACTTCCATGTGTGACATTGACATCTTTCTAATACACAGAATTCTCTTGAAGTTACAATGTAGCTTTCTTCACCTTATTCATATCTATTAGTTCTTGCTAGATTTCTTGCCTTTTGCGGGTACACCACTCACTAAAATAACAAGTGGTTCAACTATATCTCGCTCTAGACCCACAGGTTCAATGTTGTGTATAAAATGTAAAGATAAATACATACCTCTACCTTTAAGACCTTTCTGAAACTCAGTGGGTTGCAGTTTCTCCGTCTTTGGTTCGATACAATCTATTGCTTGAACAGGATTGCATGAATATTGTTTCATAAGCATTTAGATGTTGAAGTTCCCTTAAAATTTCAACCACATCTAACGCATGGTGTATTCCTCTAGCAATCATTTTTTGTTCTTTAATTTGTGATAGTAGTACTTGATCTGGCAAGTAAACAAATTAAAACATTTCTTCACAAGTAAATGCACTGCATATTCTAGCCACTTTTCTCTTTTCTTGTTCAGTTTTCAAGAACATGTCAACACTTCAAATTTGACCTTTGCAGTGAGTGCGCTGACAGCAAATACAAACAACAGTGATTTATGGTTTGCCGAAATATAAATCCCATTATATCCTACTGTATTTATATTTCAGGGACTAGGATATCCATCACAGTTGTGATGGAGTAATCCGTCCTCCAAGAACTAAGGGCCAGATTTAGGAAAAGTGGCACTGCATCCAATGCTACCCCACTTTTCTTGCGCCCCTTGGTGCCCTCCTACCGCCACCATGTGTGCGCTGTATTAATATATGGCGAACCATGGCCAGGGTAGGGGCAATAGCGTAAACAAATTACTCTAATGTGGTGCAAGGAAGCGCTAGGCCCTCTTCTATCTGGCCTAATTGTGTTCATTTTGCTTTTGTCACCCTAAGTGGGAAGGGTATGCAAGGGTCCTGTGCTCACTGTGCCACTGAATTCAAGCTAGCCTGGCTGATGAGGAGAAATACCCTGTAACCAATCTCAGAATACTTGTTTCTAGTCCAGGGAGGACCTGGCCTAGCAGTCAGGGGTGAACTGTTCTCATAGGGAGCAGGGTCAAGACTGATTTGCATACGGTTGGGTCGAAACTATGGTGGTGTAGTGAGGGAATAAATGACGGATTAAACCCAGATCTGTGACTGGGGTGAATGTTTGTATGTTTCAGCATTTCATCCATCATCTGTTCTTTTAAACATTAGAAAGTTGGCATTTTCCTTCTCTTAGCCCTATGTGCCTGCAGCCTGTCTTAAATACACGTCTAGGGTACAGTGGCATCTGGACTTGTGCATTTCCTCTAGACAGAGACACACCAACGGAGTTTAGGTGTGACTGATGGGCCATCTACATCATGAGTGGCCATCCTGGGCAAGATGGGAGGGAGGGGCTGACACACTTAAATAGGCAATGTGCTGTCCCTCCACAAAGAGTTGCATTTCTCCCTGTAGGGAGTCTTAAGGCAGGGCAGGAAGCTAGGACCTCTGTGCACTTCAAAGTCCTTCTTTGAAGCCTCCCCCATTTCAAAGGCATCACTATGTATAAGAACTGGACTTCTAACCCTACCAACTCAGTACACTTCTGGACCTGTAGATACTCTGCCACATAGGAGGACTCCTGTGCTACTACAAGGACTGCTATACTGTTGGACTACTGCTCTGGAAGAAGCAGAGCAGACCAGAGCTGACCTGCTGCCTTCCTTGGCTGGGTGAGAAGGACTGGACCCACATGACTTGAACCAAGAACCAGAGTGAATCTAAAGGCTTACTGGCTTGCCTTCTGTTCTTCTGGAGTCACAGGGACACAAAAGACTTACAACTCATCTCCTTCAGCGCCTGGACTTTGCTTGCTGTAAGTCTTGCCCTGCTGAGTGGTGCCAATCTGGTACTGGACCCTCAGAGGTGCGTATAAAGTGTTCCACCAGTCCAGAATACATGCAGTAACACTGTTGCACTGCTCAGAACTTGTACATCTCTATCAATGCTAATGCATCGCAGCTGCTGAGAGGCTCTTGGACAATGCATCACCACAGTCACATCACTGCTGCTGTGCAGATTGAGAACACAGCATTGTGATGCATCGCCCCCATCCTCTAAGCATCACCTACATCTGCGGGATCAATGCCAGTGCATTGCCGCTTTTGCTCCTCACATCTTGCTCGCACTGAATGCAATGAACCAAGGTACTCTTTTACTGATTAAAAGCTTGTCCCTGTACCCAACCCATGCTCCATCGTGGTCAGCCTGACTTTTAAAATGTGACCCCATTGAGTGCAACCAGATAGTTCCGGTTGGAGCTTTAAGCTTCTAAGCACTACAGTGAAGTTTATTCTTCAAATATTCATATATCAAGTTTTACTAATTGGATGTTTGCTGTGTTGGTGTGGTATATTTTTGTATAGTGTTTTCTCTGTTTACTGTTTGACGTGTTTCACAAATACTTAACACATTGCCTCTTAAGTTAAGCCTGACTGCTCTGTGCTGAGCTATGTGGGGGTGAGCACAGGTTAACTTACATTGGGCACCTGACTTACCTGACTAGGATTGGGATCCCTGCTTGTAAAAGGTGCATACCTCTGTCAACCAGAAACACAATTTCTAACAGTGTGTGAGTCGTTTGGTGGGTGTGTGAGTGGCTTTATAGGTGTGTGAGTGGGTGTTTGAGTGCATTTATCAATGAGTGAATTGGTGTAAGAGGGGTTGTGTGGGGGAGTGAATGGGTGTGTGAGTTGATCTGTGAATGGGCTTGTGAGTAGCTGTGTGGGTGTGTGAATGATTGTGTGGGTCTGTGAGTGGGCGTGTGAGTGGTTGTATGGGTCGGTGAGTGGATGTGTGATTGGTTGTATGGTTGTGCAATGGCAGTATGGGTCTGTGAGTGGGTGTGAATGGGATAATGGATGTTTGAGTTATTGTAAGAGTGGTTGTGTGGGGGTATGAGTGAGTGTTTAAGTGGGTCTGTGAGTTGATGTGTGAGTAGCTGTATGGGTATGTGAGTGGGTGTGTCAGTGGTTGTGTGGGTCTGTGAGTGGGTTTGTTAGTGGTTTTGTGAGTGTGTGAACAGGTGTGTGAATGCCTGAATGGATGTGTGAGTGTGTGTCTGAGTGCATTTATGGATGTATGAGTTGGTGTAGGTGTGGTTGTATAGCAATGTAAGTGGGTCTGTGAGTGGGAGTATATGTTATTTTGTTTGGGTTCAGGATCCAAAGATCCATTGCGATTCACACAGAGCTTCATAGCGAATCAGTGAATCCATGCAAGTGCTAAAAAAAGATTTGGGCAAAATTTGCCTCCAAGAGGGATCGCTTTCAGAACACTCTATCACACCCATGTGGTCAGGGCACCTATACTCTGACTCCTTCGTTAATTTTCAAAAGTAAATTTTTGTCCCAGTGTATAAAATGGCATCCACAACTTTGCTGTCAGGTTGCAGCCAAACAAACAAGGCATGTCTGTTGGCGCATGGATCTGCATCCTTAAATGTACATACATCTTTTTACTTTAATACCTCCAAAACTCCTGAACAGATCTACACTAAATTACAAAAAGCACTGTTTCTGAGCCAAGATCTAGCTTTCTGCCAAGTTTGGTGTAATTCCGTTCAGCGGTTAAGGCTGTAGTCATGTCCAAAACCCCTTTGGGAAATTGCATGGTAAAAATATGTTTTGGGACCTCCCTTTTTTCTTGGCCTCCGTTTGACGATCATGAAAAAACTTGACTTTGTCAAGATGCTTGATGACATTTTTCCTGCTCCTTTTAAACTTACCACGTGATCAGTCAGTAACAATATACTAGATGTCAAAATTCCCATTTTTCTATTGTAATCTACTTTCTCAAAATAATAAGAGCTGTATGCATCCTTCACACAATTGAATCCGTCATGTATATCAGAAATATCTCAATCCTTGAATTACTCGTAAAATGACCCAAACGTCACCTACAACGATGTAAATATTTATTAAAATACAATTCCACCAATGTGAATGTAAACTAAAATGAAGCCCCAGTGGGCATATAAACCATGTTAACAATCCTTTACTAGGAGATAACCACTTATTGTTCAGCTCCAGTGGCCTTCAGCTCTGACACCCATATTGTAGATACAACAGCTCTTTTGCTTCTTTCTTCCAGTTTTCACACACTGAAAAGAAATCATAATTAAGCTATTAAAAATAACGTTCCAAGGAAAACAACAACTTATAAGGCTACCCACATGCAAATAAAGTCTTCCCCACAATTCATCCCCTTTGAGTCCTTACAATCAAATGCAATAATATATCTTGATTCTAATATTCTCATTTTTTTCTCTCTATTGCCTCCTCTCATATCTTGTTTGACTCCATCTGTCACTGGGTACTTCAAATCTTCAATTTGTTCTGCATGGATTTCATTGATATGTCTTGCCACTCGATAAGATACATCCCCATGGAGCCACTGATGACCCTGCTATGGGCTGGCTCCTGCTATGTCCCGGAGTGCCCATGCCTTTCTACTTCAGTTATGCTTTTTTAATTAATATGAATCGCTTTTTTCAACTTGGACATATATATTTTTAAATGTAGGATCACTAAAGCTACTGCTCCACACCATTGTTGATTTCATAACAATAGATGCAAAGCAGATACCAAAACTGTGTTCTTCAGCTTAATAATACTTGATTCAACTTGTGATGCAACAACTAAATCATTGTCAAAAAAGGCCACTTTCAATTTCAGTAGTCTCTCAGAGAAGGAGATAAGGGGGCATGCTTGCTTAGTTCCTTATTGACTTATAACTTCATGCGTGAGGTTATTGTTAGTTAAAATGTGTGTTGTTTGGTTGAGTAGCAGCCTTGTAATGGACCTAGGAATTTAGAGCCCAACCCACATTTATATAAAGTGTTTGACAAGTAATATTTAACATTGTTCAGTTCCCTGGTGGTGTCTATGGTATAAATATCAAAGGAAAAAGCATCAGTATCTGAAATATCAATTGTAGCAGTCAAGGCCTGAGTGAGATCAATGAAATGTCTCCCCATAGTAAAAGCTTTTTGATCTGTGTGGATTACCATAGTAATCATCTGCTGTACTATTTTTGCATGTGTATTTAGTAATGAGATGTGCAATCATTCCCACAATATTATTTGTTTTTCCATATTTTTAAATCAGAGCCAATACCAACTTTCTAAAAGTGTCAAGTTCAAAATTGTAACTGAAAGTCTGACTATACCATTAAGGGGGATTTTAAATTACAATTCTTTAAAGACCAAACATTACATTATTACCTTGTCCCAAGCAAACCTTATCACTTATCAAATGTAATGAGGTAACCCAATGTTATTCTATAGAAGGGGTAGGCCTTGCAGTTGTGCAAATCAAATTTAAGAGTGTTTTACTGCAAGTACATGTAAAACCTAAAAGAACACGTTCACATTTTAAAATGGAATGCACCCTGCCCTACGGGCTGTTTAGGGCTTCCCTTAAGGGTGTCTTTTATATATTTGAAATACGTTTTAGACCTGGCCAAAGGTTTATTTTGCCAGATTGAAATGGCAGTTTTAACCTGAACAGAGGCTGCAATGGCAGGCCTGAGACATGTTTGGAAGGGCTACTTAATCAGTGAGAAAATGAGTGCTGGAGACCTGCTATTATAATTTAATATACAATGCCCACTCAAATGGGTTTAGAAAACAGGAGGGGAAAAGTGATACAGGTTATCTGTATTGATTTCTTCTACATTATTTTGTTCCTCATAGAATGGCTGAAAAAACTTTTAGAACATCTCCCTCATATCTTCTTTGGAACTATATGTTGTATTACCTGTTTCATCTTTAATCTGATTTATAAAATTATGCTATCTGTTAACTGTCATGCTAATATACTCTGTGCTTTGACTCGATAGGCAAAAATTGTAATTTTCTAACCTTTCCTTTTTTGGTAATAATAAAAATCACAATTGCTAGAAGTTCAGTTTTGGCCTTATTGTGTTGGATGTAGTTTTTCTCTTTTTCCTTAATTGTTGCCACTGTGTAACGTACTTTTGTTTGTTTTCATTGCTATCATAGTTTCTCTGTTTTGGATCTCTTACTTCATAGTCCAGATGTGATTGTGATTTATAGTAATAACCACCAAGCATCCCCTAAAGTATGCCTTATATGCATCCTACACAATACAATGGTCTGTAGAGTTTAGGTTAACCTAAAAAATGTTGTTGGACGTGGACTTTTTTTTAGAGTCTCCCCCACATTTCTGCCTCCCCTTGCTGAACATGTTTTTATCAGCACTATTAGTCTGGGTGGTAAAGTGCTTGTGCTCTTTCTCTCTCTCTCTAAAAACATGGTATAATTTGCATCTACCTGAAAGGTACTTAATTTACTTTAAGTCCATGGTAAATGGCACTACATGTACACAGGGCCTATAGATTAAATGCTACTAGAGGGCCAGCAGCATTAATTCGGCCACCAACAAAAGTAGCCTTTTAAAACATCTCTCAGCTCTGCCACTGCTGCATGTAGTGCAGTTTTAAACTGTAATTTTGACCTGGCAAAATAAACCTTTACTCAGGCACAAACCTTTCTGTTCAATATATGTATATCTCCCCTAAAAGCTCATAGAACAGTATGCATTGGATTGAAAAAGTAGGACATACGTTTATGTTTTACATGCTCTGGCAGAAAAAAACGAAAGTTGATTTCACTGATATGAGGCTTATTACTCCCATTGACTACCACTGGCGTACCTTATTACATTTAATATGTGATGACACTGAATTGGGAGCAGATAGAGATGTGATATTTACACTCAATGAACCTCAATTTAAAATTTCCTTAAAAGGTAAAATCGAATTTTAGGTCACAATTAAAAAAAATGCCACTTTTTAGAAAGTTGGCATTTGTATGTCCTACCCATTTGTGCCTTCTGCCATGGTCCGGGTCCACATGACTGTGCTGTTAGGGCTTGTGTTTGCACACAGTCAATAATACAAAAGGGTATGGATAGGTCATGGATCTTATTCTGGCAAGTGTTTGAACTCCACCAAAGATGAAAAGGTCAAAACCTGAAGTTTATGGTTTACGTGCCGAGATTCTTCCACCCACGATGACCCAGAATGTTCTGTCAAATCATGTACTAATAGCATGTTAGAATACATCTGATGTAGCAAAGTAGATATTCAGAATTGTACTCATTTTGCTGCCAACATATATCAGAGGTTTATGGGTGCGAGGAGACTGTGGAGGACAATTAAATAATAAACTGACAATAGAATACCAACACAACACTAACAATACTAATGACAGTTTCTATGTTGTTTTATTTTAAGTTCCTACCTTCTTTACTAAGTCTGGTGTTAGCCAGGACATTATGATTTTACAAAAATTATATTTATAGTATGCAAAATTCTTGAATCTTTCAACCACCTCTCTTCATCCATTGGTTTCCCACACACTCACTACAACGTACATCTTGGGGCAAAGGGTCAACCTACTAAAGCCACTGATTGACTTCACTTTGAGTGACAGCATGTTGCCCTTTCACAAATAGCACATCTGCACACAAGGTAATTCTCTACAGTTGCAGTGTTTTTGTTTTTTATTTTATAATTACTTTCTTGTATCCTTCGTGTTTAGATTTATGTGATAGCAAGAAACTTTTGATAGAAGCACATTCCAGGTTTATCAGCTGCTGTCTCCTGCAAATGCTGTTGTAAGTTCCATTTGGAGAAGTCTTTGTGTATTTGAGTCCTGCTTTTTCACCACACCATACCAGATTGTATCGCTTTCAAATTGTTCTGTGTTACGATATCCTGTTTAGTAACCAATAATTTTATTTTGCGACCCTTGGAAAATCTACAACACCCTCTGCTTGTCCCATTCTACGAAGCGTATCCTTGGCCTCCTGGAAGATGGCTCTACTTTATACATATTTATTTATGAGGTCTTCCTAAACCCTTGAGTATTCTAACATTAAACAAGTTACACACTTGGGAGCATAAGGGCGTGACCACGATTGTTGTGCCCTTTGAGGGTGGAACCCTTATGCCTCAAACAGATTCTGCTCACATCCATGGTCTGCTGGAAACTCTTTTTTGAACCATACCAGTATAGTCTGTTATGTTTGACGATCCTGGGTACCAGAAGGCTCAGATCCAATTACCCATGAATTTCTACAGTTAATGTTGCAGTAGGAGGCTGGCCCTTTATGTAGTGTACAAAACTAGGCACACTGTGTAGAAGGTTTGTGCAACCACATGCTGATTTACAGAGGTAAAAACTAGACCACCTAATGCTCTAATTTTCATGGGAGCTTGGTCGAGCAGTTAGACTAATTTTGGAGAAGTGCAAAGGATTTGTTTTACTCACAGTATCAATAAAGCAAGACACACACTCAAAAGATAAATATGAGGCTAATTTACAAAAGTATTGAATATTTTTAACAAATTAATAAGACTAAGATCATCAAAGAATTGCATTTTTAAAGATTATAAAATGTCACAGTTCTGTGTGTAATTGTATACCTTAGGAATCAATAGAGAAATAATTAAAAAATGCATATAAATTCAGGCGATGTGTTTACCAAGGTCTCCTCTTGGTTGTAGGTCGAGGTCATCGGTGGGCCCAGTGGGCCCTGTGGAGAAGATCGGACGGCTGCCTGTTTTGGCAGGAGCAGCTGCAGAAAAGTCTTTGGGGCTGGTGCAAAGGTAAGTGCGGGGACCACTTGGAAAAGCACTGCACTGGTGGACTTCAGGGTTAGTCCGGAGGGTCCCCTTAGAGTGTTGAGGTTGAAGTGCTGGGGGATCCTTAAAACACAACTAGAACTTCGGTGGAGGGCACAGGTTAGCCGGGTGCAGAGTAAATCGGTGAGCTAGGAGTTGTGTGCAAAGTTGCCCTTGGAAGCAGGAGTTAGGTCACTTTGAGGGTCACTTGCAGGTCAGCACGGGCACTCTGATGGGAGGTCCTAATGTTTTCTAAACTCCCTTGACCGGGGATTCCTCTGGGTCCTTTTTCAGTCTGATGTGGTCTGTCCTTTTGGGTAGCCAATGTGAAGTGACCAATACCTGGCTATTGTTCTGGCACAGTAGGTTGCAGTGCCACCAAACATGGCACACTGGTAGGATATGTGCGCGAGGTCTATTGGATGAAACTTAATCTAGTTGTGGCATCCTGTTCCTAGGTCAGCAGCTAGTCAGTGAACTGGACTTCACTGGTCTTTTGGTCCTTGTTGAAGGAGAGTGATGTCTTCATTATGATGGGAGATCAATGGTGATTTTCAGAAGTGTGGAGGTCTGCTGGGGGTTTTTAGAGTCCATCTGATGTCCGAGCACCATCTGATGTTCGAGCAACCCCTCAGAGGCGAATGATGAGTCCTGGGTGCAGCAGGCAGTGTTTGGCACCTTTTTCTTGGTGCAGCACAACTTCAGTTCCCCAGCCTTGGGTATTCTTTGTTACTGGTCTTCTTGGGTCCTTGGAATCCGAATCCCTGGTCTAGGGGTACAAACTAGATACTGTATTTAGTGGGCATATAGGGGAGTACCTAGTAGTGACCAATGAGGCATCTACCTTAGGGTGGCTACTCCCACTATGTGACCACTTCTCGTGGGCAGAGGTCACTTCCCTACACTTGATTGGCGACTGTCTTTCCGTGCAAGATGGAGGAAAATGAAATGGAGGGGTCACTTCGCATGCAACACCTTGGTGAGGGTACAAACTGGGGCTGACCACTTCTTCTGTCCTTTCTGTGTTTTCCTGCTGTTGCTCCCACCAAAAGTTGGGGTTTACAACAGGGGCGGCAATCTGCTGGTAGCAGCAGGCTTTGGGTTCGAGTTTCAATGTCGGTAAGCCCTTTGAAGCTCTGTAGCAGGGCAATGCACATTCCTGAGGAGGGAGGTGTGACACCGCCACCCAGGAAGGGCTTTGTTCTGGGAAGATGACCCAATATGACCCCTTCAAGACAAAGAATGGGTCTCCAATTTGGAACTTTTGTGTAAGGTCTCTTGTAACTCCCGCTCTAAATGTATTCAGTTTTTGATTACACACCACACAAACTTTGCATGATCTTCCCCACAGACTCATCTGCTTGCCTTCATTGCCACACTCTAGATGCAGATTTGCTATCCATGCTCTGATATTGTCCCTCTATAATCAATTATTGAGCAGATATCAAGAATGCGCTATCCTAGTTGACTGAATTTGACTAATGGCATACAGTGGAGCATTGTATACTTGGATTATATCCCAGACATAAGTGCTCCAGGGTACTTGCTTCACAGACCTGACATTATTACTAGCAGAACACGAGATGCTGTAAGTCATTAGCAGTTCTTCTTGTGTCAAAATTGCACGAGGAGGTAAAATGATGATGCATGGCTGAAAGTGGTGCTCTGCACAGGGAAGAGTACAGAGGGTTGCAAAAAATGGCCCATATCTATGGAGTGGGATGCACTGCTTGAAGCTTTAACAGCTCTGGAAAACACTTGATGACTTCTCTTGATGGGGACAAATTAACCCTCTCACCTGTTCTTCAGAGGAAGACACTACCTCAACCTGTTCCTGAAGAAGCACACTGATATCTGCCCTCCATATACCCATGTGGTTACCCATACTAGGATGGTGGACAATCTAGGACACACCACTGAACGTGAGTTGGTTCTAAGCTGGTTCCCATGATACACTATTCCTCACATCACATAGATAGACTACCCAGTACATGGTATAGGCACACATTTATTAACAAAGCAGTTACAGGATGAGGGATAGGAAGGGGAGCCATTATTTGACGATATTTGAGCTGTCTTTTGATACTTGTTATATTCTTTATTTTTTTGTAAGCCATTCCACGGCTCAGGTATGTAAGAGAAAATCCAATAAAGTTTGTGATTAAAAAAATGTGACCCCCTGGAACAAAAATGAGAAAGTCACAGGTGCTCCAGTATGTGAATAAGAAATTACAGTTGTAATTCTGAACACATTTATAAACCAGGCACACTGCTCTTTCAGCGGAATCAGTGTTAAATGCATGTGCTGTTGAGATACATCAGTGTATTAATTGCGAGTAAGCTATCCAAATCAGTAATACAGCATTTGTCCTTTTGATACTGTGTAAACGGTCAGCATTCTTTTTGTTAATCTGTGTCTGTGAAATAAACAATCTGTATGACAAGCCTTACTCTGCAATAACAACAGTGAACCAGCTATAGGACTAATCTGAAAAAAGTGGAGAACAAAGCCATTTGAAGGACAATTGTAATACAAACAACAGTTCACACAAACTCTGAATAAAAGCGGATGAGTGTGATCTATCTTTGCAACCCTGTCTGTCTTTCTCTCTTTTTTCTTGCCTTCCTCTTTCCTTCTTTCTTCCATTCCTCATTCTTTTTCTTCCCATCTTCTCTCTTCCCTTCCTCTTTCCTCCTTTCTTTTTAATGCTCTCCTCGTTCCTTTTTCTCTTCCTTCTTTCCTCTTTCCTTCCTTTTTTTTTTTACTCTTTTCGGCCGTTCTCCCTCTTTCAATCTTTCATCATCCCTACCTTCTTTCCTTCCTCCTCTATCCCTTCTTTACTCTTTCCTTTCTTCCTTACTACAGTCCTTCCTCCCACTTCTTCTCGCTCTGCCTCCCTTCTTCTTTTCATTCCTTCTTTCCTTCTTCCATGTTTTATTTCTTGCTTTCCTTCTTACAAAGTCAATAGTCTAGCAGCCAATGCCAGATCAATTGCCTTTTAGGTCTGCTTTAACCCACCCACTTCAGCATTTGGCTGTCCTCATCAAGAATTGGAACAGTTTTCTCTTTCACAGGGAGTGCATTCACAAACAAATTAGTTTCATGCAGTGCCTACAAGTACTATGGTAATGTGCACTTTTTTTAAACCAAAAACACTTTTTTCTTTTTAGACAATTATTTCTTTTTAGATTGATATGGGCCCTGCAGTTTCACAAAAAATAAAGTTTTGCAAAAACTATGGCAAAATAAAATAAGAATTGCCAAGAGGCTGCCAGCCAATGTCAGATCTATGCCAGTTTTTGTTTTCTATGGGTGATTTTGCAGTACCAGTGGTTGGCCAGATGTGGTGCCGGGCTTACTCCACCTATGATCTTGAGTACATTTACAACTGCTTTGGGTCCTTTTCTGCTGTAGTACCTATAAAAGGGCCATTTGTGAATAACAATAAGCTTACTCTTCTGCGGTCGATGTTGTTTGTCTCACCCTAAACACTTCCCTAACCCTACCTAAACATCTCTTTACTCCTCCCTTAAGCCCTCCTCTTTAATAATAATCGCCAATATCCAGCCACCCACCTCTTCCCCTCCCACATTTACTACTAAAATGTATGCTTATGTGTACAGAGATCACCACAGTTGGGGCAGAGGTCTATGCACAGAAAAGATAGAAGAGGCAGGAGTACAAACGGAATCCTCAGAACGTAGGTATGTGATTAGCATTTTGTAGTACCATTGTAGTACTGCACAACATATCATAACGCTACAAAATTCAGTTTGGAAATTGGCTCCTCAGTTTTTCTCCTTTTAGAGTTGATGAAACGAACACCCGCGTATCATAATAACAACTGCTATTTGAAGACCTATTTAGCTGCAGGACTGCTTTAAAAACTATATTGAACAAACTAAATCTATGGTCTTTAAATGAACAACTCCATTTCTTGTGTAAATGTTTGCTTTTCTGTCTGTGTCTGAAATGATTTATAAGGAGCTATTGTTTCTCTTTGTCGAACGCCCTTTGTTGGTTTCCAGCAATGCAATTCCTGAGGTTCTTCTAGCAAGGAGTGAACTGTGTGTTCAATGAAAACAAAAGAACAGCTTGTCATGTATAATGCAAAGAGTATACGGTGCATGAGCTCCTAGAATATAGACGTGTATAGATTTGTTGCTTCAGTTATGTAGTACGCTAGAGGATTTTCAAATGATTGTTCTGTTTCTAACTTATTGTGCTATCGAGAATTATCGGACTTTCATAGATCAACAATTCCTGGTTAGTATTTTTATTTTACTAGGACTCTCTTGCAAAAACATAATTAGTTACCTTGCAGGGGATGCCATTTTTCTAAGTAAAATCTGCACCTCATGCTTTAATTCAGAGAATGTTGGAGTTATTTCTATGTGCTTTAGAGAGAGTTTTTTTTTTAAATTTACACATAGACCCCGTCGCTAGTGAATCCGTTCATGATATACCCTATGGCCTAGATTTACAAAATTGATACTCAACGCAACACAGCAGCCAAAAATGCTGTGCTGTGTTGCATGACAGGGAAAGAGCAGGAGAATGCCATATCTACAGAGATATGGCACTCTCCCCTTCTTAGAGCCGGCTCAGAATTTTGCTCCAGGGTGCCATGCACACTCCTGTGTGCCATAGTGCAAGGGTGTGTGCGTGAGTCTTGCATACGTTTTGTACTGGTCAGATACCCTTCCAGTACAAAATACTATGATTAGACTTAGGCCCATATTTATACTTTTTTAGCACCACATTTCTGCCGTTTTTTGACGCAAAAGCGGCGCACCCTTACAAAATACAATTGTATTTTGTAAAGGTGCGCCGCTTTTGCGTCAAAAAATGACGCAAATGCAGCACTAAAAAAGTATAAATATGAGCCTTAATGTAAACATTTTCCTATTTTGTATGTGTGCTCTACAGTGCATCACTGATTTAAAGTCAGAAAAGAAAGAAGAAATAAAAACATTTCTCCTTTTAAGGCCTCTTTTGAAATGGCACTAATTTTTGGCACAAAACTCTTTTTACTATTGATAGTAGAAACAGCTTTGCGTTAAAAAACATGGGTGGCTGCATGGGAATGCCCATGTACCACCCATGTAACATCCCTTGGCACTAAGAGCCTCATTACAAGTTTGACAGTCCTGTGAACGCCATGTTGGCAGTCTGATCACCAACGGTCTGGCAGAGTGGACCACCGTATTACAAGTTTGGTGGCCATAGAAACAGAAGACCACCAGTGGTCTGCCAGCACCGCCAGCCAGCACAAAACACCACTGTCACCTGGAAGCACAAAACAGGTCGGTGGAGCCTGTGTTACCACTAAAGTCATTGCGAGGTTGCACACTGCCACCAACCACCAGGGAAAAGCCTGCAGAAGTGGACAGTATAAAGTGAGGTGCTCATGTGCTGACAGCTTTACACATCAGAGCCGCCATGTAGCCCTTCGCAAACATCACGCCTCTGCTCATGCTCACCAACAGACAATGAAATCAATGCCACCGTGGACAACAGCAACAGTAAGTACACACACCTATCTGGATCATTAACCTTGAAATCAGCTTGTAGCACTGGCAAACACATCATAAGGGAGGAGGGACACCAAGGAAGCAGGTACACATCTCAAACCACAAAAGCTCACTGACATACACCTACACGGACATCTACACACTCACAATGCGCACACTTCGGCCAGCACACTCACACTGCACTGCAACAATACACATATACACACAGCCACACAGCTCAGGCACAAGGACACTGAAGGCTACACAACATCGTCACACACCCCAACAACAACACACCTACAACACAGCTACACAAATATAAATCACACACTCACATTCGGCACTGGCCAGGGACTGTTCACACATACAACACACATTTCTATTGATGTGGCATGGACAACATACAACACCACCATGGAACAACCCTGCAATGGACACACACATCACACACATCACACTACAATGGAAGCACAATGACATACACAATAGACAGAGAGACAAATAGACAAAGTGCACCATACCAACAATACCTGCACAGTTGGTATGTGAGCATCAGGAGCATACATGGAAGGAGACTGCACAGGGACACATGTCAGGTTGAACAGGCCTCTCAAACAACATGTACAAAAAAATGGCCCTACATGAATCTCAGAGATAAACAATACCAAAACCAAGTGTAACGCACAGCTACACAATGGGGAAGGGCAAGTCAACATCATACAGCTCCTAAACAATGAGATATACCTATACATGAACTTGCTGCAAGGAGCACACACCTAAATGGACACATGCACACCCAAATGCAAAGCAGGCTAGCACAATTGAACACATTCTATATATGCAATACCAAAACTCAAGAACACACACATCACATGTATACACTAGCCATATCAGGGGAAACGTCTAACACCATGCATGCCTACATTGGACAACACCAAAATAAATACTTTAAATTCCAATAAATGTCCAAATTATAGCACAGTGCCTTGCCCAAACTTGACTCCTAACTTCATTGTAACCTCCACAGTAAGGGGCATCAAGGGGCAGACCGGCACCTCGTGGATTATCTAGGGATGAGGGTGGATCGGATTTGTGAGGGGGTTTGGGCTTGGGAGAGGGTGTCTCCTTTTTGGGAGGGGTGGGCTTCTTCTTAGTGGGGAGGGATATGGATGTTTGCAGGGGGTGGGGGAGGCCTTGGATATGGTTGAGACCTTTTGAGGGTGGTATGGAAGGAGAACAGAGGTAAGGTCTAGTTCACAAAGGAACATTTTTTGGGACACACAGGAACGTTCATCAGAAGGGGGTCAGGATTTGGAGTTTGAGGGAATGGTTGTCTGGTGTGTAGTTGTGGATGGCTTGGGTGTGTGCTATGGGAGGTATGCTTGTGTGTGGTGGGTGTCTGTTGGCTGGGTGAGTAAAGGCGTTTATGTGCCTTGGGGTGGGAGTGTTAGAGGGGTTGGAGGTGCTGGGGATGCCGTGGTGGGGGGGTGTCTGTTGGGGTAGTGACTGCAGGTATGCTGGATGTGCTGGATGTAGGAGTGTCAGTAGTTTTAGTGTTTGTAGGTGAGGTGTTTGGGGTGGAAGTCGGCCGGTCTGCTGGGGTGCAGTCTGTGGGTAGGATGGGTGTGGTGACTGTGTCTGCGACTATTGTGGTGGTGTATGTAGGTATGTTTGATGTTGTGTGTGTGATGCTGGGATGGTTGGGATGTCAGGGAAAGTAGTGACTGCTGCTGTGTATGCTGGTGGATGTTGTGTGTGTGTTTGTGCCAGTGGTATGTCTTGTCGTGCTTGTGTTTGCATGTGCTACCTTTGTCTGTTGAGGTGGATGCTGGAGGATCTGATTGTGTGATTTGGGTAGGTATGGGAAGCATGGATTTAGACTGGGAAGAGGGAGGTGGAGTGGGGACGGAAGGTGGGGGGTGACTGGCTGCCATCAGTGTAGAGGCCAGAGCCTGAAGAGATCTCTGTAGGAGTGCCATTGCACCATGACTGCCTTCCAGAAATGCATTGGTCTGCTGGAGTTGACCTGCCTTCCCTGGATGGCATTCACAATGGTGGACTGACCCACAGAGATACTTCTAAGGAAGTAAATAGCCTCCTCACTGAGGGCAGCAGGGCTAACAGGGGCTAGGGCAGAGGTGCCTGCTGCAAAGGTGATGCCCACACTCTTGGTTGAGCGGGCACAGCCAACAGGGAGGGCGGTGGTAGAATGGGGGTGGCAGACAAGGATGGTACTGGGGGTCCCTAATGGGTCTGCCACCACTAGGGAGTTGCCACTGGAGGAGGAATCCAATGATGTTGATGAGGAATGTTTTGTCTCCCCCATGGCACTCCCCTTGCCCTATATGCCACTGGGTCACTCTGTGTCAGTGGTATCTTGACCCGAGGTTCAGTGGCCAGATGCTTCCCCGGTCAGCTGTGCCCTGTATCCTTCCAAAATACCAAGTCCCACATGCCATGTGTGTTTGTATCAAATGTGTGCTGCAGAAGAAACAATGAGAGGGACTAATTGTTGTACATATGTCCCATTCCATTACAAGGGATTCTGCATACCTAAACTGTCCATGGTTGTTGACACCGGTGAGGAACCCAACTATGCCAGTGGAAATCTGCTTCAACGATGCCCATGGAAGAACACATTGTGTTGTGGAACAGGCTTTTGGGCTCCTGAAAGCCAGATTTAGGAGCATAGACAAGACCGGTAGAGCCCTCCTCTACCCACCCAAAAAAGTATGTATGATCATTGTGGCCTGCTGCATGCTCCACAACATTGCCCTGAAGAGGAACATCCCATAAATACCATATGTACCAGATGAGGGGGAGCTAGCACTGTCACCGGGTGAGAATCCTTAAATGCCAAGTGAGGATGACAGTGTTGAGGAGGAAGGTGAAGACTTGCAGGCAGATCTCATCAACCAATACTTTTATTGAGTGTAAGTGTGTGGTAATATGTGATTCTTGAGAGTGTACAGCAAACCTTACATTACAGGATGTGTTGAGGAGGGCATGTTTTTCACAAAGGACAGGGGATCTCATGCCATGCAATGTACAGCCAAAGTGTGATTGCTAATTTTGACTGAAAAAAGTTAAAACCATAATTATCTTCTTTGTTTGTGTCAATCTCATGGAAATGTGAATGGATCTACTGAAATCTAGTATGAGGTTATGGTCACATGTAAGTATTTTTCCGGCCTAAACTCATTGCATTGTGTTTCATTCAGGTATCTTCACCATGCTATCCTCATGTGGGCATTTCAGAGTTTTGACATTGGCATATAGCTGTTACTTTCCTGAACTATGAATTGGACATTCAATGATCCAGGTAATATTGGTCACAGATTTGGGGTGTATAATGCCTTTACAAAAAGCAACTCAGACAGGGGGGGGGGTGAAATTCTGAAGTGCACAATACACTTGTTTGATGTGGTGTGCTGATCCACTTGTCTCATATGTGTGATCACCTGGCCTTGGTACATGTTGTCATCCAGTGCAATCCATGCATTCTCCCTTTTACATTATGTTGACAATGATCCTTTAACACCTGTATGTAGCTGTCAAAGTGTTTCTTCATTGCATGCCACAGTGCCTGTACCACAACTCTGACATAGGTTTGTATCATACCACCAGATGCTTGTTCAGACTGTTGTACTGCCCTCTGTCTGTGTCAGTGTGTATGTCAAGTTGGTAGACCTGGCTTTGGTATGTGATAAAGCTCAAGTTGGTGACAACATTCAATAATCTGTTAGCCTATTCTATGGGACAAGGTCTGACATAGAGATTTCTTCTGTGGTCTGGGGGATGGTTGTAGGAAAGTACCATCTTGCCTGGCATGTTACCCCCATATTTCACTGTATATATGTTGTTTTAGTTGTATGTGTCACTGGGACCATGCCAGCCAGGGCCCCAGTGCTCATAAGTGTGCCCTGTATGTGTTACCTGTGTTATGACTAACTGTCTCACTGAGGCTCTGCTAACCAGAACCTCAGTGGTTATGCTCTCTCATTTCTTTCCAAATTGTCACTAACAGGCTAGTGACCAATTTCACCAATTTAAATTGGCATGCTGGAACACCCTTATAATTCCCTAGTATATGGTACTGAGGTACCCAGGGTATTGGGGTTCCAGGAGATCCCTATAGGGTGCAGCATTTCTTTTGCCACCCATAGGGAGCTCTGACAATTCTTACACAGGCCTGCCTTTGCAGCCTGAGTGAAATAACGTCCACGTTATTTCACAGCCATTTACCACTGCACTTAAGTAACTTATAAGTCACCTATATGTCTAACCTTTACCTGGTAAAGGTTGGGTGCTAAGTTACTTAGTGTGTGGGCACCCTGGCACTAGCCAAGGTGCCCCCACATTGTTCAGGGCAAATTCCACGGACTTTGTGAGTGCGGGGACACCATTACACGCGTGCACTATACATATGTCACGACATATGTATAGCGTCACAATGGTAACTCCGAACATGGCCATGTAACATGTCTAAGATCATGGAATTGTCACCCCAATGCCATTCTGGCATTGGGGAGACAATTCCATGATCCCCCGAGTCTCCAGCTCAGACCCGGGTACTGCCAAACTACCTTTTCCGGGGTTTCACTGCAGCTGCTGCTGCTGCCAACCCCTCAGACAGGTTTCTGCCCTCCTGAGGTCCAGCCAGGCTTGGCAAAGGAAGGCAGAACAAAGGACTTCCTCAGAGAGAGGGTGTTACACCCTCTCCCTTTGGAAAAAGGTGTTAGGGCTGGGAGGAGTAGCCTCCCCCAGCCTCTGGAAATGCTTTGATGGGCACAGATGGTGCCCATCTCTGCATAAGCCAGTCTACACCAGTTCAGGGATCCCCCAGCCCTGCTCTGGTGCGAAACTGGACAAAGGAAAGGGGAGTGACCACTCCCCTGACCTGCACCTTCCCTCTTGGAAACAGAGGTGCTGCTGGCACACTGGACTGCTCTGAGTGGCCAGTGCCAGCAGGTGACGTCAGAGACTCCTTCTGATAGGCTTCTCCAGGTGTTTCTAGCCTATCCTCTCTCCTAGGTAGCCAAACCTCCTTTTCTGGCTATTTAGGGTCTCTGCTTTGGGGAATTCTTTAGATAACAAATGCAAGAGCTCATCAGACTTCCTCTGCATCTCTCTCTTCACCTTCTGCCAAGGAATCGACTGCTCACCGTGCTGGAAGCCTGCAAAACTGCAACAAAGTAGCAAAGATGACTACTGCAACCTTGTAACGCTGATCCTGCCACCTTCTCGACTGTTTTCCTGGTGGTGCATGCTGTGGGGGTAGTCTGCCTCCTCTCTGCACTAGAAGCTCCGAAGAAATCTCCTGTGGGTCGACGGAATCTTCCCCCTGCAACCGCAGGCACCAAAGAACTGCATCACCGGTCCTCTGGGTCTCCTCTCAGCACGACGAGCGAGGTCCCTTGAACTCAGCAACTCTGTCCAAGTGACTCCAACAGTCCAGTGACTCTTCAGTCCAAGTTTGGTGGAGGTAAATCCTTGCCTCCCCACGCTAGACTGCATTGCTGGGAACTGCGTGTTTTGCAGCTACTCCAGCTCCTGTGCACTCTTCCAGGATTTCCTTTGTGCACAGCCAAGCCTGGGTCCCCGGCACTCTAACCTGCAGTGCACGACCTCCTGAGTTGTCCTCCGGCGTCGTGGGACCCTCTTTTGTGACTTCGGGTGAGCTCCAGTTCACTCCACTTCGTAGTGCCTGTTCTGGCACTTTTGCGGGTGCTGCTTGCTTCTGAGAGAGCTCCTTGTCTTGCGGGGCGCCCCCTCTGTCCCCTCACACAATTGGCGATATCCTAGTCCCTCCTGGGCCACAACAGCATCCAAAAACCCTAACCGCGACCCTTGCAGCTAGCAAGGCTTGTTTGTGGTCTTTCTGCACGGAAACACCTCTGCACGACTCTTCCCGACGTGGGACATCCATCCTCCAAAGGGGAAGTGTCTAGCCATTGTCGTTCTTGCAGAATCCACAGCTTCTACCATCCGGTGGCAGCTTCTTTACACCCACAGCTGGCATTTCCTGGGCATCTGCCCACTCCCGA
This sequence comes from Pleurodeles waltl, assembly GCF_031143425.1. Classification (NCBI taxonomy): domain Eukaryota; kingdom Metazoa; phylum Chordata; class Amphibia; order Caudata; family Salamandridae; genus Pleurodeles; species Pleurodeles waltl. The sequence continues at coordinate 790,264,633 of NC_090437.1, read as the reverse complement.
CTTGATCGTGACTTTTGGACTTGGTCCCCTTGTTCCACAGGTACTCTCGTCAGGAAATCCATTGTTGTTGCATTGCTGGTGTTGGTTTTCCTTGCAGAATTCCCCTATCACGACTTCTGTGCTCTTTGTGGAACTTAGGTGCACTTTGCACCCACTTTTCAGGGTCTTGGGGTGGGCGATTTTTCTAACCCTCACTGTTTTCTTACAGTCCCAGCGACCCTCTACAAGGTCACATAGGTTTGGGGTCCATTCGTGGTTCGCATTCCACTTCTAGAGTATATGGTTTGTGTTGCTCCTATCCCTATGTGCCCCCATTGCATTCTACTGTGACTATACATTGTTTGCACTGTTTTCTATTGCTATTACTGCATATTTTGGTATTGTGTACATATATGTTGTGTATATTTGCTATCCTCATACTGAGGGTACTCACTGAGATACTTTGGCATATTGTCATAAAAATAAAGTACCTTTATTTTTAGAATATCTGTGTATTGTGTTTTCTTATGATATTGTGCATATGACACTAGTGGTACTGTAGGAGCTTCACTCGTCTCCTAGTTCAGCCTAAGCTGCTCTGCTAAGATACCTTTTCTATCAGCATAAGCTGCTAGACACCCCTCTACACTAATAAGGGATACCTGGACCTGGTGCAAGGTGAAAGTACCCCTTGGTACCCACTACAAGCCAGGCCAGCCTCCTACAATGGTACCTTGAGATATCTAACCTGGCTCAACATAGTTCTGCCATTCTTGGCTATGACAGTCCAGTCATTTGGGCAGCCTATGTGCTGTACAATGCAATAAAATGCTTGGTGTGACTAGTCACTTGTGTCATTATGTTAGTAGTAATACTCTGCATGCCACTACCTGTGACATATATCTCCTTCCATTATCATATTATATATTCATCATTTGCATCACATGGATTTAACATTCAAATTCTCGAAATGATGAAAAGGTACTAGTAGGCATTGTTTTAGTGTTAGGTGTGTTTATTTACACGCACACAAGAAATAAAGGTCAAACTCAAAAAAAGACATTGACAGTGAAGGATTCAGTCATGGTGGATGTTATCATTATAGTAGATGCAACAAGATTTGAAGTCCAAAGTCCAGTGTCCTACTAGCATGGAAAATGAAAAGTGTTTGGAGAACAGTCAACAGAGTGAATCAGTGGCACACCAAGGAGTTAACTTTCTGGCAGTAGTTTGTGTCTTGCCATCTGCACCTCCTCGATGCTTGGGTGGGCATCCCTGCTTGCGGGTGGTTTCTTCAGCTACAGAATCTGAGACAGGTCCTTCCCCCGGCACGACCTCCCTTCCAGTGGCTGCCACAGATGTGGAAGGAGCTGTAATAGAATGACCAATGGACGTGGTCTAGTGTTGTTGACGATCCCTGCTCAGGGTGGTGTTAATGTATCTCAGCACTCCTGTTAGGGAGGCCATGTTGGTATTGTGGGCCTCCCACTGTTCACAAATTTACCAATGGAAGGCACTCTGGGGCATATTTATACTCCGTTTGCGCCAAATTTGCGTCGTTTTTTTCGACGCAAATTCGGCGCAAAACTAACGCCATATTTATACTTTGGCGTTAGACGCGTCTAGCGCCAAAGTATGAGGAAAGAGCGTCATTTTTTTGCGTGAACGTCTTCCTTGCGTTAATGAGATGCAAGGTAGGCGTTCCCGTCCAAAAAAATGACTGCGACACAAATGCGTCGTATTTATACTCCCGGGCAAAAATCACGCCCGGGAGTGGGCGGGGCAAAATACCCTGCATTTGCGCCTCTTTTTAACGCCTGGGTCAGGGCAGGCGTTAAGGGACCTGTGGGCTCAAAATGAGCCCACAGCTGCCCTCCCATGCCCCCAGGGACCCCCCCTGCCACCCTTGCCCACCCCAGGAGGACACCCAAGGATGGAGGGACCCATCCCAGGGACATTCAGGTAAGTTCAGGTAAGTATAATTTTATTTTATTTTTTTATTTTTTTGGGGCATAGTGGGGCCTGATTTGTGCCCCCCTACATGCCTCAATGCCCAATGACCATGCCCAGGGGACATATGTCCCCTGGGCATGGCCATTGGGCAAGGGGGCATGACTCCTGTCTTTACTAAGACAGGAGTCATGTAAATGGCGTCTGGGCATCGTTAAAAATGGCGCAAATCGGGTGGACGCGATTTTTTTGCGTCAACCTGACTTGCACCATTTTAAGACGCCCTAACGCCATTTTCCCCAACGCCGGCGCTGCCTGGTGTACGTGGTTTTTTTCCACGCACACCAGGCAGCGCCGGTCTGCTAGCGCCGGCTAACGCCATTCAATAAATACGGCGCCCGCATGGTGCTTCAGAATGGCGTTAGCCGGCGCTAAACTTTTTTACGCTAAACTGCGTTAGCGCAGTTTAGCGTCAAAAAGTATAAATACGGGCCTCTGTAACTCCTTGATCTCCCTGAGTTTGGCAAGTACCCGGCCTATCACACTTTGGGATTGTTTATATGCTCCCAAGACTTGGGTGATGGTATCCTGGCCAGAACCATCCCCAGCAGCCACATGCTGCTGGTCCACACCATCCCTTCCATGCACCCAACCCCCACATGCCAGCACCCTTGGTGCAGCCTGCCCTCTACTTCTGCTTCTAGGACCATCATTGTTTGAGGTATCTTGCTGTGACTTAGGATTGTTGTCACTGTCTGTGGGACACAGGTTTGGGCGCAACTGGTTGCCTGAGATGTTGAAGCAATCAGGCTGGGAGAAGTCTATGTGGTCACAGTGAGGCTGACAGGTGTCATAAGACCAGGGTTACCTGATGTGCCAGAACCATCCTCAACATCCAGACATCCAGGAATGTTGTCATCAGTGAGTGCTTCACCCAGCTGGGTACTGGAAGTCTCTTCAGTGGGCTCAGTATTTGGAATGGCATCCAGACCTCCTGATGTGAAAGATACAGTGTTAGAGGTTGTATTGTGACATCTACCACCAATAGTAAACAGTGACAATTGGCTAAGGACATGTACACATTGTATTGGCAGATGTCCCTTGTGTGACAGGTACACATGCTTTTGACATTTGGGTAACATGCCTATTCCATTTCAGTCAACTAACTTCAGAATGTCTGAGTTTATTAGCACTTGGAAGGATGGTCATAGACTCATTTATTGCCAGCAGTGCAGGCTAAACTTTTGTTGGGCAGTGTGTATTTCAGGTGATTTTAAGACCTAGTTGATTGTTATGCAGGTAGACCCAGAACCTTTTTTGTTTATATGATAGTTGTCATCATGTGGTCAGTGCATTGTTAATGTACCTGCTGCCAATACCATTCTTATGATGCATCTTGGGGCATTTGATCTGTCTCAAATTTCTTTTGGCACACAGGTTGAGCTGTCAAGGATATTTGAACAGATGCACAGTGGGCTGATGTTTTGCATTGGGTATACAGTGCCTCCTGGCCTTAACATTGCTGTCATTTCTTGTCCTACACACCGACTATACAGATGCCATTCTCTCAGGTGAGTACAGTTTAATGGTTGAGTAGTGGGAGAAGGGTCATAGCGGCAGAGGACCGTGTTGTGGCTGAGTGGAGTGGGAGTGCCAGTGACTCCTTGCCTTAGCATTCCTGTCAGTGCCTGTCCTACACACAGACTATACAGATGTCACTCTCTCAGGTGAGTACACTCTAATGAGGAGTTTGTACTAAATGTTAATTTTGAGTGGGCTACACTGTTTAGTGAACAGTACCTGCTGAGAATTGTAGTTCTGTCAATCCCTTAACTGCACCCACTTTACAGAGATGTAGTTCCCCCAGGTGAGTCTAGTTCACATGTTGGAGGCCAGGCATGGGTCTATGGACAGATGGACACTGGATTGTTGACTGGGGTGACAGTGAAAGTTGCAAAGGGTGAGTAGTAAGCATGCATGCCAATACATTTCGCTGCCATTTTTATTGTTCTGATTTACCCGACTCTGCCAGGTATTGCTGTCTAGCGCTTAGGATGCAGAATGGCCAAGACCTCCTCCGATGATGTGAGCTGTAAGCTAGGAGGTGGGGGCCCACCAACAGTCTTCTGGACAAGCAGCTGGTGCCTGGATGCCATGGAATGAACCTTCTCCGTGAGGTTGTTCCACCTCTGCCTGGTGTTGTCCCTTATTCACAGGTTGGGGCCTACAAAATCCACTCTGTTGACTATGCTTTGACACATTTCCATTTTACTTGTGATAGTAGTGTGCTGGACCTGGGCTCCAACTAGATGTGGCTCTACCCTAATTATTTCATCCACCATGACTCTTAAATCATCTTCAGTGAAGCAGGGATTTTTCAGGGGTGACATGGTGGTGAAATGAAATATTTTTTTTTAAAAGATAGATGCTGGGAAATGAGAAGGTGATGGGCAGTAAATGGAGTGGAACGGTGGAAATGGGTGTTATGTGGGTGTGTTGAGGGTGTGGGATATTTACTCAGTGAGAGATGGAGGGGTGTCAATTAAATTGGAATTTCATTTTTTTGGCATGCTCAGGATGGTGTATTTTGTGTGGGAGTTGCAAAGGATTGTGGTGTATAAAGGAGTGTGCTTTGTATTTTGGTTTGTAGGTGTGTCAGGTGTTTGAATGTGTGTGAGTGTTGAGGGTGTGGGATATTTACTCAGTGAGAGATGGAGGGGTGTCAATTAAATTGGAATTTCATTTTTTTGGCATGCTCAGAATGGTGTATTTTGTGTGGGAGTTGCAAAGGATTGTGGTGTATAAAGGAGTGTGCTTTGTATTTTGGTTTGTAGGTGTGTCAGGTGTTTGAATGTGTGTGAGTTGTGTTGTTTTCAAAATCACAAATGTGGTGTGTTATACTGTGGTGGCCGTGAACCAATGTGGTTTGGACCACTATTGGAGGACCGCCATGCCATGACTACCACTGCAATTTTGAAGTTGTAATAGGTTTGGTGGTTGGTTGGTGGGCTGTTGGTGCTGGTGGTCAGGCTGCCTATTTCCCATCCTCCACCATACTGGTGGTGTTGTTTTTTGCCTGAGTTTTGGTGGCCCTGGCTGTGTAACTCCTAATACGGCGGTCTGTTTGAACGCCAATATGATGGTCTTTTGGCAGCCGCCACTATGGCGATCTGGCGGACTGACTGCCAAACTCACAATGAGGCTCTAAGTAACACAAAGCAGTGCTTTGCATTGCTCAGTTTTACTTTTAGGCTACTTTCCAGGACTAAACAAGTTTTCAATGGAAAGCAAATTAGAAAACAAAACATTTTGTGCTGTTTTTTTTTCATTTTTGCAAAGCAAACCCAGCTCAAAATATTTGTAAATCTACCCCTGAGTCCATTATTTTTCCTCAGCACTTACAGCTGTTTTAGGTGGGTGAGAATCTGGCAGCAGAAGAAATACACAGCTCCCAAATAACTCTACTACCTGTTTTGATCCAGTGTAGAGGAGAGATTCCTTGTGTTTCTTCTGTGAAGATTCCACTTATAGCTCCTGATTTACCTGAAGCCATAAGCAAACTGATAAAAGTGCAAGTGGAACACAGTGGCAGTTGCTCCCTTTAGAAAGTGGTGGGTACATAATTACTTTCAACCCCTCAAAATTAAAAACAAACTTACCTCTCTTGAAGATCTTCTGCAGCACACGTTCAGCTGCAAATACACCCAAGGTTCCTCCTGCCTCGCACTACTTGCTGGACAAAGGCATCAAACCCATCCAAGTACTGCTTTCTTCCTGCTTACAGTGGTTAACAGCATAACAGCAGTGCTAGGATTGGCTGAAGCAGACAACCATAGCGCTCCATTAGTCACCTATGGTACTGTGCTTCTGCTTCTCAGCTGCCTTTCAGCTGTTGACTGCAGAAGCCTGAACTGTGCATGTCAGACTGGCCACAGTGAAAACATTGGCCAATCTGACATGTGCAGTTCACTTAACCCAGCTTGAACTGCTGCTGTGATGCAGGGAGAGAGTGCTCCTTTATGGCCCGCCCCCTGGACAGTGGAGAGTGGAAAGCATGAAATGGAAAATGTGTACTGTGCGTGTTGTGGGTTACACTGAGGAGGTCAGGGGGTCAACACTCCTGCGCTCTTATGGATGAACCACCCCTGGTGGAACATAGGTTTAATTCTGCCATTTTCCAGTGTTGTCTCTGTACCTGTCACTTGTGTTTGTGCCCTAAGATTGAGATACTTCACTTGTATTCCTGCTGCAGTTTTATGAAGAGTGGGGCATATAGCAATATGGGTTTATAATATGTTTGCTTTGCAAGTAAGTTTTGAAATATGTTTTTTGAAATGTGGATGTGTTTGTGGTTTGGTTACACCATTGATTTTCTCAGCTGTGTTCATGGTGCTTTGCAGGTGTTGTCAAATCAAGACCTTGAGGCATTATGTGCTGGAAGGAAGTGAAAATGCACCCTCTCACAGATGCTTTCTTACTCTTACTCATCCCACCTGAAGTGCAAACTCAGTGGGATAACGCAAAATGATGCCTCAGCTATCCCTCCTCCAATGTTGAAGGGGCCATCAAATCTCAAAAATATTTATTACCTTTAGGTTGATGAGGGGTGCCGGGAGGGCTGGGGGCTCCCTGAGGGGTTGGGAGCTGCAGGGGCTTTTTCCACTCATGAACACACTACATTGCCCCTATATTGCGGGTTGAGAGAAATCAACTTTACAATGTGGCATAACCTGTGTCAATAGAAGCCAAGCACGGCTGGAAAGTAGGGAAGTCCCACCAGATTCCCGTTTCCAGAGCTATTTCGTCAGGGAAATATGCTGAATTTATCCTGGTGTCATTTTCCAACATCGGGACATAACTCAGCAGCATCCGAACATTGTCTGCTTTTCGGTTCGGAGCAGCATCCTCCAGGCAGCAGGCAGCATTTTAACAACCATTTAGGACCAAAACAAAGACATGGTGTAGCGGGCCCTCAGCCCCTGCTTTAGTTCAAAAGTAATCTTGGCTGGGACACATTTGGAGCCAAACAACTAGATGCTAATGCAATGGAAGGAAACAAAGGAGCAAAGCTTGTTACCACTTCACATGTACTTAGGAGAAACTATTGGAGGCAGGTTTTAAAATTTGTTCAAATTCCTATGTAAGAGATGTACTTGCACTGAAAGAATGCAAGATTTGTCCATTGGTGTGAGCAATTACACAAATATTGGTTTAAATGGTACCTACTTTTTTTATTGAATTGTTTTATAGTGCTACTCGTTTCAGTGTTAGGTGTCAGAGCATTTTGCCTCACACTCAGAGGCACAATAAATCATGAAATTGTGTAAACCAATGTACAGGAAATGTTACATAGAGAATAAGGGTTATAAATAAGGGGTAGGATCACATATCATGCATACTTGTAAATATTATGTTATGAGTGAATGGTCAAAACAAAGTCAAAATACAGAATGTATTACTTTCCAAAGGACCTCTTTTTTGCAAACTTAGAATAATAATAGATTGAGGAACCCATAATTTACAGTTTCCATGCAGCTCCCTGATGCTGGTAGTTAGATTACTGTGCTATACTAGAAGGCTTGCAACTTATTAACTGTATGTAATAAAATGATCTCAGGCTCAAAAACATCAACCCACCTAACTACCTAAATAAAAAATACATATCTGTGATCTGCATCTTACAGGATGTGCTTTGCAGAAGACACATTCACTCTCTATTCTACTTTGAGTCAAAACTGTGACTGATTAAGACACGGATCTCCTCCAGAACTTTGTTAACTAATAGAGTCATTTTATCTCTAATATAATCCCCTCATATTGCTGGGCATACAATAATATCTGCAGCAGGTGTCATGCCCCTGTAAGATATTTTAAAATGTAGCCTCTTAGTGACCAACTACTACTTCCACATATGTTATCCTTGCCTCTCCTGACTCCACCACCTTTCCCCTGCTGTACCGTGACCCCACAATGTATGGATTACCGAAGTAAATGTTTCCCAATTTGAGCACTGTAGCCCAGTGTCCTTGTTTCCACATTTTCTATTTTCTAAACTAGAGTGGATAACTTCACATCTCTAAACTAACCAATCCATTCTTCCTCTTGAGTATTGCACTTTTGACATGATCCCTCTTTCAGGTATATATTGTCAGGTGCCAGTCCTAGCTGCCCCTGCACTTTTGCAGCTTTCTGTTTTACTGCGACTTGCACTGGTCTCAAGAGCGTTTTTATGGTAACATTAAATGAGGACTTGTAAATAACCGTACTGTTATTAACCTTTTTTGTTGCTGTCATAATGTACACTGATGTAAAATGTACAAGTTTATAACACTTTTAATGAGAACGTTACCGGAGGTTTATTTAGCTACGGGCTCATCTATTTCTGAATAAACCATAGTGTTTCATGTTAGTGAGACAGCCTTCTGAAACTGCTCTTCTTGGCTTTACGCCTTTTTACTCCAAGTTCAGCATTCGATCCAAGCTCTGTGTGGACCAGGGTACATTCTGCATGATAAAATCAGATTGCAGAATGTTCTGTCTTTTGATGTCTACATAGAGTCTTGGAGTTATAGATCTTTTTTAGGTTCTTTTTAGTAAGGCAATAACGCAAAGCACAGCTATCTTCTGTCCAAAGTTATTTCTCATCTTTCCTTTTCAGATGGGGAATTATGGTAGCAAGAGTTATTCAGTCTTTTCCTTTATAAAAGTTGCTCCAGTAGTCATGATTTGTTTCCAAACAGAAAATACTGACATTTAATTTTCATTATATTTTATTAACAGCATTTGCATATTTTTATGACAGCGATCAAAGATCAAGCATTATCATTAAATTCCTTTGTAATGGCGAGAGCCGATAATAAACTGTTACTACTACATGAGATTTCTACACGCTGAGATGTTTTTTAAGTAATTTAATTTGTGCTTTGTCTACAGTCATACGTCTTAATAGGGGTTTTATGTGCTGTAAAAATGATTGCTTTAACACTCCATATGTGTTATTATGTTCATGTATTTTTACTCGTCTGCCATATTGTTCTGTCTCGTTACTATGACGATAAAGAATATATGCTCCATCAATTAAGGACGCCAGGAGATAAAGCTATATCGTGGCACCATAATTATCACCCTGTCTCATTGGTAATGTGGGAGCAGTCTGTATTATAATAGTGACACAAGAACTGTGTATTTGAGCCGCACGCCATGACGCAAAACATTAAAATTCTCAAGGCAAATATGCTCCTCCATCCGATGAGCGATTGGGGTGTTCCTGTGCTGCTTTATTCGTAATAGAAAATCGTTCATGCACAATTTATACAGTATATGCAGCTTTGACAGAGCAACTGTCCCTAAACCTCATGTAATCAATAGAAAAATAGTTTTGAGAAGCACTGCTGAGAGAGGCGGTTTGGCTCGGATTTGCTTGGGCAGAAGTTTTGTTTCCGCTGAAAAAAGAGTGCTTGTATTGCACCGAGTATACTCAAACAAGTATGCTTGAGTTGGTTATGGTGACACGCTGATGAATAAGCCTGTAGACCTGATTGGTTTATGAACAAGAGTTATGTATTTATGCCGTAGGTCAGATCTGTTGCTTAGCAATTTATTGTCAAAGGAAGTAGGCTAGAAATATTTCAGTGACAATCGTATCTTAAAGCCAATAGGCTTTTACGGGTTGTTTACCTATTACATTATGTGAAAGCTTGAAGACATGCATTTTCTAACATTGATTTCCAGTGTAGGCAGGGGTTCTGAATGTCCCCTCTGACAAATTCAGACTTTTTGGAATTTCAGTGGTTTTTAGGCGTGGATTTATAGTTGAGAACAGGCAGGGTGAGTTTAAAGGAATTCTTACCTATTTGAGACCAGAGCGAATGCGTTAAAAATGTGTGCAATATCAGACAGTAAACCAGGCAGTATGTTTTATTTTTTTGCAACAATTGAAGGAACTTTGTAACAGGTTACAAAGATTGAAACTTTTTCAAAGGTTCGCACTAAGCAAGTACATCTGGCAACTGGGGCCATCACAAAATTAAAATCAACTTTATTCCTCCTGGTAGATCATGTTGGAGTCATTAAACATCTTGCTGAGCCCAATAAATTATGCATTCATGGTATATCAGCAACTCACTTCAGCAGTGGCCAGCAGGGCTTAGTCAGGTCCTGTTGCAGATCCAGGCAGGTGCAGTCAGCAGGTCAGAAGGGCAGTTGCATGGAGGTCTCTGGAGCTTGTTATGCCAATGTAGCTCACACAGGAGGTCAGCATACTGACCCTTGGAGTCACTTAGGTTAGCCTGGGATGAAGATAAGCAGAGATAGTCCTCAGCAGCTGGGCAGTCATCTGGCAACAGGGCAGTTCTTCTTCTGTAATGTCCACAAGTCCAGGAGTGCTCTGAATAGTGGCTCTGAAGGTCCAATATTTATACCTGGTGCCAGACGTTCTGTGAGGGCACTACTTGTCATACACCCACATCTGGTGCTGAAAAGGGCTTTCCTTCTCCCTCAAGGTTCCAAACTGTCTGGGGTGGCAAAAAACAGGGAAACCTGGTGTCAGATTCCTTTTTGTGCACAGGAGGCAAAGCCATTTGAAGTGTAAGTAGGGAAGAGTACCTTCCAGTAATTTGGCGCAGTCAGATTTTACTTAGAGGCAATGTGTAAAGTATTTATGCAGCAGTCAAAAAGTATTAAAGTGAGGACACAATGCATGCAAAATCCCAAGCCAAAAATAGTAAATGTTTTCATAAATAATTTGAGACCAAAATGACTAGAAATATATCAGTATAACTGGAGATATAGATAAAAGTAGCACCAACAAAGTGCAAAGTGTAACTGAGAGTATTTAGTCACACTTGACTTGGACAAAGTCATAAGTTCAGGCTCAACCGAAAGGAGAGCAGGCGTAGCACAAGACCATGCTTGGCGTGTTTAGAGCTGTACTTGGTGTGAGATCACAATGGCGTTGCTTTGCGAGGTTCCACTTCGTTAGGTGTCAGTTCCAATGAAGTTGTATGGTGAGGCTTTGGTGTACTTGGCGTAGGTTCTAATGGAGGTTTTCAGGCATGCAAAAGACTTTGCAGGGCTTCATATTCCTTTGTGCTTCATTTGAGGGAACCAGGAGGAGTTCTCTATGATTCCAACTTAGTCCAGGAGGAGTTCTCTATGATTCCAGCCAAGGGTCTAGGATCTGGGGAAGCATCTCTTGGGGATCAGGCACTCACACCAGCAGAGGCCAGTAGGGTTCTGGCTGTTCCAATTGCAGGTCCAGGCAGGTCTAGTGCAGCCAGTGAGCTGGGCAGTTGCAGGGTGGCCTTTAGAGCTTTTTGTGCCCCTGTAGCGCAGAACAGGAGGTCAGTCAACTGACCCTTGGAGTTATTGTAGCCCTGGGTTAAAAAAGATGGTCCTCACTCCTGCAAGAAGCAAAGCAGGCCTCAAGAAGCCGGGCAGTCCTCTGAAGACAACTGCAGTCCTCTAGTGGCAGCAGGGCAGTCCTCTGAGAAACAAGGCAGACCTCAAGTAGCAGGGCAGTCTCTCAACTACAAGGCAGTCATTTTGGAGTCTTCCACAGGCCCAGGAGTGTCCTGAAGAGTTGATATGGGGTTCCAGTATTTACTCCTGGTGCCAGCCTTTGAAGTGGGACAAATGTCTAGATTTCATCCTGCATCTGGTTCTGGAATTTCCTTCCACTCCTGCCCAGGCTCAAAGGACTCTGTGGTGACAGTGGGGTGCTGTCAAGTTCTAAGTTGTGATTGTTCTAAAGCAACCCCTTTGAAATGTTTGTGAGGCAGGGAACATCTCTGCTCCTCCCATCTTGCCACCATCCAGACCACCTTATTCTGACTGTCTGGGAGGAATACACAAAGGCCAACTACACCCAGTCATTTGACCTATTTTAAAGACTGCAGTCACCAAATGTTAGAACAAGACAGTACCAACATTCGAGAAGTTACATATTTAGAATTGTGATTTAAAAGTGAACTTTTCTGTTAAAGAGGGTTGTAAATCACATATCATCTCAGTGTAAACATGATATTCCTACCTGCCCCAATCAAACGTTATCACTTTTTAAATGTAATAAGGTAACCTAATGTTATCCTATGGGAGGAGTAGGCCTTGCAGTAGTTTTTCACTACCACAGTTTGTAAAACTGAAACATGAATGACCAACTCCTTGAATACATTGCACCGTGCCCTATGGGCTGTCTAGGGCCTTCAATAGGAGTGGCATATTTATTAAAATAAGGCGTAGGCCTGGCAGAAGGTTGATTTTGCAAGACAAATTGGGAGTTTAAAACTGTACACAGGCTGCAATGACAGGAGTGAGACAGGTTTAAAAGGATACTTAGGTGGATGGCATAAAAAGTGCTGCAGGCCCACTAGCAGCATTTCAACTTAAAGGTCCTGGTTACATGTTATATCACTTTATTAGGGACTTATAAGTAAAAAAAAGTGTGCCGATCATTTGTAGGCCAATTTTACCATGTTTTAAGGTATGTGCACAAACATTTAAGCACTGGTTTGCAGTTTGAAAGCCAACAAAATTGAATTTCAGCAACAAGAGGTGAGCAGCCAAATTGTTTTGGAGAAGATCACTCTAAAGGCTGTCAGGTCTAACATGAGTGAACTTTCTTTCTGAATTAATTGTTCCCTGGTATAATAAATTTGATTATTTATTGGGGTGGATTGTAGTCCACCACAATTAATTATGCCACTACTCATGTTAGAATCAGTAAAGCATTTAGTAATTTAAACCTGAGCTCAGCCCTTGGTACCAATGGATCAGCGCATGGAGACCCTATGGGTGATTAGCCATGTTTTACAAATCCATGATTGATTTATTGAGCATACAGCCCTAACTTAAGAAAATGTCCGAAGCATTTAGAATTACCTAAACAGTTAAATAGTCAAAAACACATCACAATAATAGTTCCACTCTAATTTATATAACTAGAGGATAGTGACTAAAATTACACCAGAATAGCAAACATCTAATACGGGAATCCAGGGATATGAATTTCTAAAATGTTAAATCAAGATAGCACTAGAAAATGTAACGTACCAACCACAGACAGCTCATCAAGCTAGATAGGGTTAAGAGTACTTTTTCAGGCTGACCACGATGGATCACGGGTCAGATTAGATCATGTTTGTCTCATTGGGAAAGTTACCTCCCTAAGTCAAAAGTCTTCAAATAAAGCATACAGTGAGCTGGTGCTGCAAGAAGGGACTTGACATTGGTGGGCTTTAGCATTGAGACGGAGCCTCTGAAAAACTATTTTTTAAGATGGGATAAGTTCCGGTAGGAGAGTTGAAGTTTTTGCACCCCAGAAGCCTCTGGCATTGATTGGGTCTGTTTCAACTTTGCTGCTGCCGAGATTGTGTCTGGGAAGTGAGGAGAGCTTGGCATTGATGGATGACAGCATAGAGAGACAAATATAGTGGACACTTAGACAAAGTCAGGCCTATCAGCAATTCACCCTTTTCAGATTAGCTAGGCAGGTTATTCCTGGTATCTCAATGGTTCTCCAGGTAAAAAGTGTATCAAAAGTTTCTAAATCCTACAATTTCCTAAGTTGTTAGAAGGGATACAGTCTGGAACAAGCCAATGGCCCCAGGACCTTAGGAACAGTAATTGGGGATCAAGACGCATTCCAGCAGAAGCTGCTGGCAGGACCTAGGGTTGGTCTAGTTGATACTAGTCAGCTAGGCTCTTCTAGAAAAGTGGGCTTTTTGCAGCTTTGTTGTCCCTTAAGCTTAACAGTAGGTCATCCAATTGACAACAGTCCACTTCTTTGTAAAAATGGAAGCAGGCTCAGCCCTTAGGGTTCTCCTCACAGGTCTCATCAGCAGGTTCAGTCCTTCTTCTGTCTTCCACTGGTCCAGTAGTCTTCTGAAGAGGGTGTTCAAGGGTACCACATTCTGATAGGCACTAGCCCATTGGTGGAATTCTTTCCTGGCCCCTCCCTTACCAATCGGAAAAAAGTACCTAGGGTATCCCACCAATGTTTGCAGTGTTTTCTGTGTTCCTTGCTGTAAACAATCCCCAGTGCTGCCCTCTATCTAAATCTAACATGGCTGAACCTTTCTTGAACTGTGCAGAGCTCCTGTGCCTATCCTAGTGTTGTGGCTACAGAGATAAGCAACCTCTCCTTTGTAGCACTGGGATCAGTGACTGGTTTATAAGAGGGATAAGAGAGAGGACAGGCCCAAGTGCTGTCTACATCTGCTTGTGACAGAATATGCCACTTTGAAGTTAATTAAGTTCCTGGGCAGAGCCCTGATGGCCAGCCTGTCAGATGAAAGAATATCTCCCCTCAGCCAAGGCCTTTGTCCCAGTTCTTGGAGCATGTTCACACTCCATTCAAGGGGCTATTCAGTTCTTGGATAACAGTTGGAAGCTCATGAACATAGGCTTCTATCGGCTACAGCCAAGTAAAAGCTGATTTTTTCAAAGTTCCTTTTCTTAAATGTTTAGTACAAATCCAAATTTACCAATGGATTGGGGTTGTGATAAATATTTGAAAAAGTTGAAAAATTAAATGTGTATATGGTTTATAAGGGGAGATACCATTATCTAATGTTAATATTAAATTCCATTGCTTGCCTGTGGTACAGCTGTCCCCGCTACAGTGTAAATAGTTTTTGGGGCCTTGCCACTAAAAGTAATTTATATATCCTGCTTTTAAATTCCATGCACATTGCCATATTGGGTATTAAAGCCTACTACGGATGACCTATTAATATTTAAAATGAGGGTCTAATTCTGTCAATTGTAGGTTATTTTGACAGGCAAACGTTGCGGTTTTAAAACTGCACAGACAGGTCACAGTAGTATACCTGCAGTCATGTGCACTGTCACTCTGGTGATGGCACAATGTGTGCTGCAGTCAACTACTGACGTTTAACTTACAGGCCATGAATACACTTTGTACTAAATACCTGGGATGTAGGAGTATTGCCAATTTTGCCATGTTTAGATGTTTAGGTATCAGGACACATGTCCTGGGGCTAAGTTAACAGAGTTCCAGTGCACAGAGTCAAAAACTAGCAGTGTCAGTCCAAAAGAATGGGGGTGGTCATGCAATAAAAGGCATTTTCTTCTGTGAATGAGGGTTATCATACAAAAAGAGGAACTTACCTACATGCAGATAAAAGAGTTAAACATTTTAAGTAGAGAGGAAATTATTAGTCTTCTCGGTTTCTATTTTCTATAGTGTACACTATTTTATCTGCTTTCTCAAAAGGATTAATTATGCTTTATAAATTAATAAATCCACTTCAGTTTCAGGTTCAGGAAGCTGTGGGCTGTTGTTGATGCCATCTAGGAACTCACCGTCCCACAATTCAAGTGCTAGGAGGAGGGGCCGCACCTTATTAACCTACACTGCAAGCTTAGGACATTCAGAGAGGTGTGAGCTGTTGTTGCTGCCATCCAGGGACTCACTGTCCCAGAATTCAAGTGCCAGGAGGAGGGGCCATAACAGATTACCCCATGCTGCATGTTGATAGCCAAACCACCTCTCGCAGGACAGTCAAGGAGCTATGGGCTTTTGTTGCTGACGTTCAGGGATCCACTGTCTGAGAATTCAAGTGCCAGGAGGAGGGGTTGCACCCGATTCCCCTGCACCACTTGCTTATAGTGCTCAAACCCCCACCTGTGGTGTGAGATATTCAGGGAGCTGTGGGCTTTTACTGCTGCCGTCCAGGAACTCACTGCCCCAGAATACATGTGCCAGGAGGAGAGGGTACACCTGATTCCCCTGTGCTGCACACTTATAGCTCCCAAACCACCTTCTGCAGCTTGGGACGCATGCAGACCATGCCCTGGCAAGGACTGGGCCAACGGCAGGCCCGTCCAGACTCAGAGGAGCCCAGAGTAGGCTGATCTGGACCTCCCCTCTTTTCCCTCCTACACAGATGCTGTTACTCTAAGTGAAGCACTCATGTACTCACAAACTCTATCATCTGCACGGTATAGTCCTGCTATTGAGTTATTAAGTGGCCCACCATTTTTAGTAATCTTCAACACAACCTCTCTAATAACCATTAAGGAGACTTCTCCAGGTGCTTGATACTGCTTATCCTGGAGGAAAAGCACCGAGACATAGTATCCACTCAGATTGTCTGACACAGCCACTTTTGCTCCAGGAAAAGGGTTACTTTGTTGCCACACTAAGGCCCAAATTTATACTTTTTGACACAAACCAACACCGGAGCTGGTTTGCGTCAAAAAGTTTACCACCGGCTAACGCCATTCCTATGTGCCTTGTGAGTGCCTTATTTAAGGAATGACATTAGCCGGCGCTGTGGATTGGTCTGAGTCAAACAAAATGACTCAAACCAGGCAGCGCCGGCGTAGGGGAAAATGGGGGTTGTGTGTCAAAAAATGGTGCAAGTCAGGTTTGAGGCAAAAATCATGCACTACCCCCATTGAAATGACTCCTGTCTTAGCAAAGACAGGAGTCCTGCCCCCATGCCCAATGACCATGCCCAGGGGACATCTGTCCACAGGCCCCTCAGATGGCTCATGCATATGAGGGGTGAGAATCCTAAACTCTTGAGGTGGTCCATTTCCCTACAGGGGATGGAATTTACTGTGGAGCATCACCTGGGGATTGACCACGCCAACTGATGGTCTCTCCAGATACTTCCGCCTTAGAGATGAGAGCTTCCAGGAGGTGTGGTAGCTCTCTCCACTTTCAACTGGGGGGGACACGTGTTAGAGCTGACAGCCTTAGGGTGGTCACCCCTGACTTTTTTGCCTGCCTCCTTCCACTTTTTGGACACTGTTTTTGCTGGTTATTAGACTCTGCACACTTTACCACTGCTAACCAGTGCTAAAGTGCAAATGCTCTCTCCCTTTAAACATGGTAACATTGGCTCGTACCCAACTGGACTATTTAATTTACTTATAAGTCCTAGTAGTGTGCACTATCTGTGCCCAGGGCCAGTAGATTAAATGCTTCTAGTGGGCCTGCAGCACTGGTTGTGCCACCCACTAAAGTAGCCCCTTAACCTTGTCTCAGGCCTGCCATTGCAAGACCTGTGTGTGCAGTTTCACTGCCAATTCGTCTTGGCATTTAAAAGTACTTGTCAAGCCTAAAACTCCCCTTTGTCTACATATAAGACACCCTTAAGGTATGCCCTAGGTAATCCATAGGGCAGGGTGCTGTGTAGGCAAAAGGCAGGACATGTAAAAAGACTTCTCTTTTGCAACTGGACTCCTTGTGCGGTGAGAATTCAACGCACAGCTTGCTAAAACCGAAGCACCGCCTGCCCCCCGGTGAGAAATTCACTGCACGCTGAACTGGAATGACGCAGTGCAACATCGCAAGGGGAAGACTGATGCCGGGCTTGCATTGCGACCGGAAATTCAATGCATGGCCCACCGGATTGACGCACAGCCAACCTGGGACAATGCAGCCCGACTTCCAGAGGGGAAATCGATGCAGCGTCTGCCATGCGGAAGGAACGCAACGCCCACCTGAATGACACAGCTCTTGTGACTTCACTCCACAAATCCCGGATTTCCCCCGGGGAGTCTGAAAACCCGCAACCCGAAGAAGATCCACGACTGAGCACTGGAAAGGACGCACAACCATCCCTGCGAGGAAACTAAATGACGCATTGCCATGTGCGGCCCGAGAAATCGATGAACACCCCTTTGTTTGCCCACTTCTCCTCCTCTGCAGCCCATTCCGAAGATTTTTCATGCAAACCAGGTACGTTGTGCTTGAAAGTGACTGTTTACTTTAAAAAGACTTAAGACACTATGGGGGTCATTCCGCCCAAACACCGCACCGCGGTCAGATGACCGCGGCGGTGATTCTAACTTTCCCGCTGGGCCGGTGGGCGATCTCAAGAAGATCGCCCGCCGGCCCAGCGGGAAAGCCCCTGCAAAGAGGAAGCCGGCTCCGAATGGAGCCGGTGGATTTGCAGGGTTGCGACGGGTGCAGTTGCACCCGTCGCGATTTTCAGTGTCTGCAAAGCAGACACTGAAAATCATTATGGGGCCCTGTTAGGGGGCCCCACGACACCCGTTACTGCCAGTCTCTTCCTGGCGGTGTAAACCGTCAGGAACAGGCTGGCGGGAAGGGGGTCGGAATCCCCATGGCGGCGCTGCAAGCAGCGCCGCCATGGAGGATTCCCTGGGCCAGGGGTAAACCGGCGGGAAACCACCGGTTGATCTTTTCTGACTGCGGCTTTACCGCCGCGGTCAGAATTGCCCATGAAGCACCGCCAGCCTGTTGGCGGTGCTTCCGCGGCCCTCTGCCCTGGCGGTTTCAAACCGCCGGGGTCAGAATGAGGGCCTTTATATCATTTTTCAGTGATATCTCTACATATATTTATTGCATGTTTGATCGTTTTGACCTGCAAATATCCAGATAAATATTATACATTTTTCTAAACACTGAATGGTGTATTTTTGTGGTGCTATATGGTGTTATTGTTTGAGTTATTGCACAAATACTTTACACATTGCCTTCTAAGTTAAACCTGACTGCTCAGTGCCAAGCTACCAGAGGGTGGGCACAGCATTATTTGGATTGTGTGTGACTTACCCTGACTAGAGTGAGGGTCCTTGCTTGGACAGGGGGTAACCTGATGGCCAACCAAAGACCCCATTTCTAACACTGGTGATCAGCGGTGAGGATCGGACTTGTATTTGTGCAGTGGCATACAGTAGCTAAGTATTTCACTACCTACCCACAGTGCTTCAAGGTCAACTTGATTTTAACCTCTTTTCTGCAATTTCATTTTTCCCTGTCAATTTTGACTAAAATCCTCAAATCAACATGTCTCTAGCTGGGTCTCAAGCAGGAGAGGAAGGTTTTGATATAGCTATGCTTGAGACCTACACTGTTAAACAGCTGAGGGCATTCTGCAGGGATGTGAGTGTAGCTACCCAGAAAGGCTCCAGGAAGGAGGATCTGGGCAGAAGCCCCTGCTGAGGAGAATGATGAGGAAGAAGGTCCCAAAGATGGCTCCTCAGAGGATATTTTTGCCATCACTAGATGAGATTAGTGCTGCAATTTTGCCCCTTGCAAACCCAGGGAGCAGTGTCTCTGATCAAAGCATGACCGCAGAGGAAAGGAGAGTTTCAGTTGCAGATGCTCAACAGGAGGAAAGGAGAGCAGAGAGAGAAGCCAAGCAAGCTGAAGCGGAAAGAGCAGCCAAACAGATTGAAGCGGAAAGAGCTGAAGTTGCAGCTGAGAGAGTCTCGGCTGAGAAAAAACTGTTGTTGGCTCATGAACTGAGTATCAAGGAGCTGGAGATCAAGGCGGGACAGTCTGAGTCTAGCAGTGAAGGTGGCAGCATACGTGCAGGACCGGTTGGGGACAAACAGGTTTGTATACCCAAGAATGTGGTGCCACGTTTTGTGGTGGGAGATGACATTGATAAGTGGCTCGCTGCCTATGAAGATGCACTAAGGGCCCATAGGACACCTGAGGAGCACTGGGGGGGCGGCCATGTGTTTTATGTACCATCCTTAGGGAGGGACACACTTCTCACACTTGCTCCACAGAATAGAAATGACTACTCACACATGAAAGCCGCTTTACTGGCCAAGTTTGGACTGACCCCTGAGACATACCGTCAGAGGGTCATGTACAGCACCAAACTTTCAACACAAACTTGGGTGGATTGTTATGATTTCTCCAACAAGGCACTGGATGGATGGGTGCGGGGCAGAAAAGTAGATAATTATAAAGTGTTAAATGACTTAATTCTGCGAGGTCATATGCTCAATATTTCTTTTACAGAGTTGCGGCAGCACTTGGTAGATAGCAAACTGACTGACCCCAGGAAGCTTGCTGAGGAGACGGACCTCTGGGCTAGCATCCGAGTGTCCAAGAAGGCATCTGGGGGGACTCCCACAAAGGTGGTCAGGGTTCCCAACAGAAGAAGGAGGGGGGAGAAAAGCTTAAAGATAAAGATTTCTCAAAAGGCACTCCAAAAGAATTCCCAAGGGGGGGTGGTCACCAATCCTCTTCTAATTTTGGGAAGAAGCCACGGTATTTTGATAAAACATTAGGGAAATTCATCCCCAAATGCTTAGAGTGCTACCAGCATGGGCACTATAAGGGCGACTCCCAGTGTTCCAAGAGAGCACAGTCCACCACTGGACAGACACCTGGGTTGGCTAGTGTAGCTCTCGGGGGGAGACAGTCCCAGTTAGCATTGGGGAGCAGGCAGAGGTTTCCCTAGTTTTCCTGGGAGACAGAGAGATGGTGCCTAAAGCCTACATGCCATAATATACTTCCAAGTATAGGCAGTGGGTCACCATTGATGGGCAAAGGGTGGAGGCTCTGTGTGATACAGGAGCCAATATGACTACTGTCAAGAGTCAGCTGGTGTCATCAGAGCAGATAGTTCCATAAACATTCCACCAGGTCATAGTCGCAGACAATCGTGAGAGTCACCTACTGGTGGCTCTGGTTCCCTTTGAATGCAGGGGGGGGTCTCTGGTACTCTGAAATTAGCTGTGAGTCTTGCCATGCCTGTAGATTGTCTGTTAGGCAATGATCTTGAGCATACTGCCTGGAAAGAGATAGAGCTCAGATCCCACCTGGAGATGTTAGGTTTGCCTGAGTGGGTCTGCATGACCACATGGTCCATGGCTGCCCGGGAAGGGAGTCAAGGGCGTCTGGAGCCTGGAACAATGGCCTAGACTGCTGCAAAGAGGAAGGGCAAGAGGTGCAGGAAACCCACCTCAGATGTTCCCACTGTGGTGGACGGGGTCCCTGAGGAGGAGGAGGCCCCTAAGCCAACTGGGGAGAACATAGCTGACCTCAGTAACCTACCAGAATGTGCTGGCTGGCGAGTAGAGGGTGGGCCAACCAGGGCAGATTTCTGCAAGGCGCAGAAGGAAAGCCCCACCCTTGAGGGTCTGAGGCGACAGGCCACAGCCCAAGCAGCAGGTGACGCCTCCAGCACTTACCATATTTACTGGGAGAATTATCTTCATTACAGTAAGCCTAAGGTTCCAGGTCCTGGGGCAGAATGTGTGCTGGTGGTCCCCGAGTGTTACCGGACCTTCCTACTGGGTCTGGCTCACGACAATCCCCTGGCAGGACATCTGGGCCAAGACAAGACCTTTAACAAGCTTGTCACCCACTTCCATTGGCCCAGAATGAGGTTAGCCTCAGATAATTTCTACAGAGCTTGACCCACCTGCCAGGCTAGTGGGAAGACAGGGAAAAAGCTTAAGGCTTACCCACTCCAACTCCCCGTCGTTGGCACCCCCTTTGAAAGGGTAGGCATCAACATTGTTGGTCTCTTGGACCCCAATACTACCTTGGGCAACAGGTTTACCCTGGTTTTGGTGGACCATGCCACCCGCTATTCAGAGGCAATCCCTCTGAGAACAGTGACTGCACCGGTGGTGACCAGATCCCTGTTGGGAATATTTAACTGTGTGGGATTCCCTAATCAGTCAATCAATGTATTTGTAGAGTGCACTACCCACCTGTAAGGGTCTCAAGGTGCTGAGGGGAGGGGGGATGCTGCTACTGCTCGAATAGCCAGGTTTTGAGCCGTTTCCTGAAGGTCAGCAGGTCTTTGGTCTGTCGTAGGGGCAAAGGAAGGGTGTTCCAGGTCTTGGCAGTGAGGTGGGAGAAGGATCTACTTCCGGGGGACGGTGGCAAGCACGAGGTTGGTTGAGCGGAGTTGGCAGGTGGGGTGTAGAAGGTGAGTCATCTGTTGAGGTAGGTTGGACCGGACGTGGAGCACCTTGTGTTCGTGGGTGAGGAGCTTGAGGGTTATCCTTTTGTTGATGGGGAGCCAGTGTAGGTCTCTCAGATGGGGAGTGATATGGCTGTGGCGGGCGCATCGAGGATCAGGCACGTGGAGGCATTTTGTATGCATTGCAGTCATTTGAGGAGTAGAGGGCATTTCCGTAGTCAAGTTTGCTGCTGACGTGGGCCTGGGTGACTGTTCTTCTTGTATCTGTGAGGATCCATCAGTAGATCTTGCAGAGCATGCGGAGGGTGTTGAAGCAGGATGAGGAGACTGCGCTGACTTGTTTGGTCATGGAGAGTGTTGAGTCGAGGATGACGCCCAGGTTGCGTGCTTGGTCGGTGGGTGTCGGGACTGCTCCCAGAGCGGTCGGCCACCAGGAGTCGTCCCAGGCTTAGGGGTTGGCGGCGAGGATGATGACCTCCATCTTATCCAAGTTCAACTTCAGTTTGCTGTACTTCATCCATTCAGCGACGGCCTTCATTCGGAAGTTGTGTCTGTCAGTGGTACAAAGTTCATGTCTGCGTACATGAAGTCCATGTGAGATGAGTGTGGGGTGACCTACCGGTTTGCCCCTCTTATCTTCCTCAATCCAATGGGCTTGTTGAGAGATTCAACAAGACCCTGAAGGGCATGATTAATGGCCTGACTGAAGCCATGAGGCGTAAGTGGGACATCCTCTTACCATGCCTGTTGCTTGCTTACAGAGAAGTGCCCTAGAAAGGGGTGGGGTTTAGCCCCTTTGAGCTTCTCTATGGTCACACCGTCAGGAGGCATGGAAGAGGTGAGTAAACCTCTCCTGACCTCCTCTCTGCCAAAGAAGGTGATGGGTCAGTGGAGGGTGTCATTCTCTCTGACTCCCTGACTTTAAATCAGAGAGGAGACTGCTATGAGCTGTTAGAGAAGTTCTCTTCCCTGTTCTCCATTGCTCCTGGACTGCCCACTTATGTGTTCATGACATTGACACAGGTGACAGTACCCCTGTGAAGAACAACATTTACAGGTTATCGAATAGGGTAAAGGCCAGCATCAAGGAGGAGGTCTCCAAGATGGGGATTTTGGCCTCTTTGGGCCACATTAACGTCAGAATAAGTGATGTTAGCGTGACGCTTACACTTTCTCAGTTTAACAATGGCTTGACTCATGTAATATACTAGGCTGCTCTGCTGCTATCATCGAAAACGCCAAACCTCGTGGCTTCATTTTGAACACCACGCTAGAAATGTGAATCAACAACATAGGCTGATCCAATGGATCAAGATTTTTAAACAGAAACAAACCCTCAAAGAAAGAAATTCACATCCATGTTTTATCCAGCTTATGCAATGGGAATGCAGTTCCACTGCTAAAATTAATGTGGCAGAGCACAAAGCCTCCCTACAGCAGAAGCATGATTTATCTCTGGGTCTGGAAGTTTGGATGACACTTCCCATTGTGTACTACTTAAATTGACATGACTAATGAGAAACCCACATAGAAAAGTGCTTGCATAAAGGGATCCCCACTGATCACTTTTACCACCTGGCAAAGAAGTTGACAATCTCATACGTCATCATTTAACTAGGTAGCTCAGACTATTTGCTTCTGAAAATACCACTTTTAAAAAAGCGCCTATATCCAATTTTTCTCTAGATGTGCACCCAAAGTCTGGAACTCCACCCTGTATGCCATTCACACCACCATATTGCTGCCTGCTTTAAAACAGAGCCTGAAACTTTTTCTACTTAACTTCTGTTTCAAGTCCTCTACACATCTGACTCTGCTTTTACCTTTGGTGATTTTTCTGATACAGGTTATTTATATTAGCTGTTATTGGACCTATACTGATTTTGGGTAAAAGCTGCTCACTTCTTATAAAATGAGCTTCTCAGATCATTGGCACCAACTGTCTTCTACCTAGATCTTAGTGGAAAGCTCATTAAAGCTTGAGACTATTATGGTCTTAGTAAATACTGTTTTGGCTAAAAGTTGTATTACTTTTTGTTGATGTACTGCCTTTGCTTTCTAACTTTTTCTCTTGCTCTTTGTGAAGCATTCAGACACTCTTGTGTATTGTAAGTGCTATGCAAAACATTAAAAGAAATAAAGCATGTTTTTAACCGCTGAATATATCCCCTGTATATTTGTACCTCGGTTCCTGCCTGGGTACTAGATTACCCAAAGATGTGCTGTGGTCATAAAGTCTCTGTATTTGCAACAAAACACCTTTTTTAAATGCATCAGTGCCCTTTTATAAGTCTGATAATACTTTCCAACTAGTAAAAGGGATTTCGTGATCCATAGGAAGGGACCTGAAAAAGACATTCATTTGTGTGAAAAGGGGACTCTTTTTGTGTGATCACCCCAATTATTCTGTGGGCTGAAGCTCCTGATTGTTAACTTTGTGTAGTGGGGCACTACAGTTGAGTCCAGTCCCCAGTGCATGTTCTCCTATGCATAAAGCATGGCTAATATCTAACTTTGATGCAAAAAGGCAACAGTACATGTTCCTGGAAAATGCACCACTTGAGTAGAAACTTAAATGTATCTTTCCTGCAACCTACAACTATTGGCAGCTGTATCAAAATATATCCTTTTACAGGAGGGGATCTATACTTTTAAATATTAAGTAAGACCCCGCTAAGTAGGCTTTGAAGGTGGTATTTAAAAGTGGAACATGTAACAATTTAATGGTTGCATGTTCCTACAGTGATTAGCCTCCAACGGCAATTTCTACTACAAGGCCTGTAGCTGGTTCTGTGAAGAAAATGCAAAATTACAGTTAATATGTTAATTTTAAATATGGGGTTTGGAATATGCTACAGGTCAACCACTGTTTTTGATATTCAATAAACTCCAATTCAAAGGAGAAGTTGATTTTTGCTAAATACAGGGAAAATAACATTTATAAAGTTGTGCTTTCCCTGCCTAATGTCCCTGCAGTGTACTTTGCACTTGCCTGCCTGCAGTTGTCCTGGTACTGATGCTTTTCTGAGGTGTTAAATGCTGCTCTCAGTACAGAGATAACAGCTTGGATATGGCAGGATTGCTTGGGAAGAAATGTGATCCAGTTTAAACGATATAGGTCGATTTAGGATTGTCTAGGGACTTTGTTAACCTAAAAGGGACCGGGGGAGGTTTGCAAGTTTATAGTTTAGTGATAAGAGTCATCTGGAGAAGAGGGTATTGTTGATCCCAAACCCCACTTTAGCCTTCTGCCCTTAGTTTCAGTCAAAGAGGGAGCCAGCCCCAGAACCAGTTTAGAGTGGTTGGGTGGAGTTTCTCATTAGCTTAAATACATCCTCATGTGTGCCACAAGCTCCATCCAGGGGAAGAAAGATTTTGCCATGTTAGACTTTACTGGAAGTAGTGCAATGTGGGATAGTTTGCAGTGAGGAAACTAGAAGATGCTGTAGGAGTGGGAAGGTTTGCCCTTGGAACTTTTTGCCCATTGGTCAGAAAGTGTCAAGTTGTCGCTCCTATCCCGGGGCTAGTGAAGCAAACAAAAGTAGAATAGCACTGCAGCTCCTCTGACATAGAATAGGACTACAGTTCCTCTGAGCACTTTCTAGACCTGTGGCAGAACAGCAGACTGGACCAGCTACCTATAACTTGTGAGAGAATCTAAAGGGCTAAATCAGCTCTAAATTGTAGCCAGGAGTAAGGAAGGCAAGTTGGCTGACCTTCTGTGTGGCAGCAAGAACATTACAAGCTGTTAGAGACCCTTTTCTTGGGGTGACCAGTGGACATTTTACAACTGGAACTGGACTGAATATTGCTGGTGGCTTCTGCTTGAGAGTTCCCTCTTGTGTAGTTCCTGTGATCCTGGAAACCACAGAAGTGGCTAATTGGAACTGCTCCAGAAAGTCTGAAAAGTTGGTACTGCTGAGACCTCTGGAGTTTCAGTGGGACCTCACAGCAAGGGTGTCCAATTTTTAGAGGACTATATTGTATACAAATCCAGGCATGCCTAGCCCAACGATTTTGAGATCCAAAAACAGAGACTAAAGGCCTGATTTAGAGTTTGGCAGACGGGTGACTCACAAACGTGGTGGATATCTTGTCCACTGTATTACAAGTTCCATAGAATATAATGGAATTGTAAAATGGTAGACAGGACATCTGTCACATTTGTGACAGGGTATCCCAGTCCTCAAACTCTAAATTAGCCTCTAAGAATGAAAATACAACTCTGTACCGGGTACAAAGGCATGATTAGTATCCACTCAATAAGCACTTTTTGGCACCAAAAAAGTTTGAATTTTCCTGTGGAAATCTTTTCCCATCAAAACCAAAGGCTTCTGTGGGATATCATCCAGTAGCTATCCAAATTTGATTGGATACGACATTCACCCTTGCCTGGTTTTCTCCTTCTAGAAAAAAGGCTATCTCAGAAGGTAAATAATTTGACCTGGATGACCCACTTGATGTAGCCAACATGACCTTAATCATGGTTTGCCTGAAATCACACCTGGGTCCCATTCAAGCACGAACAGTGATTTCTGGTTAGTGCGTTACTTCTTGACTCTCTTATTGCCCTAAAGCTTTAAATATCTATAGGCCTGATTTAGAGTTTGGCAGATGGGGTTACTCCGTCTCAAATGTGATGGAAATCCCATCCGCCATATTATATGCCCTTTATATCCTCTGGACATTGTGCTACGGGGATGGGATATTTAGCACATTTGTGATGGAGTAACCCGTCCGTCAAACTCTAAATCAAGCTCTGTGACGCTCGTTGCCCTTATTTTTGTAAAGTTAGTGTGATTTTCGTAAGTGAATGCTTCTTAATTTTCAGAAATTGGTTTGGAATTTTTATTGTGTGATGTTTTGACTGTTTTAGTGTTGATATATTTCCCTAGTCCGCTCTGTGCCATAGCTATCAGGGATTGAGCTCAGTTTTAATTTATTGAAACTGTGTGTTTGGCCTTACAGGTCTCTGAGGAATATTGCTTGGGTTGCACTCACATCCTTCCAAGCTAATATTTTTTCTTGCAGCTTTGATTCCAAATTTGCAGGGAAATGTTACAATTGTTTGTTACCACCATTGCAGTCACAAATCATTGACCCTTGGCATAGGGTGGTAACTGAGTAATTTTGCAAGGGCAATCTGGCAGGCAGACTCAACCTAATTCATATTAATGAACCAGATCGGTACAGAGGTCACATTTCAAATTGCATTGCTGTTAACAAACTATTCCCTGTGGCAATTTCAAATTCCTAATTTGGAAATGGGAATAGTAGATAAGGCCCATTTTTTAACAGCTGGGTGAAATTTGACATCAGTCTGTAAATCAAAGGAAAAAGAAAGGGAAAGCTTAGCCAATGTTTCCAATGCATCATCAAACACCCACTGAATAACCATCTGGATACAGTAAACATCAAAGTCTTTCAGGACATGTAAAAAAGATACATTTTAGTAGATTAGCAAAGAAGAGCAACTAGAAAGAGGGGCTCTCAATTCATGGTTGCAATCAGAACCATTTAAACATTCAGTATCATAGCACCTGCTTTTTTGCAGGATTGAACTAAAACAATTTTACTAGACCTTCATATTTAGGTTCAGTTCTTTCATTTTTTGTTCTTGCTGTCCTTTAAATCAAAAAGACAGAGTGACCTAGAAGAGAAGAAAAAAATAACTTAACACATAACCTTTTCATTCTTATAAACCTTTGCTTATTCTGTCAACAGGCTTACATTGTGTTGTAAGATAATGAGGCCATTTCACAAATTAATTTTGGAGTTTATGACGTAGTAGTCCTTTTGTACTTTTTACATACCTTCACAGGCCTTTGTGAATTTGCATCAAACCATCTATAATATTAAGGGAACAGTAATGTACAATTAATACACATAGTAAAGACTTTGTCCTTTTTGTACCTTTGCTATGACTGAATTGTATATTTCTTGGCCAATTCACAAAGGCATGTGATAGTACGTAAAGTATACTTTTGTACTAATAGCCCACATGTATAAAAAACATTTTGTGATTTGGCCTGACTTTTTAAACATGCGCTAGTTCAAGGAAGAATTCCACGTGTTTTATGAAAATTCATAAAAATGTGATAAGGTACATTATAACCTAGCTCATATTGGGATAACATTGTGCTTATTTTTTTATATTACATGCTGTGCCAACTATGTGATGTCATATTGTGCCTGTGTCATTAGGGGTGGGTACTATTAGCATGGAGTTCGGCCTAAAACTCCATTAGCCCCGGCAGCAGAGCAGAGCTCACTGGAGTGTCTGCGCACTAGTCTGCAGCCCAGTTATAGGCCACACAGTGTAAAAGCAGACAGGCTGGCTGACCCTGCTTAGCGCTTCCAAGATAGGGTGCATTCAAGCCAGTGTCGAAGGGTAGGCGGCACTCCGCCTTACATGGAACTCTGTGGAATTCCACAGAATTTTTAGTCAACTCCATGGAGTTCTGCGGAGTAGGACTCTGTGAGCACTGCCCACCCCTGGAGCTCATGAGATTCTACTTTTCATGTCAGTTGACAGTGGATGGATCTCCTACAAAGAACTGGTAAGAGCACACTGGTGAGGCCCGCACTTTCACTTTCCCGGTCCCTTGCCAATAAATGCACTTGTTTTTAAACTTACAAAAGGTAGCATTAAGAAGTTCGATTTTCCTCCTTATGATTATTCTTACACTTGAAGCATATTTCTGGCTTTTTCGGACTTCAGAAAGAATTCCAGGTGTAATTTGACCAATCTATACAAGTAATACTCATAGTCCTAACAGTTACATTTGCACACTTTCAACCTTGTGGCAGAAAAGGTATGCAGATGTATATTTGCAAATATAACTTTTGTTTACTTTAGGTGTAAATGATTTTGCAGATGGGTGGAGACCATTTACTTACACTCTAATGAAATACATTAGAGTGTAAGGTCGGCCACCAGGAGTCGTCCCAGGTTTAGGGGTTGGCGGCGAGGATGATGACCTCCATCTTATCTGAGTTCAACTTCAGTTTGCTGTACTTCATCCATTCAGCGACGGCCTTCATTCGGAAGTTGTGTCAGTCAGTGGTACAAACTTCATGTCTGCGTACATGAAGTCCATGTGAGATGAGTGTGGGGTGACCTACCGGTTTGCCCCTCTTATCATCCTCAATCCAATGGGCTTGTTGAGAGATTCAACAAGACCCTGAAGGGCATGATTAATGGCCTGACTGAAGCCATGAGGCGTACGTGGGACATCCTCTTACCATGCCTGTTGTTTGCTTACAGAGAAGTGCCCTAGAAAGGGGTGGGGTTTAGCCCCTTTGAGCTTCTCTATGGTCACACCGTCAGGAGGCATGGAAGAGGTGAGTGAACCTCTCCTAACCTCCTCTCTGCCAAAGAAGGTGATGGGTCAGTGGAGGGTGTCATTCTCTCTGACTCCCTGACTCTAAATCAGAGAGGAGACTGCTATGAGCTGTTAGAGCAGTTCTCTTCCCTGTTCTCCATTGCTCCTGGACTGCCCACTTATGTGTTCATGACATTGACACAGGTGACAGTACCCCTGTGAAGAACAACATTTACAGGTTTTTGAATAGGGTAAAGGCCAGCATCAAGGAGGAGGTCTCCAAGATGGGGATTTTGGCCTCTTTGGGCCACATTAACGTCGGAATAAGTGATGTTAGCGTGACGCTTACACTTTCTAAGTTTAACAATGGCTTGACTCATGTAATATACTAGGCTGCTCGGCTGCTATCATCAAAAACGCCAAACCTCGTGGCTTCATTTTGAACACCACGCTAGAAATGTGAATCAACAACATAGGCTGATCCAATGGATCAAGATTTTTAAACAGAAACAAACCCTCAAAGAAAGAAATTCACATCCATGTTTTATCCAGCTTATGCAATGGGAATGCAGTTCCACTGCTAAAATTAATGTGGCAGAGCACAAAGCCTCCCTACAGCAGAAGCATGATTTATCTCTGGGTCTGGAAGTTTGGATGACACTTCCCATTGTGTACTACTTAAATTGACATGACTAATGAGAAACCCACATAGAAAAGTGCTTGCATAAAGGGATCCCCACTGATCACTTTTACCACCTGGCAAAGAAGTTGACAATCTCATATGTCATCTCTTAACTAGGTAGCTCAGTAAGTGCTATGCAAAACATTAAAAGAAATAAAGCATGTTTTTAACCGCTGAATATATCCCCTGTATGTTTGTACCTCGGTTCCTGCCTGGGTACTAGATTACCCAAAGATGTGCTGTGGTCATAAAGTCTCTGTATTTGCAACAAAACACCTTTTTTTAAATGTATCAGTGCCCTTTTATAAGTCTGATAATACTTTCCAACTAGTAAAAGGGATTTCGTGATCCAGAGGAAGGGACCTGAAAAAGACATTCATTTGTGTGAAAAGGGGACTCTTTTTGTGTAATCACCCCAATTATTCTGTGGGCTGAAGCTCCTGATTGTTAACTTTGGGTAGTGGGGCACTACAGTTGAGTCCAGTCCCCAGTGCATGTTCTCCTATGCATAAAGCATGGCTAATATCTAACTTTGATGCAAAAAGGCAACAGTACATGTTCCTGGAAAATGCACCACTTGAATAGAAACTTAAATGTATCTTTCCTGCAACCTACAACTATTGGCAGCTGTATCAAAATATATCCTTTTACAGGAGGGGATCTATACTTTTAAATATTAAGTAAGACCCCGTTAAGTAGGCTTTGAAGGTGGTATTTAAAAGTGGAACATGTAACAATTTAATGGTTGCATGTTCCTACAGTGATTAGCCTCCAACGGCAATTTCTACTACAAGGCCTGTAGCTGGTTCTGTGAAGAAAATGCAAAATTACAGTTAATATGTTAATTTTAAATATGGGGTTTGGAATATGCTACAGGTCAACCACTGTTTTTGATATTCAATAAACTCCAATTCAAAGGAGAAGTTGATTTTTGCTAAATACAGGGAAAATAACATTTATAAAGTTGTGCTTTCCCTGCCTAATGTCCCTGCAGTGTACTTTGCACTTGCCTGCCTGCAGTTGTCCTGGTACTGATGCTTTTCTGAGGTGTTAAATGCTGCTCTCAGTACAGAGATAACAGCTTGGATATGGCAGGATTGCTTGGGAAGAAATGTGATCCAGTTTAAACGATATAGGTCGATTTAGGATTGTCTAGGGACTTTGTTAACCTAAAAGGGACCGGGGGAGGTTTGCAAGTTTATAGTTTAGTGATAAGAGTCATCTGGAGAAGAGGGTATTGTTGATCCCAAACCCCACTTTAGCCTTCTGCCCTTAGTTTCAGTCAAAGAGGGAGCCAGCCCCAGAACCAGTTTAGAGTGGTTGGGTGGAGTTTCTCATTAGCTTAAATACATCCTCATGTGTGCCACAAGCTCCATCCAGGGGAAGAAAGATTTTGCCATGTTAGACTTTACTGGAAGTAGTGCAACGTGGGATAGTTTGCAGTGAGGAAACCAGAATATGCTGTAGGAGTGGGAAGGTTTGCCCTTGGAACTTTTTGCCCATTGGTCAGAAAGTGTCAAGTTGTCGCTCCTATCCCGGGGCTAGTGAAGCAAACAAAAGTAGAATAGCACTGCAGCTCCTCTGACATAGAATAGGACTACAGTTCCTCTGAGCACTTTCTAGACCTGTGGCAGAACAGCAGACTGGACCAGCTACCTATAACTTGTGAGAGAATCTAAAGGGCTAAATCTGCTCCAAATTGTAGCCAGGAGTAAGGAAGGCAAGTTGGCTGACCTTCTGTGTGGCAGCAAGAACATTACAAGCTGTTAGAGACCCTTTTCTTGGGGTGACCAGTGGACATTTTACAACTGGAACTGGACTGAATATTGCTGGTGGCTTCTGCTTGAGAGTTCCCTCTTGTTTAGTTCCTGTGATCCTAGAAACCACAGAAGTGGCTAATTGGAACTGCTCCAGAAAGTCTGAAAAGTTGGTACTGCTGAGACCTCTGGAGTTTCAGTGGGACCTCACAGCAAGGGTGTCCAATTTTTAGAGGACTATATTGTGTACAAATCCAGGCATGCCTAGCCCAACGATTTTGAGATCCAAAAACAGAGACTAAAGGCCTGATTTAGAGTTTGGCAGACAGGTGACTCACAAACGTGGTGGATATCTTGTCCACTGTATTACAAGTTCCATAGAATATAATGGAATTGTAAAATGGTAGACAGGACATCTGTCACATTTGTGACAGGGTATCCCAGTCCTCAAACTCTAAATTAGCCTCTAAGAATGAAAATGCAACTCTGTACCGGGTACAAAGGCATGATTAGTATCCACCCAATAAGCACTTTTTGGCACCAAAAAAGTTTGAATTTTCCTGTGGAAATCTTTTCCCATCAAAACAAAAGGCTTCTGTGGGATCTCATCCAGTAGCTATCCAAATTTGATTGGATACGACATTCACCCTTGCCTGGTTTTCTCCTTCTAGAAAAAAAGGCTATCTCAGAAGGTAAATAATTTGACCTGGATGACCCACTTGATGTAGCCAACATGACCTTAATCATGGTTTGCCTGAAATCACACCTGGGTCCCATTCAAGCACGAACAGTGATTTCTGGTTAGTGCGTTACTTCTTGACTCTCTTATTGCCCTAAAGCTTTAAATATCTATAGGCCTGATTTAGAGTTTGGCAGATGGGGTTACTCCGTCTCAAATGTGATGGAAATCCCATCCGCCATATTATATGCCCTTTATATCCTCTGGACATTGTGCTACGGGGATGGGATATTTAGCACATTTGTGATGGAGTAACCCGTCCGTCAAACTCTAAATCAAGCTCTGTGACGCTCGTTGCCCTTATTTTTGTAAAGTTAGTGTGATTTTCGTAAGTGAATGCTTCTTAATTTTCAGAAATTGGTTTGGAATTTTTATTGTGTGATGTTTTGACTGTTTTAGTGTTGATATATTTCCCTAGTCCGCTCTGTGCCATAGCTATCAGGGATTGAGCTCAGTTTTAATTTATTGAAACTGTGTGTTTGGCCTTACAGGTCTCTGAGGAATATTGCTTGGGTTGCACTCACATCCTTCCAAGCTAATATTTTTTCTTGCACCTTTAATTCCAAATATGCAGGGAAATGTTACAATTGTTTGTTACCACCATTGCAGTCACAAATCATTGACCCTTTGCATAGGGTGGTAACTGAGTAATTTTGCAAGGGCAATCTGGCAGGCAGACTCAACCTAATTCATATTAATGAACCAGATCGGTACAGAGGTCACATTTCAAATTGCATTGCTGTTAACAAACTATTCCCTGTGGCAATTTCAAATTCCTAATTTGGAAATGGGAATAGTAGATAAGGCCCATTTTTTAACAGCTGGGTCAAATTTGACATCAGTCTGTAAATCAAAGGAAAAAGAAAGGGAAAGCTTAGCCAATGTTTCCAATGCATCATCAAACACCCACTGAATAACCATCTGGATACGGTAAACATCAAAGTCTTTCAGGACATGTAAAAAAGATACATTTTAGTAGATTAGCAAAGAAGAGCAACTAGAAAGAGGGGCTCTCAATTCATGGTTGCAATCAGAACCATTTAAACATTCAGTATCATAGCACCTGCTTTTTTGCAGGATTGAACTAAAACAATTTTAATAGACCTTCATATTTAGGTTCAGTTCTTTCATTTTTTGTTCTTGCTGTCCTTTAAATCAAAAAGACAGAGTGACCTAGAAGAGAAGAAAAAAATAACTTAAAACATAACCTTTTCATTCTTATAAACCTTTGCTTATTCTGTAAACAGGCTTACATTGTGTTGTAAGATAATGAGGCCATTTCACAAATTAATTTTGGAGTTTATGAAGTAGTAGTCCTTTTGTACTTTTTACATACCTTCACAGGCCTTTGTGAATTTGCACCAAACCATCTATAATATTAAGGGAACAGTAATGTACAATTAATACACATAGTAAAGACTTTGTCCTTTTTGTACCTTTGCTATGACTGAATTGTATATTTCTTGGCCAATTCACAAAGGCATGTGATAGTACGTAAAGTATACTTTTGTACTAATAGCCCACATGCATAAAAAACAATTTGTGATTTGGCCTGACTTTTTAAACATGCGCTAGTTCAAGGAAGAATTCCACGTGTTTTATGAAAATTCATAAAAATGTGATAAGGTACATTATAACCTAGCTCATATTGGGATAACATTGTGCTTATTTTTTTATATTACATGCTGTGCCAACTATGTGATGTCATATTGTGTCTGTGTCATTAGGGGTGGGTACTATTAGCGTGGAGTTCGGCCTAAAACTCCATTAGCCCCGGCCGCAGAGCAGAGCTCACTGGAGTGTCTGCGCACTAGTCTGCAGCCCAGTTATAGGCCACACAGTGTAAAAGCAGACAGGCTGGCTGACCCTGCTTAGCGCTTCCAAGATAGGGTGCATTCAAGCCAGTGTCGAAGGGTAGGCGGCACTCCTCCTTACATGGAACTCTGTGGAATTCCACAGAATTTTTAGTCAACTCCATGGAGTTCTGCGGAGTAGGACTCTGTGAGCACTGCCCACCCCTGGAGCTCATGAGATTCTACTTTTCATGTCAGTTGACAGTGGATGGATCTCCTCCAAAGAACTGGTAAGAGCACACTGGTGAGGCCCGCACTTTCACTTTCCCGGTCCCTTGCCAATAAATGCACTTGTTTTTAAACTTACAAAAGGTAGCATTAAGAAGTTAGATTTTCCTCCTTATGATTATTCTTTCACTTGAAGCATATTTCTGGCTTTTTCGGACTTCAGAAAGAATTCCAGGTGTAATTTGACCAATCTATACAAGTAATACTCATAGTCCTAACAGTTACATTTGCACACTTTCAACCTTGTGGCAGAAAAGGTATGCAGATGTATATTTGCAAATATAACTTTTGTTTACTTTAGGTGTAAATGATTTTACACATGGGTGGAGACCATTTCCTTACACTCTAATGAAATACATTAATCCTGCCTTTAAAAGGAGTACATAGCTGTGCTTTTACAGGGCCAGAGCAGCCACAGCAAATCTTTCCTGAATACCCGCTTATTGGTAAAAGGGTGTCCAGCAATGTTCTTACATAAGCACGTATTTAGCAGTGTTCACAAATCTACACCAACTACTAAATTTTCAATTGTGGAAAAACATCCTTACTAATTCACAGATGTGAACATTATGTTTATATGTATATAATGGCATTTCTAAAGAAAGATCTTAGCTGGCCAAAGAGGCACTGTGCAGGGAGTATACCCCAGTGGGGATACATGGGGGTGGGGGTGTAGGGAGAAGGCAGAGCTGGTGAAAGGGGTAAGAAGTCAGCCTATCAAAGGTAGTGTTAATTGAAATGGTGAGTTTTCAGTTTCTTCTTGAATTATAGCAGCAGTCAGGTAAGCACATAGGTTACTAGTAATAACCTGCATCACAAGCAGTAGTCAGCTTCTCATTATCACCAAAAATGCGCTGAGCATCATAAACATATCAGAGATGCCAAGCCACCATCATTAATAAAACATTCCCCTCATTGTAAGCCCTCAGTATCACCAACATGGTTGCATATAGCATGAAAACATTGCCCTCTGCATATTTAATGGATCCCAAGAGAATATACATCCCCCCAACAAGGTAAACACAAAACATATCCCTACACAAGGGCCCATTGAGTATGATACAGAAATGAGGACAGTATATCCAGTAGGGCAAACGCAGTACCAGCCAGGAACACCACAAACCTCACCTGGAAGACTCACAGCGCTACTGCGCCTATGTTATAAACTGTGCTGTGGGTCACTGCTCGCCTTGCTGAGGTTGGGAGCTCCTGCACTCCTACTACTGGACATCTGGGACTCCGGCACCCAGTTCAACCAAGGAGCCCGATGCTCAGCTCTCTCTCACTGCAGTATTTTTGTTAGATGTAGGGGCGGCCAACATCAAGGTGTCCGTCCCATGGATAAATGGGGCCAGAAAAATGCCCCCAAAGGCGTGCCACCACCAGGGGAGGCACTGACATGCTTCCTGTCATAGATAAGACCTCTCTGGGTCCAGCCCCTGACTGCTGCTTGCCTCCAGGCAGGGGCAGCTGTTATCTCAGCTGCACCTTGTCTGGTTACCCACTCCCACAGAGCACGTCCTGAACCCTCCAGAGCTCGGGGACTTGTCAGTGGCCTTCTTTCCTCATAGGGCTTGCCCACCAAGTGCAGTGGCTGTCCAAAAACTCCCTCCTAGTGCCAAGCTTACCACCTGTACTCCTCAGGGTCATCCCCAGGGAACTGTAGACATATTGATGGCTCTCTTCTGTGGAGATGCAGGGCATGTGCCGCAGGTACGGAGCTGCAGGGAATCAATCCCACCCACCACACTCAGTACTTCTGAGAGGACGTCCACGGGCAATGCTGCCTTGTCTTGAGGCGTGAGTGAAGCAGCCGAATGTGCCATGCTTGATCCCTCCAAGCTGGCTCACACCAGGTTACACAAATTACTCTCTCAGGCAGGGGAGGTGGGGGCCAGTTGGGGGAATCCCTTGCAGATGATGTCATTGCTCCAGGCAGTGCGTCCAAACCGAGAGATATCCACCTCTTCTGAGTAACAAGGACACAGGCCCACCTGGTACCTGACCTCTACTCCTTCCAGAAGGTCGAGGGGACCTTCCTTTTGTACTGATAAGTAATAGCACTTTAGCAGAAGAATCCTATGCTGGCTCCTTGGAGATTACTGGGGCCCCAAGAGAGGTTGAGGACAGGCCAGCACAAGAGGGTCTGGACCGTCCAGTGGCAGTCCTCCTAATGACCTAGTTGGCAACAGGTCAGCACAGCAAGCAGGTTACTCTTAATGCTGGTTACAACCCCTTCTAGCAACATCTGGATACAAGTCCATACAGTGTCTAATATTGTGGGGGACAGCCCCCTGTAGTTCTGCTCTTTTTCACAGCCTCCTCAAAAGGGGGAGAAGGGGCTCCAACCAGCACTAACCGGTTCCAGGAATGTCCTCTCTCTTCTCCAGCACTGGCTCCAGACATGAGCAAGGGGTAAACAAGCCCTTTGTGTGAGGCCAAGGCACAGCCTATATAGATGTAGGTTTGCCTCACCTCTACCACTCCCAGGCCCGGAAGCCTATTCAGTATGCAGATTCACTCTTGTGACACCTCCACCCTCCTTGCGCACAGGCTGCCTGAGAAGAACGCAGAAAGCCCATCTGTCATTCTGCCTCAGATGTGGATTAGAGGCAAGCTGCAAAACACCAGTCACAATCACAGAGAAATGCTCACTTTCTAAAAGTTGAATTTCTATAATGGTAATAAAAAACACCTATATCAGTAAGCAGCCTTTCTCACTACCATTCCAACCATACCTAACATGCCCGTGCCACCCCTCCTAGATCAGACGATACCACTTAGACATATGTTAGGGCATTTCCAAAGCAATCGTATGAAGGAGGCAGCACCCACATTAGTGAGAAACCAAATAGGCTATTTGTCACCACTTGGACAGGCCACACAACCAGGCACGTGTACTGTCTTTTACCCACACCGCTCCTGCCGATAGGGCTAGCTAGGGCCTACCTTAGGGGTGACTTATATGTGGCAAAAGGGAAGTTCCAGGCCAAGCAAGTAAATTTAAATGCCAGGTCCCTGTGGCTGTAAACTGTGTATGCAGACTCTGTGGTAGCAGGCCTGAGATAGGTTTGAAAGGCTACTTTTCTTGGTGGTGCAAGCTGCACTCCAGGTCCACTAGAAGCATTCAATTTACAAGCCCTGTGTATAGGGATACCACTGTACAAGTGAGTTACAGGAAAATTAAATGTGCCAATTAGGTATAAGAAAGTCATAACAAATTTAGAAGGGAGAGCACATGCACTTCAGCAGTGGTAAAGTGCTCAGAGTCCTAAAGCCAACAAAAAGAGGTCAGAAAAATAGGAGGAGGAAGGAAAACCGTTTGGGGATGACCCTGCAAAAAGGACCAGGTCCAACAGTTGGTGAGGTAGGAAGTAACTCATTGCAGGTTTGTTCCAGTGATTTCTGTCTAGGTGTTCCGAGTGTATATCAGTGCAGGTTCACAATGTCAATGAGCAAGAGGATGAGCAAGAGCAGGAGAGGAGATATTATTCATGTTGAGGAAGAAGGGTCATCACATAATTAGAGTGTGGCTTTTTCAATCCTGCAGCATGGCCTGAAACCTGATTGATAGTCATGAAGTAGGTTATTCTTTCTGATCTGCACCTGCGGCTGGGTGGTGAATGCCTCTTCAATGATTTTTCAAACAAATGAGTGGTGAGTTATAAGATGAAAGTTGGAACTCTTATCTGAATCTCCTATCACCTTTTTGTTGATGTTTCATCTATTTTTTTTCCTTTGTGAAGAAGAAATTGATAGTGTTGCATATGTCTGGTGATTGTGGCATAGCGGGATTTGTGATAGGGTTGGCACACTGTTTCCTGACCATGAAGAGCACTTTGCTTCAATGGATTGTTCTAGTCATGGCAATCTTGTGAAAATTGGCTTTATCTGTGGTGATTCTGGAATGAAGGCTGGAGCAGAGTACTTTCAGAAGGGTTAGGACCTCCTGACATTTTGAACTTCTCCATGTATTGTCATGTCTTTGTCGGGCACACTTGCTTTGGAGATCTTGGGTGTACCAAGGTGTAGATGGCAGGGGGCTTGAAGGTGGAAGTTTTCTGAGTAGTATGGCATTCAATCAGAGCTTTCAGAGTTGTGGTATAGATATTGAAAAGAGTAATGACATCTGTTTGTGGTTGAAAGTACCTGGGTAGGTTCATTAGCTTTTCTTGACGTTCTAGATGGATATCCGTGAAGGAGCAGAAGGTAACTTTATCCTTTTTGTGCTGCCGTCATATGGGGAAGTGGCATATTTAATGGTGAAGGGGATAGAGAGGCAGGCAGATGATCAGTGTCACCCAGGAGTATGGGGGATGTTGGAGAATGTAGTGAGGGTAAGGTACAGTGTGTTTCATTTGGAGTGCATTTGGTTGGTGATGAGCATGTTATTTATTAGGTACTAAGTAGATAGTCTGAGCTTCTCTTCATGGTATTGGAACTAGAGTCGCCAAGTAGATTAAAACCTCCAAGATAAATGAGGTGGATGGGAGTGTTAAATAGAGGTAGAGATGATAAGGTGTGATTTGCAGGTCCCAATGTTAAATCAACATTTTGCACATCAAAATGGAACGTAGTAGGAGAAACATTTTAGAAACCCGAGCCCATTGCACATTCAAGGTTATGAAGGCATGCACTCACAGCTAGGAAACTAGTCTTTGGCTAAATTTCACTGCTACCCAAAGTACTAGGAATGTACCAAGACTGAAATTGATGTTTGTAATGCTTGAAGAAGTGCTAAGCTATTTAAATTGAATCTACTAAAAAAACAAAGTAGGATCTGGCCAGTGCTGTAAGCAGTGTTGCCCTTAGGATTATGACCTGATTCTCCACCAGCGTTTTCATGGCGGTCACACCCCCATGAAAAGGCTGGTGGAGAACATCTGTAGGGGCACAGCACCATTGCAATGTTCACTGTCTACGATGTGATTGCAGACAGTGAACATTGGGAGGCTGCTGTTGCACCATGCAGGCTACAACATTTCCGCTTGAACAATTAAGACTCAGTGACAATGATGCCTGTTTCCTGCTAGACTGTTGGACGCAAACCGAGCATTCCGCCCGCCAGCCTAGTGGGAAACACTTAGGCCCATATTTATACTTTTTCTAGCGCTGCATTTGCGCCGCTTTTTGACGCAAAAGCGGCGCAAACTTACAAAATACAACTGTATTTTGTAAGTTTGCACAGCTTTTGCTTTTTGACGCAAAAGCTGCGCAAACTTACAAAATACAGTTGTATTTTGTAAGTTTGTGCCGCTTTTGCGTAAAAAAGCGGTGCAAATGCGGCGCTAAAAAAGTATAAATATGGGCCTTAATGTGGCTAGCTGTGAGGAAGCCTGTGTGGTGGCAACCTCCCTGTCAGAATTTCATTGGCCAGTAAAAACCATCCGCCAATCACCTCTTTATGTCTATTATCATAACATCTAGTCAGACTGCTGATTTAAAAGAAGATATGTTTACATAGGTCCACTTCCAACAAGCAAAGAAGTGCTGAATGTATGTTTTGTGAACTAGAAAAGACAGATGTATTTTAATAATGAAAATTTCAAAATGTTATACATAATAAAATGTCCTTCTGTGACTTTTCATGTTTCCTGTGAATAAACTTTGAAATTAAAATTACTTTCTAGCATTTTCACTGTGACCATTGCATGGTTTATTTTGTATACACTTATCTTATAAATAATTGTTGGTAATATAACTGGGTCTCTCTCTTCCATCTGTTGCTTTGCTGGCATCTTGGAATGTTTTTTGGGGTGTGGCCTTCCTATTCAATAGAGCTGTTCTGCTCAGGCTGCATTGGAACTAACTGTGTATAGCTATATATTGCAGCATGACACACAATCTTGCACTGGAGGTGAATATGGAAGGCCTATGCAACTGTTATGAGTTCGACAAAACCTCAACTTAAGCAGACAAAAGGAGCACTCTATAACTGCCCTTATCCATTTACTGGCAACATTATAACAGCGTTCAATCCATGTACTTACATTGAGGTATAGGGCTCGAAATCCTTGTGTGTAGTGCATTAGTTCATAACCTAACACAAATGAAAAATATATTTAATAATTAAACTGAAAACCCTTACTGTAAATGAGTACATACAAATTTGACACGTAAAAAAGAGCTAAAAGATAATCATCTCTAAAGTCTCTTCTTCCAAGCAGGTTGTGTAGGACACAGTGCTGAAAGAAAGGAGTCACAGGCGGAACCAGGAAATTTAGCTACAACTTCAGAATAATCAGCATTGCAAACTATTAAGGCCCATATTTATACATTTTTAGCGCCGCATATGCGTAATTTTGTGACGCAAAAGCGGCGCAAACTTACAAAATACAATTGTATTTTGTAAGTTTGCGCTGTTTTTGCGTCAAAATGCGGAGCAAATACGCCGCTAAAAAAGTATAAATGTTTAACAAGCGCTATCTCTTCTGATTCCTGTACAAACATTTCGTTCCTCTAGGAGGGCAAGTTAAGATGTGTCCCTTCAACACATTCTATAACCTGTGTGAAATGTGTCACATGAAAAAAAATACAATTTTGTTTGCTGCAAGTCTTGTTCTGAGCCAGACAAAATATTTAATTGAATGAATGCCGGCAAAGCACGTAGAAATTGTGAAACAAAATACGAAATGGTACTTGAGAAAACCCTTTCTGCTGTGACAATGACCCCCTGATAGCTTCCCGATGCTAAAAGGTGTAGTGAAGCAAGTACCTGAATGTGGGTTGATTAAGAAACACTTCTGTGTGAATTCCTAAACAACACAGGATCTAACTCAGAAGCTTAATGTAAATAAATATGCTGCTGAGGCTATACTTGCTATATAGCTCCTGCTTAGCTTGTTGATAAAAATGACCCTGACTTAGAAATTCCCTCCTCTGTTTTCCCTCACTTGGGGTAGTGTGGAGCGAAAAGCGTCATCCTCCTCACCATAGCATTCAGAGCAGTCGTTGTGGGAAACAAAGATTCCATCCTTTTCATAACCTGTTTGCCCCCTGCTTTTTAAAAACTTTCGTAGTTAGCGAGCCAATAGTATATTTCAAAAGAAGAAATGCAAATTGGTATTCAGTAATAGGTAATCAGAAATTTCAGTCCAAAAAATAGTGAGCCAGTAGGATTTGACTTGAATCATTATTTTTGCGACTAAAGTCAAAAAACACTTTGATACATTTTAAACTTACCTTTTAATAGTCACTAACCTATTTGCAACTAATTACCGAATCAAAAATGCTCTGTACATCAGTCCCATAATTCTGTATTCCACTGCTCACTGTAATGCTGTACGTGTCTTGTATGTGGGGAAAATGTTGAGTGTCTGTCAGCAATGCACATTTTTTGATCTAGCCCGGCACCATTGAAGACGGCATTGGAGACCGGGCTGTTCAACAGAAACTCATTCTATTTCAATCATTTGTGATTCAGAAATGTGGTAATAATTGTGCCAGTGCCTAACCCTTCTTTGCCCAGGATAAAACATTTTGGAAGCAATTCACAAATACACTTAGAAGTATGTCTAGTGCTACTGTAGTGCTATTTCACATACTCATAAATACACTTCTCAAAATAGTAAGTGTAGAACTGCCCCATGCTCATTCTATATATTATGTGCGAAAGTGTAGAGTATATAGCCCATTTATTCCTACATTTTATAAGTAAGTTTGTGAGTGGCAAGTGGGGGTTAGCTGGAAAATAGGGAATATCTACTGCAATATGGGAGGAATAAAGGGTAAATGAAACACACACTCATAATGAAATACAACATCACTGTGAGATGTTTGTTATTTGCCTCGGATGATATTATAGCTCTACATAATTAGTGTAGCTCTATGCACATAAAATGTAGCTTTGGCTGATTTATGACTAAAATACACCTATTAAATTATTGGTAGTATTTCTTTGGTCATATTTTGAGCTTTATCTGTCTCTAGCCCATCATGTAAAGGAATGGGTACATAAATACGTATTAATATACATAAGGCTGGACTAGCTGTATTGAGTTGTATTCAGCCAGAGATTTACAGCAGTGTAAATCTGCAGGCATAGAGATCTTGACAAGTACATTTATATTTGTGCAATTCAAAATGGTGGCTGCCTATTTGGTCGAAGAGCTCCTTGCCAGAATGCTTAATTGTCACATTCCCCCCGAATCTAACCCCTGAAATTGCTCACTGAAATTCTCTGCTCTCATAATCAGAAGAGATCCATACCACATTAAAATCACTGAAGCCCTGAACCAATCTCTAATATGACGCCTGGCCCTAATATCGTGCCCAGGAGACAGCCGCTGCAGCAAGGACATCTGAACTCACTATGCGCTGAAAAACATTTCACTTATGGTGTGTCTTTTGCTCTCACCAGAATATAGCCAGGTTAATACACACCCATAGTTGCAGGATGCTACAGTGAAAGCTAAAGTTAGTCTATTACAATACCAACATGATCATCTCTAGTGCCCAAACCCCAACAGCAGTAAAGTCTCTACTGCATGTTATGACACTTGCCTCTCTGTGAATATAGCGATCCTCTGCTGATCCTCCTCATAGAAACTGAGAATCATCTCACCTGATTACCCATATTAGGGAGGAAAACAACAATATAAGTAGACAATACCTTGACTTTTAAATCCTTTGAAAACCTCTCTAACAATCAGACTCAAATTCTGTGGAACCATCAACCTCCGTACCCATTGACTGTGCTAGTCAAACATGCAGACCTTTATTGGTGCATGCTACTGGTCATAATATATAACCTGTCTCACCATTGTTCTCATAACCTCAGTCTGATACACTCCAGACACATATACTAAGGAAGACAGTCCAACATGGCAGAAAAATAAACCATATCACATGATAAACGCTCAAATCCTGAGCTGACATTCCCGGATTCTCCCATCAAAAACAAATCTGATATTAATAGCGCAATGGACATGATCTGAAAAAAACTGTCAGAGTTTCATGACCTTGCCAAATCCATTTAACAAAATATAGATTCTATGCAACTTGAAATGGCAGCACTAAGAGCTGATATCAATGCTATCAACAACAAGTTAATGGAAGCCAAACAAAGAATCAGCATTCTGAAAGAGACGAAAGACAAGACAACTAAAGACTTACTTTCTCTTCAAACTACAATAAAAAGTATGAAAAAGACATTGCCGAATTGGAATACTGAACTAGAAGGGGGAATCTGAGAATTTTTGGAATTCCAGAAGACTCATCCAATTCCTGTATCTCTTTTTTTGAAAACTGACTCCCAAAGGTTACAGGTTTACAATTCTCCAAGATCTCTGATTTGGAAAGAGCCCACAGGGTTCCATCCTTCAAATCCACCAACAGGAATTTAACTAGACCAAAAATATGCAAGCTACTACGATATCAACATGTTGAAACCATCCTGTCACATATGCCAAGAATATACATATCACTTGGAAGTGATCCAAAATTTACATCCCAAAAGACTACTTCTAAACAACAGTGGAAACCAGGAAAGGTTTCCTAGCATTACAAGACAGACTAAAAGACATAAAAATCTAAATCTCCGTTGCTGGTCTGGCAAAATTAAAAATCACAATGAAAGGGAAATACCACATTTTTGACGAGTTCAGAAATTTAAGGTCCTTTCTGGACAAGCTTCCAGACCACGGGATGGATTTCTCTAGACCTTTGTCAAACAAAAGGAAACTTGACCTGTCTTGGCCCCAGTTGTGACCTATGCTATCTCCTCTTATGACTCTCAGGCATCATCATGATCTCATGGATCAGCTATCCACAGTTACATTCGGTAGAATTCTATTGGAATAATATCCTTTGCTTTGAAAGCAAATCTTTGCTCAATAACTCTAAATGTGATGTTGCTAACAGTTGATACTTAAACCTGTAATAGGCTAGAAACTACCATACACACAGTACCCTTTCATAGTCTAGTGATGCAAAGAAGATGTTTACAGATTTAAAATGACATTTAGGGCCTGATTACAACTTTGGAGGAGGTGTTAATCCGTCCCGAATGTGACGGTAAAGTGACGGATATACCACCAGCCGTATTACGAGTCCATTATATCCTATGGAACTCGTAATACGGCTGGTGGTATATCCGTCACATTTGGGACGGATTACCACCTCCTCCAAAGTTGTAATCAGGCCCTTAATGTTTAATTCACTTATAATTAATGAATCTTCCTTATGAGATTTGGCATTAAAAGTGATATATATGTTCTATATTTATATTTTCTGCGCTGTTCTGAGAGATGTTCGCTCTCCTTCATCGCCTCTTCCATGTCAAGTTTGCAGGGATGAGGTGTGGATGGGTGGGACAAGGAGATGGGGGAAAAGGGTTTTCATTCACTTTTTCTTCTTTTTATTTGTTTTAGTTTTTACTATTGATATGTCTGACAATCAAATGTTTGCCCACCAGATTTCTGTTTATCTTTTTGTCCCATTATATTATTCCTCATACAAGAGTAGTAAATGTCTATAACATCACCTATATACAAACTGTCTGCAGGTCAACCCTATATAAATGCCCAATGAGACCCTAAAATCATATGCATATCTGAAGCCTTCATACCACATTACACAACCTAACTTATCTATTCACCATACAATGCTTTGAGCCCCTTTGCCTACTAGCTGAAGGCAATGTACTCTTGCTCTACTGGTTAGCTCATATCCTAACCTATGTTGACTCATATCAACACCATCTCATCCATAGACATGGCTAACAGAAATATCATAGACAATCTCATTATTGTCTCTCTGAATGTTAAAGGTCTGAAT
The DNA here is from genome assembly GCF_031143425.1 of Pleurodeles waltl. Taxonomy (NCBI): domain Eukaryota; kingdom Metazoa; phylum Chordata; class Amphibia; order Caudata; family Salamandridae; genus Pleurodeles; species Pleurodeles waltl. The sequence continues at coordinate 790,219,668 of NC_090437.1, read as the reverse complement.
TACCCTGTAAAATGACGCACATTCATGGATTATCTCTACAGATCCAAGGAAGACATCATTCTCCTCCAGGAGATGAGAATTACTGATACTGAGGCTGCCAACCTCAAGAACACCTGGATCACTAAAGCCCAATGCTCATCTGCAACCCACAAGAAAAATTGGGTTATCACAGTGATCTCCAAACATACTAATGTCATATTTTAATTGTGTTCTTATGATGAGAAAGGCAGTTGGGTTATAGTCACATTGAGCAAGGTAGACTCACATAATAATGTAGTGAATGTGTATGGCCCAAACAAAGACGATGTTTCCTTCTAAAACAAGTTATCACAAAATTTCGGTCATCTACCCATTAATGATCTCCTCATTGTAGACGGACATTTCAGCCTTCCACTCAACACGATACTCCACCGGCAGTCCACATGTAAATATCACCCACCGAAATAACATAAAACCTTAAAGAAAATCTGCTCCAAATATGATCTTAAAGACACCTGGAGACTACAACATCCTGACTCCAGAGAATATACCTTCTATTCTCCACCACACAACTCTTATACAAGAATAGACTATGGCCCTCATTATGACATTGGAGGCAAATGCCGCCTACCGCCACGGCGACCGCCGCCAACATACTGTCGCCGTGGCTACCAGCCACCAACCGCATTATGACCATAGGCAGAATTCCACCAGAAGGCTGGTGGAATCCCATCGATGGTCATGGTGGCGGACGGCAGTAAGATGTCCCATGATACGGCCTGGCAGTGTTTTGCTGGCAGACGCTGCTGCTGGCAGCAGCACTGCGTACCATCTCCTGCTGGAGGAACACCTGCAAGCATGTAAGTTGGGTTCTCTGACAGGAGAGGGGTGCATCGGGTGTTGTGTGCATGTGTGGGGGTGTTGTGTGTTGGGGATGTGTGTCTGTTTTTGTATGTGTGCATCCAGGTGTGAGTGCGTGGAATGCATGCATGAATGACTGAATGTGAGTGTACGTGTATGTTGTGTGTTGTGAATGCATGTGTGCGACAATGAATGTTACTGTGTGTTGCGGTGTGTGGGTATGCATGTGTGCAAGTGTGGGTGGATGTGGGTATGCATGTGTGTATGAGTATGTAGGTGTGCGCATGTGGGTGTGTGGATGTCGGGGGTTGGGACGGGGAGAGTGGGGGAGGACTTGGGGAGGGGGCGGGAGAGACCCCTATCAGTGCCAGGGAAGGAATTACCTGGCACTGATAGTGCCTACCGCCATGGTTTTTGTGACAGCAAGATTGCCACGAAAACCATGGCGGTAGGCGGGGTCCTAATCCCGAGGGTGGGATTGTGATGGACGCCTGGCTGGAGACCGAGGTCTCCATCCCGGCGGCTGTTACCACCCTGATGGACAGACTGGTACATTGGCGGTTTGGCTCGGGCCAAACTGCCAATGTCATAATTTGGGGAAAGGTACCACCAGCCTGTTTGCGGTACCTTTCCCCAAATTACTGCCATCCACAAGGGTCATAATGACCCCCTATGTTCTTATCTCTGGCTCCTAATTGACCAAACAAAGATTTCACCAAGATTAATCTCAGACCATTCATGTATTAATAAACTCCTCGCGGCACCAATCCTAGAGCTCCATGTAAAATATTGTGAGTTAAGAATGAGGTTCTAAATGACCAGGTCAACATAAAGAAGACTGAGCAAGCTATATCAAACTTTATTATCGACAATTCTTCTTAATTTTGGGATACTCTAAAAGCAACTCTAAGAGGCACCCTAATAGAGATGAAAGTGCAAATCAATAAAACAAATAATGCATCACTAATTAATCTTGAGGAAGAAATTAAATGATTTGAACTAAGCCACATTAAAATTTTAGATAGAAATATCCTTTCTGTGCTTATGAATAAGAAAGTATAATAGAATCCTCAGCGAAAGAGCAGGTATGTGGATTAACAAATTTAAAGGACTCAAGATCTGTGAAGCAAATAAATCCAGTACATCTTAAACACAAACAGAACCAAAGAAGAATAAATTCAAATAAAGATAAGAATATAACTCACACTAATCCTAAAAAAATTCTAGACACTTTCAGTACATTTTATGAAGACCTATACTCTGATGACAAACAGATAAGCATTGATTAATGTCTAGAATACCTAAAAAAATTACAAATTCCTGTCTTAACAGAAGAAAGAAAAGTATTCTTAGCCAAACCGATTACCTCCCTTGAAATTACTGAGGGAAGCAACACACTAAAAAACAACAAAGCCCCTAGCTCTGATAGCCTCAATGCCAAATTCTACAAAACATTTGCCCAGTCACTTCAGCCCACTATGATAGAACCATTTAATAACTTTGCTACTTCTGAAATTATCAATGGCACGACCGCCTAAACGAATATCATGGTGATTGTCAAAGATGAGAAAGACTTACTATTACTTAGACCTATCTCATTAATTAATTTAGACTGCAGACTATATGCGAAAATACTTGCCAAACGGCTAAATATTTTTAGCCAAAAACGAATCAGTAACTCTCAAGTAGGATTCCTAAAGCACATGGTGTCTAACAACAACGCCCATCTCTTATGCCATGTTCCAGAGAGGGCAAACAATTCTACATTTGCACTGGATTCTGAGAAAGCATTCAACAAAGTTTCCTGGACATTTTTGGAACATTCACCTAGAACCTTTAACCTTGGAGAGGGTTCCATAAAGATGATCAAGGCCCGTACAGTAAACCTAAGGCTCGTGACGATTGGCCTTTTGTCTCACTCACTTAAGCTAGAAAAAGGAACTAAACACGGCTATCCACTTTCTTCCTCACTTTTCCTATCAGCTCTCAAACCTCTACTTCTAGATATTAAAAACGAACCCAACCTTACAGGAATCAATTTTCATGGGAAAATAATAAAACTGTCTCCCTACAGAGACACCATCTTAATTCTCACAGCTCACCCCCACTCCTCCATCTAGGCTTTCATGGAAACAATCAAAGAGTACTCAAATGTCTCAGAATAAACAGAGATAAGTTAGAAGTTAGATCTCGGAACAAAATACCTCATAGGAAATTCTGCCCAACCTGGCAACCCCACTATATGAAGTACTTAGGTATCAAATTTGGATCTAACTTAATTGACACTCTAAACCAGTTGGTCAACAAAAGTTATTAGCTGGTGGGGTCGCATTGAAACTTTAAAGATGATATTAACACCAATTGTTAACTACTTAATCAGTATGCTACCTCTAATACTTTTTGACAACTTCCACTGTAAAGTAGACAAACTGATTAACAACTTCATTTGGCAAGACAGAAAAGCTAGGATAGCATTACAGAAACTAAGACTGCCTAATAAACTAGGGGGACTTAACCTGGGCAACTTTAGGCATTACCAAACAGCCTTTCTGGCCAAACAAAGTAAATACTGGTTCTCCACCCCAGAGAACTGTACCTCTCTCTGGTTGGAAATAGACAAATCCATATTAAAAAAACTAAGACCCAGCCTCCCCACATACTACTACTGAAAGACAGCTCCCCAATTCAAAATACATATTTAAAAACAAAAATATGGCCTGTTGTATATTGACAATAAATTGCCGACCAAATTAAAGTCATCTAATCTAGCCTCCCTCTGGCACAGATGAACATTAAATGTAAAAGCCAGACTAAATACTGGAAATCATGGATAAGAAAGGATATATATTATCCTAAATAACTAGGCCCAAAATCTAATCCCTTAACCGTTGCAAACCTCCTGTGAAATTCCATATTGACAACCAATAGCTCTACAAATTTCTCAAAACCAAAATAGCATCAACCAAATCTAAGTCCCACAACATTGATTAGTCCCTCCCCTCTCTTATTAACAAATTGAACAAAATGGGTCACCAGGTCTCAAAAGTCCATCATTTCCTACAGCCCTTCTCATCAACAAAACTCAGATAAATAACAGAAGTTTGGAACACTCACTCTTCTTCCCATATTTCTGAATCCGAATTAGATGACATTTGGAAATCAGTCATGTCGCCCCCTAGTGACACCTATACTTTTCCAAAATAAATAGTGGCTATTACACAACGTCTACTGGACTCCCCCCTGTATACACACTATGAAACTCCTAGACAATTCTGCTAGAATTGTAGAGAAGATGATGGTGATCACATTCATCTGAATTTTCATTTCAAATATGCAGAATCTTTCTGGAATGATGTGTTCTCTTTTATTTACAAACTCTTTCACATACACCCCAAAAAAGAATTCTTATACTTAGTCAAAGGCTTCCTGGGCCCCAATATCAAGAACCAGTCAGACTGCCTCCTTCTTGATCTCTTACTGACAGGCGCAATCCAGTCGATTACTGCTAATTAAAAATCTACACAAAAACTGCCTTCACACCCGGGTTAAACTGAATATCCTGTATGGTTCTGATTAGATAGCTATTTTGTGACTAATAAACCACCTTGAGATGTTATGTATTGTTTCTTTCTGAAGTATGCAAATAGAAAGATCTATTTCCTCTAAGGTGAACCTGCTGTACTAAATAGTACCAATGCAAGTGGATAAATGCAAATTCTGTTCTTTCTACTCCCCTCTCACAAACCCTCATTTATAACTTTCCCTTTCCCTTATTTAAACCTTTCCCTTTCTCTTCTATTCTCATTGATTTTATTTATCGTCCCAACTACTTGAGTTTTACAGTAGTTGCTTCATCAACATACAACTTAATGTATTTATTTTCATGATTATGCTATTAATATTTTCTGTATTGTTTTTGCCTGTTTGAAAAATAACAAAAAAATGGTTTGAACATAAGCTTGCAGATCAGTGTTTTAAATGCATACCTTGCGCTTATTACAATTGTGATTGGTAATTTTTTATAATTGGAATGGTATAGTAGGAAACTATTATCTGAAATCAGTGCAGGATGTTTGGGTATAATAGTTGATTCTGTTGGAGAAAAAAATGAAGTTATTGTTAATAATTCTTAATTACGTTTGCTCCTTTAGGTGTTAGGCTAAAAGTTTCAATCATTGAAAGAAACATTTCAGTCCAAACTTGTAATTCAAAAAATATTTAATTAGAAATAGATTGAAATACAAAGTTTGATTATTACTGCAATTTACCAATTTTACAACATGGCTCTTTCACCCAAATATGTTAGTGACAAAGTAATGTAATGATCAAGGTCAGAGTTGTGGCCAGGTCAGATTTAAAAAACGTCATTTTATGAAAAATGTCTACAAGCCTATTCACGGTGAATATGCATGAACTAAACACAGAAAATATAGAAGACAATTTTGAAGGAGAAATTTTAAACTTCATAGTAAAAATGTTGAACTTTCAACCTGTATTATTGTTTACGATGTTTATAGTGGAGTTATTAATATCTGAGTTGACTGCCTGAATGCTGTCAGAAATCATATGATTATTAGGCAGGTGCATAGTTTAATTATGGAGGCACAATTCTGCAAAAGTACTGCATTTCTTATTTCTTGAAATGTGCAAAATTTTTGTCATTTAAAAAATGGCGAAATTTTGCTTAACTTTTATCCATGATAGACTTGCTTGTTCAGAAAATGTTCCCATGAGAGACATTTTCTTCACAAACAAGGCTCCAGAAGTACCTGCATATTGTTTGTGAGGTGTCAAGTTATTTTTCATTAAATTTGGGAGATTTGGAGAAGCAAGATTTTGAAAGTTTTTCTCAGTCCCAGTAATGATCATCCAGGCCCCTCTGCCACCTCTGATATAGTAGTCCCTATTATCTTCATCAAAAACTCCAATCAATAACTGTCTTCTACCAACCCTCTCAAATAGTTCGAATCCTTTATGGAGGAACCCAGGCAGAATATATGGCTTGGATGCCTTTCAACACTATCTAAGTAGCTGAAGGCTCTCCCACCCCTTCAGAATCTAAGCTGACCCCCTACTGTGCATATTCAGATTACATCAGCATACATTCCACCAACTATGCTGCTTTATCTCAGGAGGCAAGGATGCATTTCTCAGCTATGTCTACATGCCTTAAGGAAATTGTATTGAATGGGGCCAATAAAACTAAACTGTAGGAGGTCCGAAACTGAGATACTTGTCCTAGACCTACTTAATAATGCACATAAACATGCCATGCTACTTACCTTCTTATATTATCAGCCCTCACTGAAGACAGAGTAACACATCCTGGCATCATATGTGATTCTGAATTCAGGCTTAAAAACCAAATGACAGTGCTTAGTTTGTTAAAAATAAATAAATACATAAACATTGATCCCTAGTTTTTGGAGACTCAAGCCTATCCTGCAATGCTTAGTACCTTCGAACAACAGACTATTACTGAGTAAGAGGTGAATGTGGACATCAAAGGCAGACCTTAACTTCATGACTTCTAACTTTGGTCCTGAAAGGACCACGACCACTTGGAGCTTCCACCCGCTATCATAGTTGCTTGTCCTTGAGCAGTACAGCCAGACTAGCCAGATGCCAGAATTCAAACATCCCATCCTGGAGGGAGAATGGGATTTCATTTATTTCTATTGCAGCTTTTGGAATTAGATACACTAATGGGTGTGGGCCATCTTCTATTTCTAGACCAATGAATGGAAATAAAAGAAAGACTGGATCAGGTGGCAAAGTCAGCAGTCACATAAATAAGTGTTATGTGCACCTGCTACCACCAGCACAAAACATGTCTTAACACATGGGAATAGTAGTGCAATCAGTCTACCAATTGTTCTCCTTAGAGGAATCATTTTATTTCTTCATTTAGAAACCATGGCATATTAATCAGCGAACTAGTCAACTTACACATGAAGTTCACCAATGTCACTTATACTGGCCTGCTAGCATGTCAAATAAAATATTCCAAAAAGCTCACTACACGATAGGATGTTTAATTTTTTTTAAAATATAAAATAATCATTCTACCACCACAAAAACAGAGACATCTTTACAGATTCTCAGTGCAGGCCAGGATGTTCTTCACAATTATGTACAACATATATAAATGCATTGAAGGCTCCAAACTCATGCCTTCTAAACAAGGTCTAGTGGTACTGTCATGATTGAGGTATTTGGACAAAATATTGAGTTGTAACTATCAAGAGACAGAAATATCTAAAGAAAACATTGTGATACAAAAATATTATGATGCAGAAATAGCATCAAGAATACTGTTTTTTCAGGTAAGTAATGTCGTTGCTAAGAATGTTGTTATTAATATAATTTTCAATAATATAGTTGTGAAGAATATCAGTTTTTACATTATTTTAACATGTTTTAGTTCATATACTAATTTTAGATGTTCCTATTGTTTGTATTATTATTATTATTAGTATTTTAAATATAGTTGGAAATTTTAAGTGGTTTAGAATTTTTAATGTAATTGCTAATTGTATTTATAACTTCATAGTGGGCAGTCAGATTGTTTTAGTGCTTCTCCAATTTCAGCACCAAAGCACAATTGCAACATCTTGCTAGCGCCCATTAAACTGCCACTTGGGAACCTGGTTACGCCACCGACAGTGCCCATTCCTGGAGCCTCAAAGAGGAACAGACAACAAGAAGCTGCACTCTTTCATGAGCCCCTTCAAGTCCAAAGGAGTGTGCAGCTGAACCAGCTAAGATCCTTCCGGATCAGCTGAAAAGGCCCTTATTAAATATGTTCAATCCCTCTCTAGAAAAATCTATTTGGCCCCATTTGTTGAGCACAATGGAGGTGATCTCCTTAGCATTAACCTTCCAAGCTGGACATGCAAGTAGATCCTTTTAAGCCCCCCTGTGGTTCACTTTTAAGGTACTGATCGAAAACTGCAGGCTCTGAACAAAATAATTATAAACGAAAATCCAGCCACAACCTACCACACATGTCAATGTGGCCCTAACATAGACAGCAATCTTATCAGAAATATTGGGGGAAGTCAAGATCTCTCAAACTGAGACCATCGGTGAATACAGTTATTACAAGAGTCCATCATCAGGAGCCAGGCAATTACCGTCCACACAGGAACACCCCATGGAACATAACAAGTCCGAAAATAAGTCAACCTTGCTAATGAAGGCATCTGTGGCAAACATCTATGACATTATACCATCTAAACAGCCATCTTCTCAAAAACAGCAACTTCTGGCCTCCTCGTCCATAAGCCCATGCCCTTCACTTTCCAAAAGGAAAAGGAAACACTTAAGAAAAGCAAGGAGAAACAGCGGTACAAATACAGCAAAATGTGTCAATACCTTGCAAAACCAAGTCCATCATATCAACTACATTAAAAATCAGGACTCTGTCCCAGATAAAAGCATTGACTCTGCCATCACACCTTATCTGATATTCAGGTGGCCTGAGGACCAAATAGAAGCTACTGTGTCAGCTACGGCCATCCCGCAAAGAGGAAATATTGTGCCACAAGAGTGTGCAAGAACACACATAGGCAACTTTCATGGACACACCAACTTCTCCATGTCTTTTTCCGGACACAGAAGTAAGCACATTCACCCTGACCATGAGCTCCAACATCATGGCCAAAAGCCTGCATTTCATGGGCAGCATTGAGCCCCAAAGTAACATCTCACTGATTACATGGTAAGATAACATTAAAAAATCAGTCAACCTGGTGCCTCCCCACACCGAGAACAAAAGAACATCCAGGTTCTCTTCTCCCATCTCTCAAGGCCCGCCTAAATGGACCTAGAAGATTGCACAGTCACCCCTCAAAATTACACAGGCAGAACAGACTCCAGGGACCAGCAGCACAAACCAAGAGAAAGCATGACTTGAACAGATAAAAAAGTACAAATCCAGGGGGCACCACAACATCTAAAACAGGAGTGCAATCTTAACCCTGCTCAAGGCAGTACAAGGTCTGCAACACATAAAGGTCCAATAATATAGAAGTGGTCAAATTCAGAAGTAATCCTCAACTACCAGGGAATGAAATGCATGTATGTATGTATGTATGTATCTGTATTTGTAGAGCGCATTCCGGCTGCATCATCAAATGTGCTGAGCAACAAGTGCTGAAGGAGAGTGCAGAAAACATTACGGAGAAAAGAAATAGGTAGCACTAATGTGGAAAGAGCCAGGTTTTCAACTGCTTCCTAAAGGCCAGAAAGTTATGATCCTTCCTTATAGTCAGGGGTATATTCAGCATTTGGCAGCAGAAACTACAAATGCTTTGTCACCCCATCTGGCCTTACGAGTATGAGGGACATGGATCAAGTAAGATCCTGCTGATCTAAGCTGCTGACCCAGCAAGTACCAGCATGATGTTGAGCAGAGGTATTCAGATCCTACTGAATTAAAAGACTCATGTGGCAAACAAAGAGTCTTGAAAATTATGCCCTTCCCAACGGATAGCCAATATAACTGCACCAGACTGCCACTAGCAGAAGCGGGGAAGATCTAGTATTAGATGGGCGGCAGAATTCTGAATCAGCTGTAATTTGCCGAGTGGGTCTTTATCAGCATTTAGCATCAGGGCTTTACAGTAGTCCAGTTTTGAGATCACCAAAGCAAGGGACACTGCAATTCTGAGCTCCTTTTGTAGATAAGGAAAAATGTTCTTCAAGACTTTAAGAGTCCAAAAACAAGCTGTGATGGTAGAATTTTCTTGAGACTTGAAAGACAAATAGTTGCTGAACATGATCCCCAGATTTCTGGTAGAGGCTATGGGTACAGGCAGGTCGCCCCAAGATGGTGGCCATCAATGTGATCTCCACAATTCCCTACTAAAACCAAAGAGCAAAATCTCAGTTTTCTCACCATTCATATTGAGCCAGTTAAGACCCATCCACCTTGTGATCTCACTCGTGCAGCGATAGAATCTATCAGCAGCTTCCTCCCAGTTCTTATGAATGGGAATAATTAGTTGAGTGTCATCCGCAAAAGAGGTGGTCAAAAAGCCAAATGACCAGATGAGTCTGGCTAATGGGGCAACGTGTAGATCAAACAACGTAGGGCTAAGAGAGGAGCACTGAGGGACTCCACAAGGTAATTGATATTAGGAAGCTCTAAAGTCACCACAGCTTACAGTGGTAGATCATTCCCCTAGGAAAGACTTCAAAATACTCAGAGCTTTCCCTCTAACTCATGCTTGATGGAGACGGCGTGCCGTAATGTATGGCAAGATGGTATTGAAAGCGGCAGATAGGTCCAGTAGCACTAAAAGAGCTCCCTGCTCCTCACCACAACTACTTGGATGGATGAAGGTACAGCTGTCCAAGTCTGGTAGTACAGGGATACATTTGAAGTATGGTGCTCCACATCTGACAATCCAGCAAATGCAAGGTCTGGTGAAGGGGGAAATTGGTCCAATGCACCCAACAGCAGCTAGGGAGAGGCTACAAATAACATGATCATTGACACCTTTAGCAGCACAACAGAGTCCAGGTGCCCAGTAGTCAGTGCAGTCCACTAGCAGCAGATTCATAAAGTCTGCATAAGTAACATACCCCAGTGCTCATCCCAGAGCGCACCCCCTAGAAATCTACTCCTGGAATGTCAACAGCTTCAGCAGCAAGGTGGGAGAGGTTGTCTTTTTAAGTTTCTTACAAATATTCAATATGTTGCTGCTATAAGAAATGAGGATGAAGACCCCAACACCAATAATGGGCATCAAAGAATATCACATCACTGCAATAAAAGAATCCAAACCAGGTAGAGAAAAAGGGGGGCTCTCACTCTACATTGCCACAGACGTTTTGTGGGCCCATGAGGTCATGGCCTGGGTTTACCATGGATTCAATGTGTTAAACTTTCTGTAGCACCGCAACCAGGGCAATTTTCAACATTATTGATTTTGAATATATCCATCCTGCACAAAAGCACAAGCTCGCAAAAATCAAGACCCTGACAGGTCTACTCAAATACCTTAAAGCCATGTACCCACAAGCCCATATAATGCTAACTGTCAACTTAAATATGAACTTACTGCAAAGCTCATATTTCAAGTCCTCACCCAAAACTCTGGTAATAATTGATAATCAGGCCAAATCAGATCAATTTGGCAAAATGTGTATCACAGCACTTGAAGCCTTGGGTTTCTTTACAGTGAACGGGCTGGGCCTACAGGACCAACTAGCAGCATTTACCAGACAGACAGACAGGGCAAATTTCACTGTAGATTACACTATGGTACTCTCTGAATTATTCATGGGAATCACCAACTTCACCATAAAACTGAGATTACAGAGTGATCACTCCACTCAAACATTTGCCTTAGAGATTTGCCCCCCAGAGGTGCCAGAAGCAATAGGTGTGTGCTCATCTCCACAGCTGTACAACATAAGGCGCTTCAACTTGAAAGATTCAATGATAGCCACCATCATGGACTTTATTATTCTCTACTTTGAAACTGAGCTGTTGTCCACAACCTCCAGTGACTCACCTGTTCAGGCCTGGGAGGATTTTTCTGAAGTTTCTAACAACAAGATTTCCGATCAAAGCCCCATCAACATCGGACGCCACCAAACCGTGGCTGGATGGTTTATGCCACAACAGTGGATTATGAAAAGGCAACTCAAGGGGCTCAGACGTACTCTTGGACTGGGCCACCAACTCAGAAAGGAAACCAAGCTTAAAGTAGTTACAATGAAACAAGACTGTAAAAAAGTCATTTAATTAGCCAACTCCAATGTCACCCTTAACCTCTGATTTACACTGCTTCATGTAATCAGGCAGAAAATCTCAAAATCCTTCTGGGCTATAATCAGCAAAATAGAAAACGTCTGCCACTGGCATCACAATGTCGGTATCATGGATGCTGCTGGGATAAACACATAGTCACAGTCTACATTCGGACTCACCAGGGCCAGTCCCAGAAAACACAAGTAGGAACTCATTGGCACCTTCATCAAGGGTCCCAACTAAAAGAGGCTGGTTACCTCAGATTGAATTCCACACAGATCAAACAGATTCTGCAACAGCTTAGGTCTGATGGGGCTTCCCAAATTCACTATTCAAAAAGGAACCCTCCTACACACCTAACGGCAGGATACAATTACACACTACTAACAAAATCCATTCCTTACTCTTGCCAAGATATCTTACTACGCTCAATTTACAAATCCGGTGAGCACTCAGATCCTGCAAACTACAGCTTAATTGCCTTAATCAACCTCAAAGTCAAGATCTTTGCTTTTAACCTGCTCATTCATCTCGAGGACTGCGTTGACCAATCAAACATCATCCCAAAACCTCAGACTGGCTTTAGAGTAGGTATGCGCACAATCATGAACTTGCTGGCAGTGACTGTACCTGCTGAATAAGCTATAGTTAAATCCTACAAGCTCCACATCTGCTTTGTCGATCTCAAAGTGACCTTCGACAAGGTGCAGAGGGCACAACTGTAGGAAAGAACTTCTCACTTGGGGGGTGCAGCTGAAAAACATTTACAGCAACACTTGGATCAAAATCAAGATTGGGGAGGGCCAAAGCATGACCCAAAGAATCCCAAACAACAACAGGAGTGCATCCTGGCCCCCTGTGTTTTCAACATCTACAATGCTGACCTAGATAGCCATCTGGCTGAAGTCTCAAGTGATCCCCCAGGCTAGGCCAGGATCAACTTTAAAGTCTGCAATATGCAGACAACAGTGTTCAGCAAAAACCCTATTGGCATGCAGTGTTCAATAGATCATCTACTGGGATACATTGACAACCTGCAACGGGAACTTAACTTCAGCAGAAACCAAGGTGCTTTGCTTCTCAAGTAAACACAATAAAAAACAGCCCAAATTCACCTGGGGGCCAGGGGCAACACTCTAGAACAGATGCAATCCTAAAGGAATCTCAGTGTCCACTTAAAAATGTTCATTTAACCTCCAAATTGCATCCAGCATTCATATGAGCCATACCAAACAAACTCTTATGCAGCAAATGACACAAAACACCTTGACATACCATCTTCATTAGGTTGTGGGTGTTAAAGTCTTGCCTTAAATAACCTGTGAAGCAGAATTGGTAAAACAAGATGGATGCAGCAGCTCTAAATACTCTAGAAATGAGTCTCTTCAGGAAATTCTTTGCAATACCACAGCAATTCTCACAAGCCCAAATTAGGCTCAAGTTTAGCCTGCTCCATCAGATCCCTGCAAGAAATGTGGCCTTAGTCAAACTGTGCTGGAACCTGAGAATGGCTGAAGTTAACTCACTTCCACACAATGCTGGCTGAAAATTGAAAAGAGGGCGCAAAAAAGAACTCATGTTTCTCAGAAATCTGACATTTAATCAAAGCACTGCAACTAGGGGATGGTTGGTATACCCGTATGAAATACACCACCTTCAAAAGAATCACCAACAGAGCAGTCAAGCTTTCATCACACACCCCTTATAAGGCAACATTGGCGCACAAATGGCATGCTTGGGCAGTCATGCCATGGTACGCAGCCTTGGGCCCTCAGCACTATTTGTCTGCTCACTTTTCCTAGACTGGGAAACATGATTTTATGCTTGTCTGCCTTAGTGTCTTTCCATCCAAGGCAGACATGGAAGTAGTCCTGGCCGAACAACCAGTACTGCCTTTGTGGGTGAACTCTGTTCCATCTACTATGTGTGAGTCCAGCCATTCTACAGCACAAAAGAAATATTTTTCATCCAACCTTAGGATGATTACAAATTAGATCATGTTGCCTAGCCCTGCTAAGAGGGTATCCAGTGCAATCATCATGCAAGGCTGTTAGGTTCCTCACACTTGCCTCCAAGATGCTGGAAGTGCACAACAACAAAACCACTGATCTACGCTGATCTCTCCTATTTGCTAGTATGAGGTCTTTCACAGCCAAACTTTATCAACATGTTGGCAGAAATACAGTCTGGCCTTAGCCCCACACAAAAGTGACACTGCCACTGTTACACAACAAGTTTTTTAGCTCAGGTCTAGTCCGACTCTGTTATACTAATGTACACAGTGCTAAGTAGTTTTGCACCAGACTGTCCCTTACAAGCCCTAGTTCCTCGTCTTCCTCTCATCTCAATATGGCTTCACTACAACAATGACTTTTTACACTTGTGTATTTTTGCGATGGACTTAGCCGTTCTGGATTGGTTTTCAACATCTTAAACCTTTTTTTTATTTGCAGATTTATGATTAGCAGTGCATATTGTAATGATTTTAATTAGTTAATATATACAATTCTCACAGCTAACGTATGCAATTAGTTATCAATTAAGTAAATTGAGTTATACTTCTTTATTTAGTTATATTTTTGGTGTGGGCTGCTAGGTATTTAAGGGTACAGGACAGCATGTTAATGAGATAGTAATTAAATAACCATTACATTTTAATTAAAAGGTAATTATTAAATTGTTTATGATTTTTTTTAAATTGGTTAATTGATATCTATCTATCTATCTATCTATCTCTCTCGCGATATATATATATATATATATATATATATATATATACACATATCTCTCTCTCTCCATATATATATATATATATATATATATACATATTTATATATATATATATATAACTTAGTAAGGGTTGCCATTAGGTAGTTATAATTAGGACCTAGTTTCTATGGAAACATTGTTTTTTTACTTGCCTATATCTTTGGTGCCGGTTGACAAATCTTCACTGCTGTCTGGAAAGTTTTGCGGGGGCAGAGAGAAAAGTTGGTGTCAAAATGCTTTTTCCCCATTCATGTTTCCATAGGAATTTTGAAGAGTGATATCGCCCAAACCACTGGACGGAAATGCACCAAATTTGGCAGAAAGAGACCTTTTTGTAATTTGGTGTGAATCTGTTCAGTGGTTTTGTAGTTTTAAAGTGGAAAACAAATTTGTATATATAGTGACGCAGATCCGTTGCGAGCTTCACAGCTCCACACAACAGAAGAAGTGCTGTGATTGACTGGCTGCAACCTGTAAAGAAAATTGCAGCCACCATTTTATCTACTGGGCAGTGGTCCCGGGGGATGATACTGGGGGCAGATAATGAAAGTAGAGTTCATGGTAGAGGTACTTCGACCCCATGAAGTTTATTAAAAGGTGTCTGATGGTCCACTTATGACTTTAAAAAGGTTAAAAAAAAAATTTTTGGGTCACGATTAGGGAGTCACATCTCTGTTATGGTGCTCAGTGCACCCCCCATGTAACACTGCAACAGAGTCACAAACCCTTCCAAAAGTAATTTAAAAAACACAGATTCACACACTCACTCTTACACTAATGCACTCATGTCACTGACCTTGTCATGAGTAATGGAATATGTGAGGTCATAAGCAGTGCATTAGGGGGCCACAAGTTATAGCTAGCTTAGTGCAGTAGATAGCATGTGAGAAAGGGCCTCTTTTGACATAGTAGCCCACACTTTTTGCCCAGAAAATGACGTAGTTTCAAACTGTAAGTGCCCTGGACCTCTGCTAAACAGGTTCTCAGGGCCAAATCTTTTTCCCCAAAATTGTACTATATTTGGCACTTCAGCCACCTTTGTAAGTCTCTAGTCAATGGTACCCCTGGTACCTTGGGCATGGGTACTGAAGAGGGCCCCTCAGAGCTGCAGCACCAATTGTGCTATTCTGAGAAGCACCACACCAGCCTCATGCAGACTGCCACTGCAAGTACATGACAAGGTGACTCTAAAGTTGCAAACTCCACATGACACTCACCCAGTTTGCCATGTCACTTAACATTGCATGCAGTATAGTTAAGTCACTCATCTGGCAGGCAAGGTGCACTATAATGTATGTGAGGGCAAATGTGTGCATGTCTTTGCTAAACCTTAAGACACTGTAAGTATACAGGGGAGCCATTGCAAATGCATGTGCTGGACTGGTCATTACGAGTTCCTCAGCTGCATGATGGCCTCTCTGAACCCTGGGTTGTTTGGTATCAAACAACTCAGAATAATAAACCAACACTGACACCAGTGTTGGATTTATTAGAAAATGTACCTCGAGGACACCTTAGAGGTGCCCCCTGAAAAGCCAAACAGCCCTGGTCCTAGTCAACCTGCCACCACCAGACATGATTCAGGACTCTCAGGAGCAAGTACACAAAGCCTTTCCTGGGTGGAGGTGTTACACCTCCTCCACAAGGCAGGCGCTCTGAACCAGCTGTCAGCTTCAAAGTCTTTATTGCCTTTGAAATCTGACCCCCACTTTTAAAATCTGGCCACCCAATGGTTTTGCCCCCACTTTAGGTGGGAAAATCGGTGGGAAAACTAGCAGAGACAGGAGGATTGGCCATCCCCAGCCTGAACCACGCCTTAGGTGTGGCAGTGCGGTGACCATTCTATTCCATTCCATTTCATCTTCGTCTATCTTATATGACAGGAAAATAGTCAATCAGGGTTGAGGATATGACCCCTTCCCACAGGAAGTGGTCACTTTGAGGGTGTATCCACCCTAAGGTAGGTGATCATTGGCAACTACCAAGTACTCCCTCTAATGCCCCATACATACAGTATTCAGTGAGCATCCCTAGACCAGAAGATCAGATCTGATGGACATAAGATGACCAGGGACAAAGAGACCCAGAGGCACAAGAACATAAGTCTTTCTGCACAAACAAAAAGACACCAAACCCTGCCTGCTAATCCAAGGACTTGACAATTGCAGCTGAAGGGTCACCTAAAAGTCTGAAGGACTCTACAAAATCCCAGACCACCTCAGGCCTTCTGAAAATCACCAAGAACCTCCCTCAGAGCGCAGGTATATCTCAACTGCACCCTGTAGGCAAGGAACCAGTGAAGGCTGGGTCACTGACCGGCTTATGACCAATAAACCAGACCCAGCAGTCCAGCCAAAATCCACAAGACAGACATGAAGGACAATACCTACCATTGTGCCAAGTTTGGTGGCACTGGGACTTTCAGGGCCTGAGATGTGCCATTACCCTGGGCACTGGACCCCAACGTCGAACACCCAGAAGCAAAGTCCACTCTGGACTCTCCAAGGACAAGTTGCAAGCACTGGCAGAGGGGCGTCAGGACACCCAAGAACCACCCCCAAAGTGGCTCTTCTGACCTGCAATCTGCCCCCTAAGTAACCTGCACTTCACTCCAAAGGCTCCGAGATGCACTGCTCCTGGCTGACCTATCTGCACTGCCTGGCCTCTCTGGCCCCTGCATTGACAAACTAGCTGTGCTCTTGGGGTCCCTAATCCCTTGTGACCTCCACCCTCCAAGGGAGCCCTTTCCAAGTGGTACCCCTCTCCATTGTGGACAGCTCCAAGACTTTCAGCTGCTGCTCCCGCTTAAACCAGGAACCACCTGGAAACTTCTCCGGCTCACCCACAGGAAATCTCAAAGACCTCAATCTTAAAATAGAAGGTGGCACTTGTGAGAGCATTGCTTGATTTTGTATGCATTTTTAAAGATTTTCCTATTCATTGCTCTGAAATATTTTTGTAAATTGGTCTTGAGTTATTCTTTTGAGTGTGTGTGTCCACATTTATTGATATGGTGAGTACAACAAATGCTTAGCACATCTTCAAGATAAGCCTAACTGCTCGCCCATACTACCACAAAAACAGAGCATTGGGTGGTCTGCTTTTTTACCTCTGGATATCAACGTCGGGTAGCTTGGTCCCATGGACATTTTCCAACATTATATAGAGAGCCAGCCTCATTCACCTGCTGCCGAACCATGCCTCTATGCACCCCTGTAATGTCATACAGACCTGTTTTTAGCGATGTGTACATTGGAGTATCTCAGGTGACAAAGAGTGTAACCCAGGGGTGCTCAGTCTTTTAAATTAACTGCCTCCACTGTCTCCTTTTCATACCTGCATCTGGTCAGTTTAACGCTTCAGCTGCAACTCTTTCTGCAGCACTAAATTTGCTGAGAAACTGCATATGGGAAGGGACATTAGCCCAGCCCATGTTAAATGGATGGCCCTCTTCCCTCCACAGTGGAGCAACTAATGCCACCCTTTCATTACTGGCATGGAGCTTCAGACACAAATAACAGCTGTTTCTCAGCCATCAATAGTAATGTAAAGGTATTTTTTTTTAATACATTTAGGAGTTGTGCACTGTACGCAAAACCTCTGCAAATGGTATGTGATTGATGATTTAGAAGTTTACAGAATACACACAAATATTAGTTATTATGCATGAATAGCTGTATGGGTAATTAAGTGCAGAAGTGGTTGAGTGAGTGAGTGGGTGCATACAAGGATGTACAAGAGTGCTTGGTTGGGTGAGTGAGTGGGTGCATAAGTGGTTGTATGGATATCTGAGTGCATGAGTGGTGAATGGGTGACTGACTGCATGCTTGAGTGAATGTCTCGTTCCATGATAGGGTGTTTCAGTAGCTGCAAGAGTGAGAGAGTGGGGGCATGAGTGATTGTAAGCATGAGTGAAGGAGTGCATGACTGATTTTATAGGTTAATCCATGGGTGCATGAGTGGCTGTATATGTGAGTGAGTGGGTGTCTGACTGGATGTGTGGGTGACTGAGTGTTTGCATGAGGAGTGTATTTTGTGAGTTACAGGGTGTGAAACTGGTTGTATAGGTGAGTAACTGAGTGCATGAGCCGTTCTATCGGTGCATGAGTGGGTGCATGAGTGAGTGTGTGGATGAGTGAGAGGGTGCATTAGTTGGTATATTGGTGAATGACAAGGTATGCAAGTGGCTGTGTGACCGATTGGGTGAGTAATAAGGTGCATAAGTAGGTGTATACATGTTTGAATGTGAGTATGATTGGGTGTATGTGTTAGTATCAGGGTGCATGAGTAGCTACATGGGTCAGTGACGGAGTATGTTTGTAGGTGTATGGGTGAGTAAGTGGGTGCATGTGTGGCTGTATTGGTGAGTGAGAGGGTGATTGAGATTCTGTATGGGTAAGTGACTGTCTGCATGAGTGGGTATATGGGTGAGTGAGAGGGTGTGTGAGTAGTTGTATACATGGCTGAGTACATAAGTGGCTGTATGGGTAAGTGAGTAGGAGCATGAGTGCCTGTATGGGTGAGTGATATGGTGTGTAAGTAGCTGTATGGGTGAGTAAGTGGGTGTAAGAGTAGCTGTATGATGGGTAAGTGGGTTAATGGGTGGGTGAGTGAGTGAGTGCATGAGAGTGTGTATGGGTGAGTGACTGGGTGCGCAAACATCTATATGGGTAAGTGACTGGGTGCATGAGTGGATGGATGTGTGAGTGAGTGAGTGCATGAGTGTTTGTATGGGTGAGTGTGTCAGTGGCTGTATGGGTAAATGAATATTTGACTATCTGAATAGGTGAGTGATAAGATATTTGAGTTGCTGTATGACTGAGTGAGGGGTGCATCAGTAGTTTTATGAGTGAGTGACTGGGTATAGGGGTGACTTAGTGCATCAGAGGCTATATTGTTGAGTGACTGGGTGTATGAGTGAGTGTATCGATGAGTGAGAACATTAGTGTCATTATGAAAGAGTGGTTGGATGCATGAGTGAGTGAGTAGGCATATGAGTGATTGTGTAGGTGAACGAGAAGGTACATGAGTGTTTCTAGGCATGAGTGACTAGGTGTATGAGTTGCTATATTAGTCAGTAATAGGAAGTGTGAGTGGGTTTATAGATGAGTGAGTGGGTTCATCAGAGGGTGTATGGGTGCATGACATGGTACATTAGTCTATGCATACGTGTGTATTAGGGTGTGACACTGTATACACGATTGTGTCCCTGGATTTATCTGTGTATGTTCATGTTTCCCTAGGTTAGCAACACAGGTCTGCCCTGTCGCCTTTCTTAAATATAGGCACAATGTTTGCGCTGGGCTATGATTTATGGTGTCCATTCACAATTTCAGACCTTAATACATTAGTCACAATTGGTGCCCCAGGATCAGGATTATCCAGAAAGATGTCAATGGGCACCCCATCTGGCCCTGTGTCCTTGTTCCTTGCACATTTCTCCAGGGCAGAAATGACCTCATCTAGTGAGAGACTTAGCAACCTAGTGCCTACCTGAGTACAGCTTTGGTCAAAAGGGGGCATAGAGCTGACCTCACCCAGGCCACTCCCATAAAGCTTTGAACAGTGTTCCACCCAAATTCTTGGGGTGATAATCACATCAATGGGGGTATTATGGGTATTAGTAAAGTAGGGCACATTTACCACTTTCCACAAAAGATGGGTGCCCTTACTATTTGTTGCAGCATGCAACTTTTGACAGGTTTCCCTCCTTATCAAATTCTTTCTTTCGGTGATTGCTAGTTTGTTGTTCCCCCTACAGGCTCTCACTATATCTTTATCTCTGGGGACCTGTTTCAAAGCAAGGACCAGATCCCTATGGGGGTTTTGAGCACCTTACATCACACCACCTTTCACACAATAAAACTCATGGCCATTTCTTCCTAGTTAAGAGGATCGAGACACTATGACAAATTTCCTCATAGGCCTGAAAAATAAGATTGTGGTTGGTCTCAGAATCCAGTCAAATCTTGAACTCCTCCTGATTCTGCTTTAGGAGGTCTCTAAGGGCTACCTGAGGGTCCAGTGATGCCCATTTATGCTGAATCCCCTTATTGCGATGGAAGAAAAGTGGGGGAGTATTGGCAACGACTTGGTGGACTAAGCCCCCTATTACAAGGGAGAGAGACAAAGGATAGTGATTGCTTATGCAATTAGGTAGAATAACAAAATCATAGACCCTAAGCCTATGTGTTAATGATAAAGTGGCAAAATCCATTCCGAATGGTATTAAGGGGGTTCCCAGAAGGTGTGTGTTCAAAATGTGTAGAGTCTTCCAGGTCTCTGCAGGTCTGCCCACATACAGTAGTCCTAGCAATTGGGCATGCTTTACAATTAATATCCCCACCCCAAATTATAATGTAGGCCATCTTTAGGCCACACAATATTCCATCCAGACCATGGTCAAGGGAGACAACTACATCTATCATTGTGGCCACAAAATTCTGATGGTATTAATTTATCACAACCAAGGTCTCCCCAGAATGAGCTCTGAATAACATGATCTGGAAGTAAGGAGATCCAGGTACTTTTTAACAACTGTCCAGCCCAGGGTGAGTGAGATCCTGATCAATAGACCCCCATTATGTTGTCCTCCACAAGATGGCATAGCCGGGGTCTCAATGAAATGAAACCCATGAATAAATACGGTATCACAAGACCAGGTTGTAGGAAAGTACTATCTTGCCTGGCATGTTACCCCCATATTTCACTGTATATATGTTGTTTTAGTCTATGTGTCACTGGGACCCGGCCAGGCAGGGCCCTAGTGCTCATAAGTATGTGCCATGTATGTGTTCCCTGTGTGATGCCTAACTGTCTCACTGAGGCTCTGCTAACCAGAACCTCAGTGGTTATGCTCTCTCTGCTTTCCAAATTTGTCACTATCAGGCTAGTGATTAAATTTACCACTTCACATTGGCATACTGGTACACCCATATAATTCCCTAGTATATGGTACTGAGGTACCCAGGGTATAGGGGTTCCAGGAGATCCCTATGGGCTGCAGCATTTCTTATGCCACCCATTGGGAGCTCTGACAATTCTTACACAGGCCTGCCAGTGCAGCCTACCTGAAATAACATCCACATTATTTCACAGCCATTTACCACTGCACTTAAGTAACTTATAAGTCACCTATATGTCTAACTTTCACCTGGTGAAGGTTGGGTGCAAAGTTACTTTGCACTTAGGTCACTACCTATGTGTAGGGTCACAATGGTAACTCTGAACATGGCCATGTAACATGTCTAAGATCATGGAATTGTCACCCCAATACCATTCTGGTATTGGGGGGACAATTCCATGATCCCCCGGGGCTCTAGCACAGCACCCGGGTACTGCCAAACTGCCTTTCTAGGGTCTCCACTGCAGATGCTGCTGCTGCCAACCCCTCAGACAGGCAGAACAAAGGATTTCCTCTGAGAGAGGGTGTTACACCCTCTCCCTTTGGAAATAGGTGTGAAGGCTGGGGAGGAGTAGCCTCCCCCAGCCTCTGGAAATGCTTTGATGGGCACAGATGGTGCCCATCTCTGCATAAGCCAGTCTACACCGGTTTAGGGATCCCCCAGCCCTACTCTGGCGTGAAACTGGACAAAGGAATGGGGAGTGACCACTCCCCTGACCTGCATGTCCCAGGGGAGGTGCCCAGAGCTCCTCCAGTGTGTCCCAGACCTCTGCCATCTTGGAAACAGAGGTGTTGGGGGCACACTGGACTGCTCTGAGTGGCAGTGTCATCAGGTGACGTCAGAGGCTCCTTCTGATAGGCTCTTACCTCTCTTGGTAGCCAATCCTCCTAACCTGGTAGCCAAACCTCCTTTTCTGGCTATTTAGGGTCTCTGCTTTGGGGAATTCTTCAGATAACGAATGCAAGAGCTCACCAGAGTTCCTCTGCATCTCCCTCTTCACCTTCTACCAAAGGATCAACGCTGACTGCTCAGGACGCCTGCAAAACCACAACAAAGTAGCAAGACGACTACTAGCAACCTTGTATCACCTCATCCTGCCGGCTTTCTCGACTGTTTCCAGGTGGTGTATGCTCTGGGGGTAGCCTGCCTTCACCTTGCACCAGAAGCTCCGAAGAAATCTCCTGTGGGTAGACGGGATCTTCCCCCTGCTAACACAGGCACCAAAAGACTGCAACACTGGTCCTCTGGGTTCCCTCTCATCCTGACGAGCATGGTCCTTGGAACTCAGCAACTCTGTCCAAGTGACTCCCACAGTCCAGTGACTCTTCAGTCCAAGTTTGGGGGAGGTAAGTCCTTGCCTCCCCACGCTAGACTGCATTGCTGGCTACCGCGTGATTTGCAGCTGCTCCGGCTCCTGTGCACTCTTCCAGGATTTCCTTCGTGCACAGCCAAGCCTGGGTCCCGACACTCCTTCCTGCAGTGCACAACCTTCTGAGTTGTCCTCCGGCGTCGTGGGACTCCCTTTTGTGACTTCGTGTGGACTCTGGTTCACTTTCCTTCCAAGTGCCTGTTCAGGTACTTTTGCGGGTGCTGCCTGCTTCTGTGAGGGCTCCCTGAGTTGCTGGGTGCCCCCTCTGTCTCCTCGTCCAAGTGGTGATATCCTGCTCCCTCCTGGGCCACAGCAGCACCCAAAGACCTCTACCATGACCCTTGCAGCTAGCAAGGCTTGTTTGCGGTCTTTCTGCGTGGGAATACCTCTGCAAGCTTCATTGCAACGTGGGACATCCGTCTTCCAAAGGAGAAGTCCCTAGCTCTCTTCTTTCTTGCAGAACTCCAAGCTTCTTCCAACAGGTGGCAGCTTCCTTGCACCGTCAGCTAGCATTTCCTGGGCTCCTGCCCACTCTCGACACTGTCGCGACTATTGGACTTGGTCCCCTTGTCTTACAGGTACTCAGGTCTGGAAATCCACTGTTGTTGCATTGCTGGTGTTTGTTCTTCCTGCAGAATCCCCCTATCACAACTTCTGTGCTCTCTGGGAGTAGTAGGTGCACTTTACACCTATCTTTCAGGGTCTTGGGGTGGGCTATTTTTCTAACCCTCACTGTTTTCTTACAGTCCCAGCGACCCTCTACAAGCTCACATAGGTTTGGGGTCCACTCGTGGTTCGCATTCCACTTTTGGAGTATATGGTTTGTGTTGCCCCTATACCTATGTGCCCCTATTACAATCTATTGTAATTCTACACTGTTTGCATTCATTTTCTTGCTATTACTTACCTAATTTTGGTTTGTGTACATGTATCTTGTGTATATAACTTATCCTCATACTGAGGGTACTCACTGAGATACTTTTGGCATATTATCATAAAAATAAAGTACCTTTATTTTTAGTAACTCTGTGTATTGTGTTTTCTTATTATATTGTGCATATGACACCAGTGGTATAGTAGGAGCTTTACATGTCTCCTAGTTCAGCCTAAGCTGCTTTGCCATAGCTACCTTCTATTAGACTAAGCTGCTAGGAACACCTCTTCTACACTAATAAGGGATAACTGGACCTGGCACAAGGTGTAAGTACCTCTGGTACCCACTACAAGTCAGGCCAGCCTCCTACACAGGTCTCCTGCAAACAAGCATTACTATAACTCTGTATAAGCTTGTACCATTCGGGACTATCACGTTTACTAGAGAGCCCCGCCACATTCCAAAACAGGAACCTACAGTCCATCTTAGAAGCAATATTAGGAGCAGTAGGCAAAATATAAGCTGACCGTGGCACAATAGAAATACCCCACTGTTAGAAATGGGGTCTTTGGTTGACAGTCAGGTTACCCCCTGTTCAAGCAAGGACCTTCACTCTAGTCAGGGTAAAAGAGAATCACCCTCAGCTTACCCCTGCTTACCCCCTTGGCAGCTTGGCAGAGCAGTGGGCTTAACGTCAGAGTGCTAGTTGTAAAGTATTTGTACCAACACACACAGTAACTTAATGAAAACACTACAAAATGACACAACACCAGTTTAGAAAAATAGGTAATATTTATCTAAACAGTACAAGACCAAAATGAAAAAAATCCGACTTACACAATTCAAGTTATGAATTTATAAAGATTAAACTCAAAAATAGTGCTTAGAAACACAAAATGCGTATTAACACAGCATCATGACGGAGTCGTTCCCAACAAGCCGACACCAGCGGCGCCGGACACGGAGTCGCATAGACCCCCAAGTACAGTACCTTTGGTGAAGAGTGAAAACAAGTCAATGCGCAAAGTCGGCGTCTGTGCGAAATGTTGAATCCGCGCACTTCAAGCGGCGTCGGTCACAACGTGGTGCGGCGACTTCCACGGAATCACAGACTTCAGCAGGGCTGCAGCGGCATTGGGCCTTCGAAGATCGTCGCGTTCCAGCGAAAGTCACGGCGTTGGGTGCAGGCAGCGTCACCGGATTCAGCAGCGGTGTCGGTCTGAAGTTGTCCGAAGTCGATTTCCTTGTATTTCCACCAGCTTTCCTTCCAAGGGCCCAGGGACTAGATAGGGCACCACTTGTCAGAGCAGGAGTCTCTCCAGAGACTCCAGGTGCTGGCAGAGAGAAGTCTTTGCTGTCCCTGAGACTTCAAACAACAGGAGGCAAGGTCTAAATCAAGCCCTTGGAGATTTCTTCATAAGATGGAAGGCACACAAAGTCCAGTCTTTGCCCTCTTACTCTGGCAGAAGCAGCAACTGCAGGATAGCTCCACAAAGCACAGTCACAGGCAGGGCAGCACTTCTCCTCAACTCTTCAGCTCTTCTCAAGGCAGAGGTTCCTCTTGTTGTCCAGAAGTGATCTAAAGTCTGTGGTTTTGGGTGCCCTTCTTATACCCAATTTCTCCTTTGAAGTAGGCCTACTTCAAAGTAAAGTCTCTTTTGAATGTGAAATCCCTCCTTTCCCAGGCCAGGCCCCAGACATTCACCAGGGGGTCGGAGACGGCATTCTGTGAGGACAGGCACAGCCCTTTCAGGTGTAAGTGACCACTCCTCCCCTCCCTCCTAGCCCAGATGGCTCATGAGGAAATGCAGACTACACCCCAGCTCCCTTTGTGTCACTGTCTAGTGTGAGGTGCAACCAGCCCAACTGTCAAACTGACCCAGACAGGGAATCAACAAACAGGCAGAGTCAAAGAAATGGTATAAGCAAGAAAATGCTCACTTTCTAAAAGTGGCATTTTCAAACACACAATTCTAAAATCAACTTTAATAAAAGATGTATTTTTTAATTGTGAGCCCAGAGACCCCAAACTCCAGATGTCCATCCGCTCCCAAAGGGAATCTACACTTTAATCAGATTAAAAGGTAGCCCTCATGTTAACCTATGAGAGGGACAGGCCTTGCAACAGTGAAAAACGAATTTAGCAATATTTCACTGTCAGGACATATAAAACACATTACTATATGTCCTACCTTAACCATACATTGCACCCTGCCCTTGGGGCTACCTAGGGCCTACCTTAGGGGTGCCCTACATGTAAGAAAAGGGAAGGTTTAGGCCTGGTGAGTGGGTACACTTGCCAAGTCGAATTTACAGTTAAGACTGCACACACAGACACTGCAGTGGCAGGTCTGAGATATGATTACAGAGCTACGTATGTGGGTGACACAACCAGTGCTGTAGGCCCACTAGTAGCATTTGATTTACAGGCCCTGGTACCTCTAGTGCACTTTACTAGTAAATCAAATATGCCAATCATGGATAAAGCAATTACATACAATTTTACACAGAGAGCATATGCACTTTAGCACTGGTTAGCAGTGGTAAAGTGCTCAGAGTTCAAAAGCCAACAGCAACAGGTCAGAATAAAATAGGAGGCAGGAGGCCATTTCCAGCACCCACTAATATCCATGTGTGGGGCATCACAACTAGAGGCATCTGTCAAATACAGGGTAGTAGCTTGAACGTCAAAGGGGACAGAACAATCAATCAATCAATCAATCAATCAAATACATTTCTTAAGCGCGCTACTCACCCAGTAGGGTCTCAAGGTGCTTGGGGGGGGGGAAAGGAGGGGGTTGGCCGGTTACTGATCGAAAAGCCATGTTTTTATGTGCTTTCAGAAGGTTAGGAGGTCCTGGGTCTTGCATAGGTTGGTGGGGAGGGAGTTCCAGGTCTTGGCAGAGAGGTGGGAGAAGGATCTGCCGCCGGAAGTGGTGCGTTGGATGCGGTGGACTGTAGCGAGGGTGAGGTCGGCGGAGCAGAGCTGTCAAGTTGGTATGTGGAAGTTGACTCTTTCGTTGAGGTAGGCCGGTCCAGTGTCGTGGACGGCTTTGTGAGCGTGGACAAGGATTTTGAAAATGATCCTTGTGTTAATGGGCAGCCAGTGTAGGGATCTGAGGTGGGTGGATATGTGTTCTTGGCGAGGGAGGTTGAGGATGAGATGTGCGGCTGCGTTCTGGATTCGCTGTAGTTTTCTTTGAAGCTTGGCTGTGGTCCGTGCTTAGAGGGCATTGCCGTAGTCCACTCTGCTGCTTATGACTGCGTGGGTGACTGTTCTTCTTGTTTCTAAAGGAATCCATTTGAAAGTTTTGCATAGCATGCGAAGGGTGTTGAAGCAGGAGGATGATATGGAGTTGATTTGCTGGGTTATGGAGAGAGACTAGTCTAGTATGATGCCAAGGTTGCGTGCATGGGTGGTGGGTTTTGGGGGTGGTCTGAGGGTGTGGGCCACCAAGAGTCATTCCATGCTGCCTTGTTGGGGCCGATGATGATGATCTCTGTTTTGTCTGAGTTCAATTTGAGGTGGCTTGCTGTCATCCAGTTGGCGATGTCGAGGAGTCCGGCGTGCAGGTTATTCTTGGCGGTAGCTGGGTTCCTAGTGAGGGAGATGATGAGCTGTGTCTCGTCAGCGTATGAAATGATGGTGATGCCGTGGGAGTGGAGGATGTTGGCGAGAGGAGCCATGTAGATGTTGAAGAGGGTGGGGCTGAGGGAGAATCCTTGGGGGAGCCCACAGATGATCTTGGTGGCTGTAGACTGGAAAGGAGGGAGGCGATCTTTTTGGGTTCTTTCGGAGAGGAAGGAGGTGAGCCAGCCCAGGGCTTTGTGGCGATCAATCAATACTCCCTAGATCCTTATTTCTAGCGCGCCAATGACAAAAATTCAGGACATCAACCTTCTCCCTTCCACTGGTACAAAAATAATTCACAGCCTCCGAAGAAGAGGATGCTCCAAATTTTGGTGCATATTTTATCCATAGCAGAATGTGAATATGAGGAGCACCTCTTAGTTGGTACTCTTTCTGCCAAAAGAAAATAATGACTTTCCTAAGAGTAGGATTGGTTTTGTTACAGAAGAAAGCCAGAATAGCTTAAAACCTGTGTTGAAATATCTGCGAATATTAGCAGGATTTAATGAGCAGAGTTCTCCAGCTTTCTTCAGATTGATGTTCTTTAGATTAGAGTTTGCCTCTTGCGGAAACACAAACAGGGCATTCCATGCATACTCATTGCAACTGCGTGTCAGAAACCAGGCAGGTGCACCTAGATTTCTGAGCATATGTTTCAGTTCTCCATGATGACGATACCAATATTCATTTGCCCCACCTTGGCATGGCATTAAGTTAATTAAGTTGTACTCTACTTTTTCATCTTTTCCATGAACTTTGCCAATGAAATATCTCAGAGATTTTGAAGATTAACTCCTGCCTTTAAAATGTGCTGTACTGCACAGGAAAGTCCAGACAAGTCACTTTCGTAAAGAAGGTGAAATATATGTGAAATACTCTGTCAGAATCTTAGATCCTCTGAATACAATTGTGTTGATTGGCATTCAGCTGCTGGTATTTGTATGGTTCGCTCATCATAGCGACCACCTACTCCAGGGGAAAAAACTGAGGAAAAATGAGCCTCTGAACTTTTTTCTCAAACACTTATGGGAGGTCCTTTTGCTTGCTCCATTTGAAAGAGCTCCATAGCACCACCCATAGCTTCTTTGGAATGCAAAGGATTAGGCTGCAGTGTTCATAAATATATTCTGTTTGAGATTGATCCACTTTTTATATCTGGCCACAGGCTGGCAAACTTTCAACATCCAGGTTTTCTATATTTTGGTGAACAACAACAATTTTATAATTGAAATTATTTTGTAACAAGTATATTGTTGCTTGTTTTATTTTGTTAAAATCAACAAAATCTTGCCAGATTTTTTTCTTCTTAGTTGGGGCATCATTTTTAAGTGACTAATCATCATCTTTCTGTACTCCTACAGTTTCATCGTTCTGCTTAAAATCTAATGGCAAATACACTCCTCCTCCTTTGAGGCCTTTTGTAACTCTGTTGAATGTAATTTACCTGTTTTTGGTTCCAATCATACATTTGTCTGAAATGAATGCACAGTCTTTGCAAGTATTGACTCGTACACATTTAAATCTTGCAGTTGGTCTGGAACACTTACTAGTTCTAACTTATTATATACTGCTCTAGCTGGTATTTAAGTGTCCTCTAACTTATCATAACAGTACTTGCAAATAACTTGCTACCAGACAATTCAAAATGAAAATTGCAATAAGCAGCAAATTCTTGTCACGTATCTCTATTTCCCTCTTCAGTTTTAAACAATACGTATTAATTTTAGTTAGATTTTTATAGTGAGTGAATCAACAACAAATACAAACACAGTTAGGATTTACATAAGACACTATGGTGGTCATTACAACCCTGGCGGTCGGTGTTAAAGTGGCAGTAACACCGCCAACAGGCCGGCGGTAAAAAAATTGCAATTACGACTGTGGCGGAATCCGCCAACAAAGACAGCCACTTTAACACTCCGACCACCACGGTGGTACAAACAAACAGACAGGCAGGAGACAATGTACCGCCCACACTATTATGACAGGCCATTCCGCCAACTTTTCCTGGGTGGATTCACCGTGAATAAAAACACGGCAGAAACAGGAATCCCGAAGGAAAAACGCTCACCTCTACACACCCCACGAGGAACGAGGATGCCATGGATCTGGAACTCCAAATTCTCCCTGCAATAGTCTTCCTGCTCCTCTACCAGGACCATGAACGCCGGCGGCGAAGACCACGGTGAGTACTGCACCTACGACACAGGGGTGGGGGGAGGGAAAAAACAGGGACATACACATGCAATACCCCCACCCTCACCCACTACAACACACACACTAATGCAAATAAATACATCACAGTTGCACCACCCAAACCCCCCGGAAGAATGCAAAGAAAATAGAAAATTTGTGTAACCAGTGTAATATATTAAAAGCAAGTAGGCAGAAATATATATATACACCATGTACAAAATATACACCAAGCATGGTAGTCCAGGTAGTGCTCTAAGAAAGTCCGTGGAACACTGGGACAACACGGTATGGGCGAGGCCCACACAAGATCCCCGACCATGACGGCGAGAACACTGCAGGGGCATCAGAGTGCAACTAAACAGGCACCTCAGAGGGAGGGAAAGGGGGGGCACCTAAGCCGCTTGAGTGCACAACGCCAAATCCACAAGGGGGCCACATGCCCACTGTTCCATCCTAGGGAGTGCAAAGCCACAGTCTCACAAGTCTCTACAGTGGGTGGTTTGCCCACTGCCATATCCTGGGGAGTGCAAAGCCACAGTCTCACAAGTCTCTACAGTGGGTGGTTTGCCCACTGCCATATCCTGGGGAGTGCAAAGCCACAGTCTCACAAGTCTCTACAGTGAGTGGTTTGCCCACTGTTCAATCCTGGAGAGTGCAAAGCCACAGTCTCTCAAGTCTCTACAGTGGGTGGTTTGCCTCCTGCCATATCCTGGGGACTGCAAAGCCACAGTCTCTCAAGTCTCTACAGTGGGTGGTTTGCCCACTGCCGTATCCTGGGGAGTGCAAAGCGACAGTCTCTCAAGTGGATAACACTCTCCACTGGTTCTGGAGGGGGCATGGTGCCCAGAGTGCTTCATCCTGCTAAGGACAGAGGTAGTGGATGACAGTCTCCACTGGTTCTGGAGGGGGCATGGTGCCCAGAGTGCTTCATCCTGCTAAGGACAGAGGTAGTGGATGACAGTCTCCACTGGTTCTGGAGGAGGCTTTGTGCCCAGAGTGCATAATTCACCCCGTGACGGACTCAGTTGCATCAGTGCCCTTGCCGCTCATGGGCCAGCGGTGCTTGAGACAGCGGTGCCCTGTTCAGCGATGTTTGAGATGGCGGTGCCCTGTTCAGTGGTGTTTGAGATGGCGGTGCCCTGTTCAGCGGTGCTTGAGACGGCGGTGCCCTGTTCAGCGGTGCTTGAGATGGCGGTGCCCTATGCAGCGGTGCTTGAGATGGCAGTGCCCTGTGCAGCGGTGCTTGAGGCGGTGGTCTCCATTGCAGGGACTCAGCTGCTGGCGGTCCTTCATGGCCCAGCGGGGCTTTTACTGGCGGGCCTGTCCTGGGCAGCTGGGCTTGTGCTGGAGGTGGCCTCCTGGGCAGCGGGGATGATGGCGGTCTTCTCTGCCATGCTGCTCTTCCCAGACTTGCCGGGTTTCTTGAGGCCCTTCCCCACCTTGGAAGGTGTCAAAGCTGACTCCTCACTCCCACCGATACCCCTGGGAGTGGATTTGGTGGCTGGAGTCTTCCCCCTCTCCCGCCGGGCACTGGCCAACTTCTGATGCTTCACAGGTGGGGGACTGTCTGTGCTGTGGCTCCGTGCCACACTGGCTGCCCTGGTGGCCGGTGCACTCCAGATTCCGGTGACTACAGGCACCACTGGTCCTAGAGATGTTGTGGCTGAGGTGGTAGTTCGAGACCTAGGAGACAGACGGGGTGGGGGAGGTGTGGGAGAGGTTGGACAGGAAAAGTTTTTGGGAGACACTGGGATGGGTAGCTGGAGGAGGTTTGGGAGTGGAGGAAGAGGTGGTGGTTGTAGGAGGTGTACGTTTGGTGACTTTGGGTGAAGGTGCATGCGCTGGAGGCTTTCGTGAGGTGGATGGCTGTTGGGTGGGTGTGTGCCTGCGTTTGTGTATCTTGGGAGGGGGCATCACAGACACACTGTGAGAGGACACAGGGGACCTGTGAATAGTAGTGGGGGTGGTGACTGCACATGAGCGGGGTGTTCTGGTGGGTGCGCTGGAGAGGGACTTTGTGGCTGTAGAGGTAGTGCATGCAGGTGTCATTGTAGACGAGACTGGGAGGGAGGAGAGAGACAAGGAGGAGGGGGACACAGTGGAGGCAGTGGATGTTGGTGTGTCTAAATGTGTGTGATGCTTGCATGAGTGCCTGTGGGATGTGTGGTGCTTATGTTTGCCTGAGCTTCCCTTGTGTGTTGAGGTGTGTGCATGCTGGTCTGTAGGTGTGCTTGGGATAGTCTGAAGTACAGGGGATTGGGTCGGGGTGGAGGAAGCTGGAGGGGGGAGGCTAGACGCAGGGACAATGGCTGCGATCAGTGCTGAGGCCAGAGTCTGAAAAACTCGCTGAAGGGCCGCCTGACCAGAATGAATGCTCTCCAGAAATGCATTTGTTGTTGCAACTGCCTTTCTACACCCTGGATGGCATTCAAAATGGTAGACTGCCCAACAGTGAGGGACCTGAGGAGGTCAATGGCCTCCTCACTGAGGGCAGCAGGGGAGACTGGGACAGGGCCTGAGGTGCCTGGGGCGAAGGTGATGCCCACCCTCCCGGGTGAGCGGGCACGGGGTGAAGACTGAGGGGCTGCTGGGAGGGCGGTGCTGGAAGGGGTGGTGGCGGCTGTACCTGTGGATGGTGGGGCACAGATGGTGCCGCCACCTCAAGGGAGCTCCCATCAGAGGACGAGTCTTTGTCACTGGTGTCAGCTCCTGTCCCCGCCGTGGAGCTCCCCTCGTCCTCCGTCCCACTGGTGAAGTCCGATTCCATAGTGTGGCCCTCCATATCCATGTGGGATGCAGCCCCCTGGTGCTCCGGTGCCACTGCTCCTCCGCCTGATGATGCTAATGCACACAAGAACAGGGAGACCACAAAAAGGGGGGGGGGACGACAGAAGAAAGACATGTTGAGTGCATGCATTACCGCTACTGTTGGCGGACACGACAGACACAGAAACACCTTGCACTACGCCGCGCTCTTGGGCTCCACTGTTCAATTCCTGGGAAATGGCCTACAAGGCTATGGACAACATCTGCACACATAGATGACACAGGGGCATGACTAGGTGTAGTTGTCACTCTACAGAGGTGGGGTGGGGTGGGGTGCCACATGGCCTGCCTTACGGAGGGGCCTTGCCTACAGAACTCGCCCTGGCCTAGGGAAACCCACAGCCCACCTCCCCCACCCAGACACCTCCACTGCGCGCACAGTCAGCAGAATGAGAGTGTACTCACCCCCTTGTGGCTGCTGTGATGCCCTCAAGCACCCATCCAACTCCGGGTAGGCCACCGCCAGGATCCTGAACATCAAGGGGGTCATGGTGTGACGGGCACCCCTCCCACGTTGGGAGACCATCCCCAGCTGAGCCTCCGCTGTCTTCTTGCTCCAGCGGCGAATGTCCTCCCATCTTTTCCAGCAGTGGGTGCTCCGTCTGTGGTAGACCCCCAGGGTCCGGAAATCCTTGGTGATGGCACGCCAAATATCTTTTTTCTGGTGGGCGCTGACCTACGTGAAATATACAGGGGAAAAAGAGAAGTTATTACCAACTGCACCGTCAAACTGATTGGCCCCCATCCCTACCCTTGCCATGTGGCACATGCATTCACCGTCTATCATGCACGCAGCACTCTCCCCTCTTCCTTCTTACATCCAGCCCTCTCCACACAGGCATAGCCCATACAACATGCTCCCTGTGTACTTACCTGTTTGTCTGGAGGACCGTAGAGTAGCTTGTACTGGGGGAGGACCCCATCCACAAGTTTCTCCAACTCCTCCGATGTGAAGGCAGGGGCCCTTTCCCCAGACACTCGAGCCATTGTCTCTTCCAGACCGAGGTCACAGCAGCACTTGCAGTGTAGGTCCTCTCCTGTCGAAGATCAGGTATTGAGTGATTGAACAGATAGAAAATGGCGGTCACGTACACGGCGGTGCATACCGTCACCGCCGGCGTGCATCGTCATTGGCTCCTTGGACCCATAGGGTCTAATGTTAACCAATGCAGCATTGCGCCGGGGTCTTCGACCGCCTACCGCGACGGTGTACAACGCCAGCGCAGTTACCTCACATCCCATTGTCCCACTTTACAGGTCAGGCAGCCGCCATTTCAGGGGCCCACATGGCTTCATTTTCAACTGCGTCAGACATACCTAGGCCTAGACTCAACACACATACAGGCCACCTTTTGTGTATGAATGATGTTCTGTGTAAACTGTGGGTACGTATCTCTGAGTTGTTTGACTCGCTGTTCTGCTTCATAGGCACCGTCCACTGGGACATGTGAGGAGATGGCGGCATCCTCCGGTGTACCGACCGTTGGTGGACCTGTCGACCATGGAGTAGCGACATGTGATAATCACATACAGGATTGACTGTGCCACAATCCAGGAACTGTGTACCCAGTTGGAGCCAGACCTGATGTCAGCAATCCGCCATCCCACAGGAATCCCCCCTCAAGTGCAGGTGCTGTCAGTGCTCCATTTCCTTGCAAGTGGGTTTTTTCAAACAACAGTGGCCATAGCATCAGGGATGTCCCAGCCTATGTTTTCCAATGTATTGTCCAGAGTGTTGTCTGCCTTTCTGAAACACATGCGGAGCTACATCGTTTTTCATCAGGTGGAGGATTTGCCTACAGTGAAAGGTGATTTATATGCCCTGGGACACATCCCCAACATCATAGGTGCCATTGATGGGACCCATGTGGCGTTGGTCCCCCCCCCACAGGAGTGAACAGGTGTACATAAACAGGAAGAGTTATCATTCGATGAATGTACAGATGGTATGTTTGGCAGACCAGTACATCTCCTATGTGAATGCCATGTTCCCTGGCTCAGTGCATGACGCCTACATCCTGTGGAATAGCAGCATCCCTTATGTGATGGGTCAACTCCAGAGGCACTGTGTGTGGCTATTAGGTGAGCACCTGGAAGCAAGACAGTGGGAATGGTTGTCTGGGTCTGGGGATATCCCTCCAGGTTAGTGTGTGTCTAACAGTTGTCCCTTGCCATTTGCAGGTGACTCTGGTTACCCCAACCTGTCATGGCTGCTCACCCCAGTGAGGAATCCCAGGACAAGGGCAGGGTGAACGCTACAATGAGGCCCATGGGCGAACTATGAGGGTTATCGACCGCACCTTCGGCCTCCTGAAGGCCAGGTTCTGGTGCCTCCATATGACAGGTAGTTCCCTATTCTACTCACCAAGGAAGGTGTGCCAGATCATCGTGGCCTGCTTTATGCTTCACAACTTGGTTTTGCGATGACAGGTGCCTTTTCTGCAGGAGGATGGTCCAGATAGCAGTGTTGTGGCAGCTGTGGAACCTATGGACAGTGAAGACGAGGAAGCAGATGAAGAAGACATGAACAACAGGGACTCAGTGATCCAGCAATATTTCCAGTGAGGCACAGGTAAGAGTACAGACCTTCCTACTTCATGTACTTTAACACTACTACCTCTCTACTGTCTGTCGTTTTCACCCAGTGTATGGTCACTGAGTTGTCACTTTCCCTTACGATTTCACAGATGTGGGTCCCACTGTGTGACATCTGCTTAGATTCCTCATGGACTAGAGCTGTGTGATATAGGTATGTTGACATTACAATTGAAAGAGTATTTTGTCACTGTAATTGCTAATACACTATTTCAAACAGACAGACTCCAGATTGTTTTGTGCTTTAAGTGTGTTTGTTTAAGTGCTCAATATTGGAGGGGGTAGTAAAATGGCGAGGGGTGATGGTGGAGGAATGTCCATGGCGGAGTCCAGTCTATGAGTCTCACAGGTGCATTGCCCATGTGGAGCTGGGGCAGTTTAAGTATGGACAGGGTGACAAAGTGGGACAGTAGGATGACAATCAGGGTGGTCTCATTTCTTGGTGGGGGTCTTGGCATCGTGCTCTGTCTTGTTCCTGGATCTCAGGGACCATTTGCAGGGTGGTTCTCCCACTGCAGGGGGTGTGGTGCTGGTGTGGTGGTCCTGTGGCGGGGCATCTTGCCCACCAGCGCCGGCTGAGGTGGTGGGCAGTTCATCGTCCATGCTAGTGTCAGGGGCCCCTTGTAGTGCCACAGTGTCCCTCCTGGTGTTGACGAGTTCCTTCAGCACCTCTATGATGGTGCCCAAGGTGGAGCTGATGGTTCTGAGTTCCTCCCTGAAGCCCATATACTGTTCCTCCTGCAGGCGCTGAGTCTCCTGAAACTTGACCAGTACCATTGTCATCGTCTCCTGGGAGTGGTGGTAGGCTCCCATGATGTTGGAGCGGGCCTCGTGGAGAGTGGGTTACCTTGGCCTGTCCGCCCCCTGTCGCACAGCAGCCCTCCCGGTTCCCCTGTGTTCCTGGGCCTCCATCCCCTGGACCGTGTGCCCACTACCACTGCCCCCAGGTCCCTGTTGTTGTTGGGGTGGTGGGTTATCATGGGTTCCCTGTAGTGGTGGACACACAGCTGATTGACGTGTCCTGGGGACGGAGGTATGGGCCTGCTGGGTGGGTGCTGTGCTGGTGTTTCCAGAGAGGGGAAGGTCTTTTGTGGCCTGTGACTGGGTGAGGGGAACCGACTGTCCCGAGGTCCCCGATGGGCCAGGCTGGTCATCTAGATCCAGTTGGACAGAGCTGCTGTCATCACTGTGGTCCTCTTCTGTTGGTGGTGTGGACATGTGTGGACCCTCCTGTCCGGTGACGTTGGCTAGGGGTACTGCAGGGGTATAAAAGGATGGTTATTACATCTGTGTGTGTCATGGTGTGCAATGGGTGGGTGACCGTGTACCCCAGTGCTTGCATTCCTGTGTGGGACCTTGTGTGATGATGGTTTAGGGGGTTGTATGGGTATGTGTAGTGAGCATGCTTTAGTGATGGGTGTCCATGCTTTGTTGTTGCATGCAGGGCTTGGTGTTGGGAAGGGTGGTTTGTGATGTTGGTACATATGTGAGGAGTTTGAGTACTGGGGGTAAAGGTGAGGGTGGGGGTATGTGCTGGCATGCAGGTAGGGTGGGGGATGTAATAGTTAAGATTTGTCTTACCAGAATCCATTCCTCCACCTACTCCTGCGAGGCCCTCAGGATGCAGAATTGCCAGGACCTGCTCCTCCCATGTTGTTAGTTGTAGGGGAGGAGGTGAGGGTCCGCCGCCAGTCCGCTGAACCGCCAGGTGGTGTCTTGAGACCACGGAACGCACCTTCCCCCGTAGGTCGTGCCACCTCTTCCTGATGTCCTCCCGATTTCTTGGGTGCCGTCCCACTGCGTTGACCCTGTCCACTATTCTTCGCCATAGCTCCATCTTCCTTGCAATGGAGGTGTGCTGCACCTGTGATCCGAATAGCTGTGGCTCTACCCGGACGATTTCCTCCACCATGACCCTGAGCTCCTCCTCCAAGAACCTGGGGTGTATTTGCCGTGCCATGGGGTGGTGTAGGTGATGTGTGGGGTGCAGTGTGTGGTGATAAGTGTGCTGATATGTAGTGGTGTGTTGTGTGAGGTGCGTGGAAGTTCTGTGGGCGATGGTGTTGTGTGCCTGTGGATGCTGTTGTTCTTGCTGGTGCTGTCTCTCTCTGGCCTTCTTTCGGAATTTTTGGTAGTAGGGGTTTGTGGGTGATGTGGGTGTGTGTTTTATATTGTAATGGGTGTGTGAGAGTGGTGTGTGTATGTGTATCAGGTGTGTGTATTTCGAATTGTCCAATGTGGCTGTGTTTTGTAGAAGTGTTTGTATTTTGAGCGCGGCGGTGTGTACCGCCAATGGAATACCACGGTTGAAAGACTGCTGCGTGGATTCGTGTGTCGTGATAGTGTGGGCGTATTTCTGTTGGCGTGACAGTGGAGGTTTTGCTTTTGCCAGTTCATCACTGACCTTTGGTGTGGCGGACTTGTGTGGGTGTCTGAATTTTGGCGGATTCCGAAATGTGGATCATAATAGCTGTGGCTGAATTCCGCGGCCCGGCGGTGTGTTGGCGGTCTTCTGCACGGCAGTAAGCGGCTTTTACCGCCAATGTTGTAATGAGGGCGTATATTAAACTTTATAATCTCTTCTGTGAAATTATCAGTAGTAATAACTGTAATATGTTCCTCAACACCTAGATGTGCAAATCCCTCATTTTCCCTAGACTCGTTTTGGGCACAAAAAAAACACAAAACTGAAAATGGTGACAACGTTTTTCTTCCTCTGCTATTATTCAATGCAAAAGTAATCTATTCATTTCCGTTAAACACAAGGCTGGATTCTTCACATAGTAAATCCTCCTAATCAGTGCTTTAAATGGTACGGACTACATTCACTTTTTTTATTTTTATTTTGCACTTCTCAAGAAAAACACAATGCTTTTAATCGGAGAGTACTGGCACTTTTCAGAAACAAGCAGGTACTCTGTTACAGAGTACCTGAACTTCTTTTTTTCCATTTCAAGCACTGCTCCTAATTAAATTTTGCTTTGCCAACATTCTAAAAGGATGAAAGGTGCTTTGGCACACTTTTTTTGCTAGACAAGCTAGTGAATGTCCGTGAAAATGACTATGCTTTCTTACTTTGCAGTGATCTACTCCATGCAAAATTGACATTTTCAGACTTCTGCATAGAAAAACAGGTACTGCATTTCTGAGTAAGTCAATTGATTGCTGTTGAATACTGCAAATGCTGCTACAGTTCCACTTATATACAGGAGCCTGTTTACGCCTTCCCTCAACCCCTTCAGCTATCACTTCTTCAACATGCCTCATAACAATCTCTTCTTTTTGAATTGAACTACCATCCTTCACCTCATAGAAATGCCCTGTTGAATCAACTGCATGTACTAATGTGTTCTCTTGCAAGTAGCTTTCTTCATTAAAGAAAGGCTCTGTACTTGAGCTATTCTTCCATTCACCACTAAACCTTTTACAAAAATTACTTCTCTTTTTTTTTGGCTGCATCTCTTCACACATAACACTGTTTTGTCTCTTGTCTCTTCATTTTTTTAAGTACCAAAATAAAAAGCTTCCTCTTTAAGGCAAATGCCTTATCAACTACACTTTCAACACATTTCTTTTGTTTCATTACTTGTCTTCTCCTTTTATACTGCTTCATATTTTTCATTGAATTCTGAATTACCCAGAAACTGAGGCCCTCTTTATGACATTAGCAGCAAATCCTGCTCACCGCCCCGGTGACGGCCACCAACATACCACCACGGTGGCGAACTTCCGTTCGTCATATTATGACACACACACATACCAATCTGACAGAATACAGCCACATACACAAATCCGCCAGCTCAAAGGTGAGTGATAAAGTGGCAGTCCCAACACCCATACGGTTCCGCCAACAGAACAACGGCCATCACATTATGACCCACGAATCACCATGGTGGACATTCAATGGAGGTAAACCATTGGTGGTACATACCGCCATGCTCAGAATAGACACCCACATACAAAACAATAGCACATTGGCCAATATTAAAGAGATGTGCCTGATACTCATACACA
The DNA here is from genome assembly GCF_031143425.1 of Pleurodeles waltl. Classification (NCBI taxonomy): domain Eukaryota; kingdom Metazoa; phylum Chordata; class Amphibia; order Caudata; family Salamandridae; genus Pleurodeles; species Pleurodeles waltl. The sequence continues at coordinate 790,180,884 of NC_090437.1, read as the reverse complement.
CACCACACCCACATACCCACACCACTATAAAACACTCACCCACATTACCCACATCCCTTTACAAACAACAATTACTGCCAGGAGATTGTCACAGAGACAACTAGACACACACACTACTTATTCCCATACATCCCTCACGCACCCCACATCACACACCCCACAACATTACTCAACACACTCTCACCAATATACATCACACAACACCCATGTCCCCACAAAGGCACCACTGTTTCACTGATGGGGAGTTAAGGGCCATGGTGGAGGAAATTGTCAGGGTAGAGCCACAGCTGTTTGGAGCACAGGTACAGCAGATTTCCATTGCAAGGAAGATGGAGCTATGGCAGAGAATCGTGGACAGGTTGAATGCCATGGGACAGCATCCAAGAACAAGGGAAGACATCAGGAAGAGGTGGAACGACCTTTGGGGGAAGGCACCAGCTGGCCATATAGAGGACTGGCGGTGGACCCCCACCTCCTCCCTCACAGCTCACAGAATGGGAGGAACAAGTCTTGGCTTTACTGCATCCTGAGGGACTCTCTGGAGTGTACGGAGGATTGGACACTGGTAAGTCAACAATTACAACCTATCACCCCCATACCTCCATGCTATCTCACACCCTCACCCCCACTCCCATCACTTCACTCCATCCCACACACTGCACCAACGCAGATGAATAACCCCAATGCCAAGCACTGCATGCTACACCAATGCATTGACTCCCATCCCAGCCCTGCATGGACACCCATTACCAAAGCATGCACAGCATAGGGGAACTAAGAATAACACATTACATCATTACAAAAGGTGGCAGGACAACACCAAGGATAGAGGAGGACCCAGGGATGTACAACATGTCACAGACATGAAGCATAATACATCACTTACATCCCCACAGGTACCCCAGCCAATGTCAACGGAAAGGAGGTGCCACGACTATCCAGTCCCCCAACAGAAGATGTCCCCAGTGATGGCAGTAACTCTGGACTTCAGGATCTGGATGACCTACCTGGCCCATCAGGGACCACTGGAAACCAGGTCACCCATACCCACTCACAGTCCACCACAGAACCTCCCCATCAGGATCCAACTCCACAGCATCCAACCAGTGTACCCACACATCTATCCCCAGGACACGTCAATCAGCAGTGTGCCCACCTGTACAGGGATACATACCCAAGACAGTCAGGGACCTGGGGTCAGTGGCAGTGGGCACACCGTTCATGGGACAGAGGCACAGGCCAACAGGGACACTGGGAGGCCTGCTGTGCACCAGGGGGAGGACAGGACCAGGGAACCAACTCTCCTAGAGGCACTCTTGAAGATCCTGGGAACCTACCAACATTCCCAGGACACAATGGGCCAGATCCTTGAAAATGTGCAGGAGAACAGGCGGCTGCAGGAGGGACAGTATCAGGGGAACAGGGAAGACTTGCAGGCCATTAACACCATCCTTATCTCCATAGCAGGGGTGATGGCAGAAATGGGCAACATCATTAAGGAGGCAACAGCAAACCAGCAGGCCCATACCACTAGCCAGTCCATTGACAGGCCCTCCACTTCCGCTGCAGCTAGTGGGCAGGAGGCCCCGCCACAGGACCCACAGGTCCCCAGCACCCCTCCCCTACAGAAGGTGAACCACCCCGCAAACATTCCCTGCGAACCAGACAGAAGCCAGAGACACTTGCCAAGACCACCACCAGGTAATGAGACTCTCCTGATTGTCCTCCTTATGTCCCACTCAGTCACTTTGTCCACCTTGAACTGTGTTTGCTCCCCTTCCTATGGACCTTTGGACACTGCACCTGTACAACAAACAGACTGGAACAATATCCTGGACTTTCCTCCATCCTCACCCTATCCCATTGCACTTTTCCCTCAATTACTTAGCACTACAATAAACACTCTTGAACACAACTTGCCTACTAGTGTTTTATGTATTGAAAATGTGAATTTATGGAAACAGTCACATCTAGTGCAAATGAACTGTACACTGTTAGAGCATAGAAATAATGACCTGTAGCTGGTTGTAGTCAGCACATCAGTACACAGTTGTTATATCACCAACATCAGTAAAATGACAAACCAGAGGTGACAGTAAGTTGAGATGCAAAGGAAGTTAATGCCATCATGCTACATCCACACAGAATACACCAATAGTCATAGGAATGTGCAGTTGCACTGTCTCACCTGTGTGTCATTGAAAGTACTGACGGATAACTGAAGTTCTGTTGTCCTCATCCTCATCCTCAGCCTCTTCATCCTCACTTTTCTCGGGGTCTACTGCTGCCACAGGGGCATCTCCAGTCTCCTCTTCCTACAGAAAAGGTACATGGCGTCTGAGGGCCAGGTTGTGCAACATGCAACATGCCACTACTATCTGGCAGACGTTCTTACGTGAGTAACACAGGGATCCACCTGTCAGATGGAGGCACCTGAACCTGGCCTTCAGGAGGCCGAAAGTCCTCTCGATGATCCTTCTGGTTCGCCCATGTGCCTCATTATAACGTACCGCAGCCCCTGTCCTGGCATTCCTCACAGGGGTCAGCAGCCACAATAGGTTTGGGTAGCCCAAGTCACCTGCAAGTATTGAGGGACCACATTTAGCGTCACACAATCCTATGGGGTTAACACCAGAAGGCATACACTAACATACAGTGGGTGGGGACCAAGGCTCACCTATTAGCCACACCCTGTGACTCTGTAGTTGGGCCATCACATTTGGGATGCTGCTATTCCTCAGAACAAAGGCATCATGCACTGACCCAGGATACTTAGCATTGACATGAGAGATGTACTGGTCCGCCAGGCACACCATCTGCACATTCAGTGAATGGAAACTCTTATGATTCCTGAACACCTGTTCATTCTGGAGGGGTGGACAAACGCAATATGTGTCCCGTCAATCGCCCCAATAATATTGGGGATATGCCCCATTACATAGAATCTGGCCTTCACACTAACCAAATCTTCCACCTGTGGGAAAGAAATGTAGCTGCACATGTGTCTCACCAGGTGTAGGAGGCTGGCCTGGCTTATGGTGGGTACCTTATGGTACTTACACCTTGTGCTAGGTCCAGTTAGCCCTAAATAGTAGATTAGAAGTGTTCTAGCAGCTTAGGCTGATAGAGGTAGCTATAGCAGAGCAGCATAGGCTGAACTAGGAGACATGCAAAGCTCCTACTATACCACGTATATCTCATAGCACTATATCAGAAGAAACACAATACTCAGAGTTACTAAAAATAAAAGTACTTTATTTTAGTGACAATCTGCCAAAAGTATCTCAGAGGATATACTCCCTTAGGAGGTAAGTAAAATACACAAAATATACACACAAACCAGAATCAGGTAAGTAAACAGTTAGAAAAGTAAACACTGAAGAATACAATAGGATGCATTAGAGACAATAGGCCTAGGGGCAACACAAACCATATACTCCAAAAGTGGAATGCGAACCATGAATGGACCCCAGGCCTAGTGTAGTGTGTAGAGGGTTGCTGGGAGTGTAAGAAAACACTAAGGGTGTCCAAGATAATCCCACCCCCAGACATTGAAAAGTAGGAGTAAAGTTACCCTACTACCCCAGAAAGACAGTGAAGTCGTGATAGGGGATTCTGCAAAGGCAACAACTGACTGCAAAGCACTGAAGATGGATTCCTGGACCTGAGGACCTGCAAAGGAAGGGGACCAAGTCCAAGAGTCATGCTAATCTCCGGGGGGGGGGCAGGAGCCCACTAAACCCCGGATAAAGGTGCAAAAGGGCTGCCTCCGGGTGGAAGAAGCTGAAGATTCTGCAACAACGGAAGGTGCCAGGAACTTCTCCTTTGCACAGAAGTTGTCCCACGGTGTCCTGGAGGATGCAGAGTTGTTTCCACGCAGAAAGACCACAAACAAGCCTTGCTAGCTGCAAGAGTTATGGTTAAAGAAAATTAATGCAGCCCGGGCCCAGGAAGGACCAGGAGGTTGCCCCTTGGAGGAGGAGACAGAGGAGGCGCTCAGCAGTACAGAGAGCCCATGCAGAAGCAGGCAGCACCCTCAGAAGCACTTGAACAGGCATTCAAGAACACTACAGAGGAGGGTCCCACGAAGTCGGTGGACAACTCAACGAGTTGAGCAATGCAGGACAGAGTACTGAGGACCTGGGCTGTGCTGTGCATGAAGGATTCCTTGCAAAAGTGCACAAAAGCCCTAGCAGCTGCAAATCACGCAGTACACAGGATTACTCTCTGGCGTGTGAAGGCAAGGACTTATCTCCACCAGATTTGGACAGAAGAACCTCTGGACTGTCTGGGTCACTTAGATCCAGCTCCTGTGTTCCAGGGACCACGCTCGTCAAGATGAGAGGGGACCCAGAGGACTGGTGATGCAGAAGTTTGGTGTCTGCATTAGCAGGGGCAAGATTACGTTGACCCATGGGAGATTTCTTCTTGGCTTCCAATGCAGTGTGCCAATCAGAATTGATGAAAATTATCACTAGCCTGCAGTGACAATTTAAAACGCAGAAAGAGCATAAACACTGAGGTTCTGGTTAGCAGACCCTCAGTGATACAGTTAGGCACCACACAGGGAACACATATAGACCACAAACTATGAGCACTGGGGTCCTGGCTAGCAGGATCCCAGTGACACAGGCAAAAACAAACTGACACACAAGTAAAAATGGGGGTAACATGCCAGGCAAGATGGTACTTTCCTACACCAGGGCAGACAAGGCTCTTGCCAGCACGAGTGAGAACATTGGCTTGGACATTCCTGCTGCCAAGCCCACTGTCACTTGGAAAGAACCAGTTGCAAAGAAATGGAGCACTGATAGCACTTGCACAACAGGGAGGATCCTAGTCGGATGATGGGTAGATGAGTACAGGTCAGGCTCCAATTGGGCACATAGCTTTGTGATTGTGGCCCTGTCCAGTCTATAGGTGAGGATAATGTGCCTGTCCTCCAGTGTAGCTAAGTCCACAAGGGGTCTGTACACAGCCGCCGCGAATGTGACCGCCATTTTCAATCTGATTTCTCACTTGTTTCCTGATCTTCAACAGGAGAACACCTACACTGTGTGTGCTGCTGTGACCTGTGTCAGGAACCCACCATGCCCTCTGTGACTGGGGAAAGGTTCCCTGCCTTCACTTCAGAGGAGTTGGAGCGACTGGTGGTTGGGGTCCTACCTGAGTAGGGACTGCTGTATGGGCCTCCAGACCAACAGGTCAGTACACATTGGGCATGATGCATGTGAGAAGGATGCATGGGGATCTGTGTGTAAGCATCATGTCATCAGGGGGTGGGGGAATGCCTTGTGGTGGTGTACATGGTGTGCGACGGGAGATGAGTGTGCCAATGGTGATGGAAAATGGCATGGTGGGCCATTTCTGTGACAGGCTGGACTGTTTGTTTAATGGTGTTCTCCTGTCTGTATTTCCTCTGCAGGTCAGCGCCCATCAAAAGAAGGGATTATGGCGTGCCAGCGCAAAGGACGTGCGGACCCTGGGGGTCTATGGCAGGCGGAGAACCCACTGTCGGAAACGGTGGAAGGAACAGAGATGCTGGGCCCGAAAGACCGTGGAGGCCCACCTGGGGATGGCCTCCTAACTGGGAAGGGGTGCCCGTCAGAACCTGACCCCCCTGATGGCCCGCATAATGGCAGTGGCCTACCCTGAGCTGGAGGGGTGCTTGAGGGAATCACAGCAGCCACAAGGGGGTGAGTACAGTGGGTATCATTCCAAAATTTGGCAGGTGGGGTTGATTCGGGTGGTGGATTTGTGTTAGTGGGTGCCCCTAAGGCCAGGCCAGAAATTGTAGTGTGGGTCAACTCTAGGGTAATGGGTGTATATCAAATGCAGGTAACCTCGCTTGTTAGAATCCCATTTCGACCCAGCCCAGCACCTCAGCCAAACAGTCCACGGGGACAGTGGTGGCACCACCTTCTCATGGTAGGAAGGATACCACACCTCCAGCCAAGAAGGGGAAGGAGCCTGCACCTCCAGCCAAGAAGGGGAAGGAGCCTGAACCTCCAGCCAAGAAGTGGAAGGAGCCTGCACCTCCTGCTTTGAAGGAGAAGAAGCCCTCGACTCCTGTCCGGGAGGCTAAGGAACCTGCCATGAAGGGCAAGAAGCCATCAACCCCTGCCAGGAAATGTAAGGATTCCACGTCCCATGTCCTTGCGGGGGAACAAAGTTCTCTACTCCAGCGGAGGCTGTCAGGGTGACACCTCGACCACCACCAGCAGTCACAGGGCCCCCACCGCCAGCTGAGGAAGTGCAGCCATTACCAACTGCAGAGCATGACCAGGAGGCACCTCCATCTGCCACCACACTGCAGCCATCACTACCATCAGAGGCTGCCCAGCAGGCACCTCCATCAGCCACAACACTGCAGCCATCACCACCTGCGTACACCATGTAGTCCACCCTCCAGGGGCTGCTGTACGAGGGGCCCCCTCCAGAACCAGTGGGAAAATCATCCACTCAAGAGACTGTGGCCTTGCACTCCCAAGAACCGAGTAATGGGCATGGAGCCCTCTCCAGAACCAGTGGGAAAGTCACCCACTCGTGAGACTGTGGCCTTGCACTCCCAAGAACAGAGTAATGGGCATGGAACCCCCTCCAGAACCAGTGGGAAAGTCACCCACTCGTGAGACTGTGGCCTTGCACTCCCCAGGCCAGAGTAATGGGCATGGAGCTCCCTCAAGAACCAGTGGAAAAGTGCCCACTGGAGAGACTGTGGCCTTGCACTCCCCAGGACAGAGTAATGGGCATGAAGCCCCCTCCAGAACCAGTGGGAAAGTCACCCACTCGAGAGACTGTGTCCTTGCACTCGCCAGGACAGAGAAATAGGCATGGAGCCCCCTCCAGAACAAGTGGGTTTGTTCCCGTATTCAGCTGAGGTGCCTGCCCACTTGCAAACTGATGCCTCTGCAGAGTTCTATCCGGGTGAAGTCTGGATTCAAGTTGGGCCTTGGTCTGTGCCCTGTGCCATGTGGGCCCTTTGAACATTAGACTGGGCATTGTCCCTTTTTGTACATGTGTACATATCTGTTTCACAGGCAATTCGATTATTTATTAGCTGTTGATATGAATACATTCACCTATGTGCATTTCTGTTGTCCTTGCATTATTCTTCTGTGTATCGGGTGCAAATTGTTTTTTGTGTGCAGCTGGACGTGTGTATGGTGTGTGTGTCAGGTGTGTGTTGTGCGTGTATGTATCACTCTCGTTTTCCTCCCTCCCTCCATCCTTTCTGTGCTAGGCAGCTGTACTTACCGTTGTCCTCATCGGTACTGGTGTTCCAGGTGGAGCATAACGTAGAAGATCAATGGAAACATTTGCAGTTCGGGTTCCATGATGGCGTTGTTCTTTCCTGTGTCTCCGATGGTAAGTCTTTTCTCTTCAGTGATGTGTTTCAGCCAGCCTTTTCATGGCGTTGGTACCACCTCAGAAAATGTGGCGGATTGTAGGGTCTTAATATGGTGAGAGGTACTTTGTCTCCCGCCTGGCTGTTGATGGGGTCCAGCGGCATGCGTGGTGTTTCCAACCTGGCTGATTGTGTGGTACATTGGCTGTCTGTGGGAGTTCTCACTGCCATGATCATAATTTGGCAGTACTTACCACCACTCTGTTGGTGGTATTACCACCACTTTATCTCTCACCGCCAGGGTCATAATAGGGGCCTGAATATTTTAGCTCTAATTTCTTTGAACTGCTCATGTCTTCTGGTTATGCTATATCCATTTTTCAATGATTCCTCACTCTTCATCTGACATGATTTCTATCCACCTTTGGCTAATTTCAAACTTGATTTTGCTGACTTTGTAATTTCCCACAAACAACTTTAAGAATGTTTTTGGTTTTATTACCAGTAGCTCCTTTCTCTTTAACCGCATTGTCGACATGCTCTCTCTTTTGTTTCTCTGTTGCACATTGATAGTATGCTTTCCTCACTTCCTTTTGCCTTTTTTTGGTATTTTAGATGTCTGTTTTTAATACAAATAGATGTCTGCAAAGAAAAAAATATATCAACATATTTATATGTGCATCACATAGTATTTAATATTGTATGATAAGCATTTCATTTTAATACAACCAGATCCATAACTTTGTTGTAGACATTCTACATCAGTTACTTTTCAAAATTAAAGCTGAGTAAGCAAGCCTCTGTTTTATAGATATCAGTGTGTGACTCAATGTTTCTTTGTATGCATCAGTGTGTACATGGGTGTGTGAATGTATCTATCAGTGTGTGCCTCTGTACCTTATCCCGTGCATCAGTGTGTCTCTAGGAAAGCTTCTGTATGTATAAGTGTGAATCCCAGTATTTCAGCATAGCCATCCATATATCCTTGAATCTGTCATTTTTATGCATTTATGTGTAGAAGCCTGTCTCTCTATATAGCGTATGAAAAAGACATACACTGTAGAGATTCCAGGCAACCCAATGATATCCAGAGGTAAAAATCAGGCCACCGAATGCTCTGCTCTGATGTGCTAAGTATTATTTGCACTCACAGTATCAATAATTGTGAGCACACACAAAACAATAACTCAAGACCAACTTACAAAAAGAGTTCAGATTTTTATAAAAGTTTTGAGACCAAGACCATCAAAATCATGTAAGTACTTTTTTGATTTTCAAAGTTTAGGAAAAATAGCCTTTTTGTGCTTAATTTCACAATGTAGATCTCAATGGGAAAAAACTTTAAAAATGCATATAAAATCAGGCAATGCTCTCACAAATGTCACCTTCTATTTTTAGGTTGAGGTCATTGAGATATCCTGTGGGCCAGCTGGAGAAGTTCGGGCGGTTCCCGGTTCATGCAGGAGCAGCAGCTGAAAGTCTTGGAGCTGATGCAGAATGGAGAAGGGGATCTCTTGGAAACACACTGCACAGGTAGACTTAAAGATAAGTCTGGTGGGTCTTCTTGGACTGTACAGGTGGCAAGGAGTTAGGGACCCCTAGAGCACAGCTGGTTCTCGAATGCATGGACCAGGGATGCTGGTTGCAGTGCAGATCTGTCTTCCAAGAGTTGTTCATCAAGGAGTGCTTGGAGCCAGGTGCAGGTTACTTTGAGATTAGATTGCAGGTCAGCAGACCCACTCAGGGGTGGTTCTTGGATGTACTGAAGTCCCTCAACTGGTGCTTGCTTCCGGTCCTTGGAGAGACCGGAATAGACTTTTCTTCTTGGTGCTTTATTTTGGGTGGTCCAGTACAGCGCACTATAGCACTCAGCTACTGGCGGTCACAGTGTCACCAAATTTGTCACTCTGGCAGGGTTTGTCCTCCAAGTCCATCTGGTAAAATGTGGTCAGCTGCTGTGTCTGGTTCATTGGTCAGTGTCCAGTCAGTAAACTGGACTTCACTGGTATCTTGCCTGCAGGGTGGAGGGAGTGATGCCTTAACACAACAGGTGGTACTTGGCAATTTTCAGAATGTTGGAGGTCCTTAGGGGTTTCTTAGAGTTTGTCCAATGTCCCTTCAACCCCTCAGTGACAACTTTTAAGTCTTGGGTGAAGGAGGCAGGGTTTAGCACCTTTTTCTTCTTGCAGCAGAGCTTCTGTTCTCGAACCTTGGGTCTTCTTTGTCCCTGGCCTCCTTGTGTCTATTGAATCTGATCCGCAGGACTGCAGGTGCCCACTAAATACTGCATTTAGTGGACATTAAGGGGAGTACCTGGTTGTGGCCAAAAGGCCACCGATCTTAGGGTGGCTACACTCACTATGTGACCACTTCCTGTGGGAAGGGTTCAGATCTCTAACCCTGATAGGCTATTTTCCTGCCATCAAAGATGGAGGAAAATGAAAGAGAGTGGTCCCCATGCCTGCCTCACCAAAGTGGGAGAAAACCATTGGGTGACTATCAGTTGCTAGCAGGAGAGTCAGAGGTCAAAGGCAGTAAAGCCTTTGAAGCTGATGAATGGACCAGGGTGACTGCATGGGGGAGGAGGTGTAACACCTCCCACCAAGAAAGGCTTTGTGTTCTGGCACCTGATAACAGAGGTTCTCACCCCAGGAGTCCAGATTTCTGTCTGGTGGTGGCAGTCTGGTAAAAAACAGTCAGTAGCCATGCTAGGGCTGGTAGATCTTGTAGGGAGCACCTCTAAGGTGCCCTCTGGGTACATGTTATAATAAATCCAACACTGACATCAGTCTGGGTTTTATTATTTTGAATTCTTTTTTACCAAGCTTCTGAGTTTTCAGAGAGGCCAGCATGTAGCTAGGGAACTCGTAGTGACCAGAGTTCAGCACATGTATTTACCATGGCTTCCCAGTACACTCAATATGTTTTACGATTTTGTAAATACACAGTTAGGACACATTTGCACATGCAAACATATGCCCTCACATGCATTATAGTTCACCCTGCCTTAGGCTGGCAAGCAGGGTTAGTGGACAGGGCACTCTGGGTGAGTGCCATGTTGAGTTTGCAAATTTTAAATACACCTTGTCATGAATTTGCAGTGGCAGTCTGCATAAGGCCTGTGTGGGGCCTCTCAGTGTGGCACAATGGGTGATGCAGTTCTGGGGAGCTCTCTTCAGTACCCATTCCCTAGGTACCAGGGGCACCATTTACTAGGGGCATACAAGGGTGGCTGAAGTGCCAATATAAAGTACAGCTTTGGGGAAAGAGATCTGACCCTGAGAACCTGTTTAGCAGGGGCCCAGGGCACTTACAGTGTGAAACCACATCATTTTCAAGGCAAGAAGTGGGGGCTACCATGTCTAAAGAGGCCCTTTCTCACAGCAAGTGTGTACTAGGTGTGTTACTGTATGGATCATTATGTGACTGGGTGTATGAGTTACGTATAGGTGTGTCATTATGAGCGCTCCTGCATACATGAGTCTCTGCTTGATGAATCAATTTATGTATTAGTGTCTGTTTCTGTGTATTAATATATATATATATATATATCATTGAGTATTTCTGTTTTTAAGAGCATGGCTCAGTGTCTTATAGAGTGTGTTAATGTGTGCAACAGTCCCTATTTTTGTAATTGTAATTGTATTGATCACTATATGTTTGGGTGTGTCACGGAGCCAATGTTTTACTGTACATATTAGTGTCTACTTAACTGTATACCTGTATAGATTATTATGTGCATGGGAACTGTATCACATTCATCAGTGTGGGTGTAGGTATGATAGTATACGCATAAGTGTAACCTTGAGTGTATGTGTTCATGCATCAATTTGTGTTGGTGTGTGTATTGCATGCATCACAGAGTGTATGTAGGTGTACCTCTATACATCAGTGTGTCTCTGAGTGCCTCAATGTAAGTATCAGTGTATACCACAGGATGATAGTGTATTCAAGAATATATGTTAGGGTGTGTTTGTATGTGAATGGATCTGTACCTAGCTATCCTACTGCATGCATGAGTGTGTGCCTAGATTTGATCTATGTGTATGTACTCAAATATATAATTTCCTACATATATTTTTGACTTGATGGATGAGTAGCACTATGTTTAAGTGAAATTGTTTCTGATACTGAATATAGATGACATACTGGACCTATTATAGACAATATGCAAGTAAAAGCCTATTTTAAAAGGTGCTACCAGCTCACTGCACCACAAGAACATCATTATTTTCACAATACAGTGGAGCAGTGTACTACTCCATATTTACATGGGCATGCAAAGCTACTTTATGTGGCTTTTAAAGGCCTAACAACCATGGATCCCTTTCATGCATAATGCTGCATGAAAAGGGTGTGACATGAGTGTTCCTTTGAGTTTTCCCACACATTCCCCATGCAATATGATGGAATTTCATGCATTCCCACATTTATAAACCTAGGAATGTGTCAGATTCCTAAGCAACTTCATTGGTAGTGTTAAAGTGGTGGAACAGGAACATCCTACATTGTTTCTCCCCATGTGTTCCTCTTTCTATGTATGGTACATTATAAATCAAATAGAAAGACAAAACACCATTAATTATTGTTTATATACAGAAAATTGTCCCTTATTGCATGTAAACACTCATCCGTGATATGCAGGTACCCTTACACTTTGTTAGAAGGGTGTCTGCATTGCTCCTAGGTAGGGGTTTCTGTGCCAGCGCTTGGTACAAGGACAAGAATACACCATACATTCTTCATATAGTGCATACCTAACCTTTTCTTTTCATGCAGGAAGTCTGTGAGTGGGTCTGTAACTTCTACCTTGTAAGTAGATATCAAACTCCATATGCCCCACATACAGCATACTTTAAATATGACTTATTTAAACTAAAAAGACACTCCTCTACCTGGTAGATGTTTAGAAATGGAAAATGAAGTTGGTATTTGAAACCTGTTGTTGTATGGAAAAATGATTGCTTAAAAAAACTGGTGTTATATATTTTCTGAAACAATACATAGCTCACTACACAACAGAGTTTCATTATCTTTCAGTTTCTTTTCAGGCAGTGTATTTTTCTCTAAATCATTTACATTTTAATCTACCTCATTTACACACAGACACACCTGTGAATATACATTTGTTATAAACATGTAATCTAATTCACATACCTTTTACCTAGCTTCCATGGCTGTTAAAATACTCTTTTTGTTTGTATAAGCAACAATTTTCAGCATAAGAATAGTCCACCACCCTCACACCAAGGAACCATTAATGGCAACATTTTCAACTTTTCTATCAGTGGTATTTTGGTGATTAACAAATGAAAAACTGGCTTTCATATTTATTTTCTAATACCCAACATGTGAATGATTAGTGGCTGTTAACCCTTTGTTGTCCTTTTAGAAAGAAACCCAATTTGGTAGTGTATACTTCTGGAGTCGCAACTCAGTCGCTGTGCTCAGCGTTGCCCCTGTGTAACTTCACAACGGAGTCACAACTCCCGACGGGGATATAAAAATGAACTCACCATCGTGTTTCAATCAATTTGTATCCATATGTAATATATACTTATAATACTGAGTTGGAATTTTTTTTTTTTTCCAACCCATACTCTGTAAAAAACAGTTTTTGTTAAACCATTCAAATTACTTTAAATGAAACTTCCTTCCCCCCACAGCCTTACTCTTCAGCTGCCATGGCAACCTACTTTGGAACACTGCACTGTACCAGTAGTTCAAAACTTCCCAGCATTGTCTGCCAGAAGCATAATAACTTTCAATTTCTTCTGTGGCAGGTGTGGCTGACAGTTACAGAATGTAAGCATATCCAAAATGCTATTACCTGCTTGTGAAATAGTCAGACCCATTCAGAGATCTACTAACTTAATGTTTTAAATAACTCCCAATTTTTATCTACCAATGTGTTTATAACATTCAATGAAATTTGTGTTTTTTTTAAACCTGGTGCTAACCTTCATTTTAACCACCTTAAATTTTGAAAACTGCCTCATTCGTCTGAATGGATTCTAGGACACAGCTATGTTTTTGAGCAAGTGAATATGCCAGAAAGAGTGGCGTTGACAGGGACCTGGGTTTGAATAATGTGGGTATTACTTGATTTGGCCAGAGAGTGTTAATGTGGCAGCAACTGCTTCCATTGGTTGAAAGCATTAGAGATTGGCAACCACCTCAATTGATGATTGTGTACTGCGGTGGTAGTGACCTGGGTACACTGACTGGTGTAGGACTGGAAATCCTAATGAAGGATTGTTCCTTCTGTTCAAAATGGTCAGAGTTGGATTGTAGGGCACAGCTATATTTTTTGAGCAACTGAGTATGCTACAAAGAGTGGCATTGACAGGCACCTGGGTTTGCCTGATGTGGATATTACTTGATTTGGCCAGAGAGGGATAAAGTGTCAGCAACTGCTTCCATTGGTTGAAAGCATAAGAGATTGCCAACCACCTCACTTCATGATTGTGCATAGTGGTAGTAATGATCTGAGCACACTGACTGGGGTAGGAGTGGAAATCCTAATGAAGAATGTCTTTAGTCAGTTAATGACACTTTTACCTCATTCAGCATAGGCCAAAGGAAGGAATGGAACTAGTCAACTAAATTCTGTACACATATTGAGAAAGCCTGGAACCATGTTAATAAAACTGTTTCAGCAGACCTCACAGACCATCACATGGGCTCTAAATATAACAATAACCTGTTCTTTTGACATGCCAGGAATATATTGAAGTGATGGTGTTCACTTTACACATAAAGGCAACAGGATGTTTCTGAGTAACTTCATACTCTGCACCCTCTCTTATCTGTAGTAATCATATATACACAATAAACACAAAGGCTCTTTTTAGAGCCACAT